>NC_045552.1:37560420-37882920 GCF_009769535.1 Thamnophis elegans
TTAAACAAGTTGTATATGTTCCTAAAGTTCCCAAAAGCAAGTGATTTTAGAAACTAACTGATCAGTGGCACCTCAGCTATTTGGGTAGAAAAGAACGTATCACTTACGAACATCCTAATCTTTCGATTAGGATCCAATGATTATTTTGTTAAAAGTAGCAAGTTGGAATGAGCCACTGGTCTGTTGTTAAGAACACCCAGTATCAGAGATGGTCAGCCAAGTTTTCAAATAGCACAACAGAGATTGGAGACAGCTACAGGCAACCCTTGACTTACAACCACACATGGGACCAGAACTTTGATCATAAATCATTGCGGTTGTAAGTCAAGTCACCACATGACTAGTCTCAGGTTTACAATCATTTTTACGATGGTCATTAAGTGACTCACCCTGGTTGTTAAGTAAAGCACATGGTTATAAGTAGTAGCCTATTTTATTCGATGGGCATTTCCCCCCAGAAAACAACAATAAAATGTTGCAAAACGCAATCACATGGCTGAGGGACACTGTCAGTGGTCCTAAATGTGACCTAGTTGCTAAGTCTGAAGTGCAATCACATGGCTGTGAGAATGAAGTGGCTGTCATAACTTTGAGGACAGATAGTAATCTTCAAGTCCAAGTTTGGTCATTAAGTGTAGCATTGTTTGTAATGTTACACTGGTTGTAAGTCGAGGGCCACCTGCACATCTGATCACTGACAAAGAATAGGAGTACAAATTGGGACTCCGAATCAGTATGTCTTTGTTTGGAAAGACACAGGGTACTTAGACTTTGATGGTGCAAATCAATCAAATCAATCAAGCAGGCCATTATTCTTCCCTTATCCCACTTTTAAAGGAGAGGATTTTAAATACACCCATTATTGCAGCTTACAGTCTGTAAATTGATGTAGCAGTCCTGGGTGGAATTATGTCATGAGTTGTCGCATGTATAAAGTGGTTTAGCAATCAAGATTACTATGACTGGATGTGTTGTCTTTACACCAAACAGGGAAGTGAAGGTCCAGATATTCACGAGCCATCACTAACTTTGATAGGAACATATAGAAGGCAGTAACAATTCTTTTCACACCATTCTGAAATTAAATTCTAGCTTCTCAGGCCTGAAGCACATTTGTTCTCCTGTGTGCATGAGTGCATGTATATTCACGGATGTGGCACATCCAACATAATGAGCTGCAAGAGCTTTAGTTTGTTTTAGTGAAATCTAAATGGTGTCTCATTTATGAGTTTCACCAAACAGCAAAGCACCACCTTTATAGAATCAAAAGTCACATATGGGCAGCCACATTTCAAACTGCAATCCAGTTCAGGATAGAGACTGGTGGTGGGAACTAAATTTGATTAAATTGTTTTAAATTAAATATAAATGTGAACTAAATAAGTACAGTTAGGTAGATTTCTATACATTTCCTTATGTATATTTAGTGGCAAATTTTGGAAGGGCTCTTGGTGCTAATTTAAAGCTTTGCAGGATCTAAATGAGACGAGCAACACACTTTCTGACAATTGCTAATGTTGGTGCAGGGCTTATGTCCCTGATACCACCAGTGTCCGTGGCTGGGCTTCCTTTCTTCAAATCTGATCTTTCTTCATTAATGCCCCCTTTCATTTCTGACAGACAAGCTGATGAGGAGTACCAGATTCTGGCAAACTCCTGGCGATACTCAAGTGCATTTACCAACAGGATCTTTTTTGCCATGGTGGATTTCGATGAAGGTGCTGATGTATTTCAGATGGTGAGGAGTTTCTTGTGACTTTAAACCTTATAGGAATTGCTTATAGGGGTTTTGTATGACAAAGGATAGTAAAAGGTAACATTGCTTTTATTTTGAAAAAAAATTAAGATATTTAGAAAACAATCTGAATTATAATTATTCAAAAAATAAGTCCCTAAATATTATTTCTCTTCATTAAAAACACTTTGGATTGTCCTAAGGCTAGTAGAGGTAAAGATTAAGATTGTAAGAATGTGAACTGCTGGTTGCTTGTCTATCTCAGTGTTTCTCCACCTTAGCAACTTTTAAGATGTGTGGACTGCAATTCCCAGACTTCCCGAGGCAGCATCTGAAAAGTTGCCAAGGTGGAGAAGACTGAAGAGAACACTTCTGCAGCACTGACATTGTGCCCAGGTTAAGAATAGCTGTTCTAGAGTAGCCGGAAGGCTCCAGTGGTCAAAAGGCTTTTCCCATCCTTGACCAGGCATTCCTTCACTCACAACCACAGTTGGGACCAGAATGTCGGTTGCTAAGCAAGTCAAGTGTTAAGTGAGTCAAGCCCAATTTTAAACCTTTTTTTTTTTGCCATCGTTCTTAAAAGAATATGGCTTCCCCTGTTGACTTTGCTTGTCGCTGAGCCATGCTGCAAAGGTGTCAAAAATCACATAGTCCCACGACACTGCAGCTGTCGCAAATACCTGCTTCTTGCTAAGCACTCCAATTTTGATCACGTGACCACGGAGAGGCTGCGTTGGTCATAAGCACGAAGACCCGTCGTCAGTTTTTTCAGTTGTAACTTGGAAGGGTCACTAAGTGAATGGTTTAAATGGACTACCTATTTAGTCTAATGGCAGAGGAGCTAACATTATCAGTTGTAAAGTAAATATTGTTCCCATAAGCTGAGAATCTGGGTTCTTCTGACAGCATGGATTTAAACTTTGGCATTAGAGACTAAGTTTTCAATTACATATTTTTGTATATTTTGCTGAAAAATAAAGCTCAACATGAATTCTGCTCCAACCTTCATTAATTTCCCACCAAAAGGGAAGCCCAAAAGAGGAGACACTTATGAGCTGCAAGTACGAGGTTTTGCTGCTGAACAGCTTGCCCGCTGGGTGGCTGATCGAACAGATGTGAACGTAAGTAAACACTAGATTTTGCCTCTGATGTAATGCTTTTAACTCTTGACTGCCCAAAGAGACGGTATCTTATCCCATTGTTGCTTTGGGGGACCACAGCTGAACTCTGGGCATCTCCTTCGGCTTCAGAGAGTAGGACTGCTTTTCAAAGAGACCGAGCTGCTTTAATGTTGGTCCAAAGTAGAACCAACTTCTGTCTTATCTGCTGGATTTAGCATGATGCCAAAACTAAGCAAAAAACACTGTGTCTTGTGTGGATTATTAGGACCACAATTTGGACAGATTAGAACAAATTGTAAACCACAATTTGCCAGATCCAGCCTGTGGGCTTTGAGTTTGACACTCTTGGTCTCTAACTGGATATATGAACCCGTATGGTTCATGTTTTCATGAAAACAATTATTTTTGTTAATTCCCAAAATGGAAATGTAGGGTGGTTGAGGGATCAGATACTTAAAAAAAAACAACCCAACACTTCTGGAGTTTGCTAGTTTTCAGATGTACTCACTTGATGTCAAAGCTATCACGGCAAGTTTTATAAAAATGAGCTTTTTATTATGGGTTTAGCATTTGTCTTACAACTCAGGAGTGTGCTAGAATGTGCAGTGGTGCAATTCAGTGCTCATCCCACTTATTTATTATTCAACTTCCTGAGAATACTTGCTTTTTGAATGAACATTTTTTGTAAAATTGCTTGGCTATATTTTAATAATCAAGTTACTTATTGTAATAGTAATTAAAACATGAAAGTAGCTTGAATATCTAACTTTAGAAGTTAATCCGCATTTTTCTCTGTGGATCATTTCTAATACTTTTTATTACCTTTCTTAGTATAACTTTTTCTTTGGTGGAAAATTGATCTGAAGACACTGCTGGGAACCTGCTTTGTACAGATTCTCCTCCATCATCACAGTAGGAGAGCAGTGAAATAAGCAGCAGCTATTTTCATTATTGGAATTATACTATTTATTACTCCATTTAATTATTTCTGTCCTGTCCTTCAAAAGGTACAAAGACACATATTAATAAACAAAGCATGACATAATCTTTGTTTTAAATTGTTCTTTATGTTGTGGATTAGTCATCCCATGCTATACCTGGCTGAGACCCCCAACCCCTCCCCCCATGTAAGAATTCGATGTGCTCCCTTTCCATAAATCATGCAAACATTTTAGAAGCCATGTGGGAGACATCCAAGTCAGGTGGCATTTTAATGACCCCAGTGCTGAAAAGTTACATCCCATTGATGGCAGTGAAATAATGACTCTCAGGGTAAGTAGATTCGAAATGACAATTGCAAACTGTCTTTCTCACAGATCCGAGTGATAAGACCACCAAACTATGCCGGACCTTTGATGTTGGGGCTGCTGCTGGCCGTCATTGGTGGCCTCGTCTATTTAAGAAGAAGCAACCTAGATTTTCTCTATAACAAGACAGGCTGGGCTTTTGCTGCTTTGGTAAGCAATCTGACATTTTAAAGACCTCTCTTGACTCCTTGCTCAACTCAGTCACACAGGCATGCAGCATGAACTATCCTGAAGAAGCTGCATTGGGCATTCCTTTTTCCCCTTTTTAAAAAGAGAGAACTCGAGGAAAGAAGGTTTCTGTATTCTTATTTAGGAGTTATTTTTTTCAGGAAACGGGCAGCTCTGAAACCAACATTTTAGATCTCTTTGGTTTCTTTGAGAATAAATTGATTATTGATAGGACATAAATCAGTGGTGGGTTCCGGATCCCATTCCAACGGGCCCGACAGCATCTACATGGACGCACGCATGCACACACGCGCAGCGGGTACATGCATCTTAGTACCTCTGTGAGCCTCCGCGATGCTCTAGCTGCTCAGCAGAGTGTCGCGCAGGTGCTGTATGTGCCATGCGCATGCATGGAAGCGCCAAAGACTTAAAAGACTGGTAAGGAGCTCAGGCAGGCGGGTGGACCCTCTGGAGCACCGTACCGGAATGGTATCTGGTGCTCTGGGCAGGCTCCGGTACGCCCGTACCGGAGCCTGATATAAATTATACCTGATTAAATCATACCATTGGGTAATTAACAGCTGAATAGTTTGTAAATGCTGTTTTTGAGGTCAACGTAAGAATAAATGTTGGAAATAACTGAAAGTGTGAAAAAAAGCCCTGTTTGAGGTTAGTTAATATATAGGCCACGTTGCTGTAGTAGGTTTGCTGGTGGCACACGCATGGCAGCTGATTCAGTCTCTGGTTTTTTAGTGCTTTGTTCTGGCTATGACATCAGGACAGATGTGGAATCACATCAGAGGGCCACCATACGCTCATAAGAATCCTCACACAGGTCAAATGGTGAGTTCATTTTTCCTTGATCATTTTCCTTGGCTCCTCTACTGGGCAATTTCCAAGTTCAGTGGGAGGTAGTGGGGGAGGGGTAGTGCTGCTGAGAGCATTAATGCTGAGAGCCGAGGTGATGCAGTGGTTAGAGTGCACCACTGTAAGCTACTTCAGCTGACTGTTAGCTGGAGTTTGGCAGTTCAAATCTCACCGGCTCAAGGTTGACTCAGCCTTCCATCCTTCTGAGGTGGATCAGATGAGGACCTGGATTGTTTGGGGCAAGAGGCTGCCTCTGTAAACTGCTTAGAGAGGGCTGTAAAAGCACTATGAAGCAGTATATACGTCTAAGTGCTATTACTAATTGCCAGAACTTGCCATCAAATTGTTCTGAGCTCAACTTCATTTTGTAAAGAACGGATTTGGGGGTGGTGGTGGTGATTTTCTGCTCACAAGCAAATACAGGTTCTGAGCTTTGTTTGTCCCACTGAAGTAATTTCATTTGTTTGATCTCTTTATTTTCCAGAACTACATCCATGGAAGCAGCCAAGCACAATTTGTTGCTGAAACGCATATCGTTTTACTGTTTAGTATCCTTGAGAATAAACAGAATATGGAAAAGTACAATCAGAAATAGTGTTTTTCCAGCCACGTGCTGCTGTATGATGGTTTTACCATTTAGAAAATGGCCTGCGTTGGGCCGAGGGGGAGTGTGCTGCAGATTTATTCCTACCAATCTTGGCAGGAGATTACTAGGACGAATCTACAGACCCCTCTTACTTAATAATTGTGATTCACTTAAAATCCATATGATATTCCACTTAACAACTGTGGTGTTTAGTGATTGAGTAGCCAGTCCCAGTTATGGTCGCTAAGTAAGGAATATCTGTAAACATAACTCTGCTCCCTAGTTGGAATTACCATTCTATGTTATGTTCAAATGACACGCTAAACTTTGGGCAGATGTTTTGTTAACCATCCCTGTAAAAGTGTAGAAATTGCAATAATTAGGTAAGATGGGATCTCTCTCAAAGATGAAAGGCTTCGTTCTGTCTATGGCTGTGGCCTTAACCTGCCTTCTCCCAGATGCAGGTGTCACTCTGGGGATTGTGCTTCTTTATGAAGCTGCTACGTCTGACTTGGAAGTGGGGAAGAGAAAAAGTAAGTATCAGAACTGACAGCTAAATGCTTTCACAGGTGGGGAAGAGAGGGAGGGTTTAAACAGTTGCTCAGCATTTCGTAGGATTAAGTCAATTGCCAGCAGAAAATATGTCCGCCATTCCTTTCAGTTAAAGGGTTGCGGGGCCCTTTTTTAGTCTTCCTGAAGTTTTTCTTGCAGACTTGCCTTCCCAGAGCACTGCTGAACCAAGTGGTGCCAGTCGTTAGAAGGGTTACCTTGGCAGGCCTTTGGGGTACCTCTCCTGCTGCTGCTGGAGCTGCTGCATCCTGTGGGGTCCGCAGGAAGTTGTTTGTTATGTAAATGCATGGAGGCAGTGGCGGCATTCCCATTTTGCAAAACGCTCCCTCCTCTTTCCAATGCTTTGCTGAGCCCTCCCCTTTACAGTTCAGTCTCACGATGTGAGCTTTCGGGTAACATGAATAGACTTTTTTCCTCTTCCATAGTAATGTGCATGGCTGGCATTGGCCTTGTGGTTGTGTTCTTCAGCTGGCTGCTCTCGGTATTTAGATCCAAATACCATGGCTATCCATACAGGTATGTGTGTTTTCTATCTTTTAAATTACTCTGCTCCAAGAAATAGATTATTAGTAGAATTATGAAATGCACCTGCCAACTCCAGAGTTTATGGCACACCCAATGTGGGCATAGTTTGGATTACCCTAAGTTCTTAATATAGATAGAGAGCCCCACTCACCATGTTGAATTTCCTGCTCCCTGCTTTGTATTGTCTAGCATCTTTTCATTTGGTGTGTTTTTATCATCCTTTCCAGGGGTTCTTGAAAGGATGAATGTTGCAAAATATATTTGTTTTTGCTTTGTGTCATTAGGATTAGGAAGGAATCGCTTTTTAAAAATTAGATAATGATCCGGGTGCACCCAGACAGATAAATATTATATATATATATATATATATACACACGTATATTTCTTTCCTTTCAGCTTTCTGATGAATTAAGAATGTTGCTGTATTGTGATTCGCCAAAGTGGAGCACTGGTGTCCAAGATCCAGATCGTGCTACCTCTCTTTAAAACGAACGAAATCCTTGCACACCTAACCAAAGATCCCTGGTGCCTTGACAAGATAAACCCTTTGCTCTAAACGTCAGGATGCATATTACAGCACATTACCCGTTCCCATTTTCCCAAGGCCAAAGGGCCACTTTCTTGTCTTAAGAACAAGGGAGCCTAAAAAAGGCAAAAAAAGTTCCAAAAGTTTAAACTCGCGCACCTCTTTATGCCTTGCATGTATACAGGGGTTTTCGGTTCGCAGTTCTGCATGCTGCAAGAGCTTCAGAAGTGGCTCACCTGGGTTGATGGGCTTTTTCAGGCAAGGATGGTCCTTTCATAGGTAAGCTCCCATCGTGGCCGTTTTTCTAGCACCTGCAGGGATTTTATTTCTCAGCAAGATTTCTTAGTCTTGCAAGACCTGAGCATGTTATCTCTTGATATGGGTAGCGAGTCTGATTTTGGTGTTTTGGTTCTGTGCAATAGGCGATTTGCTTTCGCTTAAAGAGTAGAACCAACAGATAAACATATAGGGTGGGAAATAACGGTTGAACCTGCTAAGCATTTAATGAAGTGGCCTTCTTCGGTCTTTTCTTTGAAGAGAAATGAATGCTGTTGCCATTTGTGAGACCGTTTCCATTTCCTTGGTCTCCTGCTGCTGAACTGAACCTCCTAGAATTCTATGCTGCCCTTCCATCAAACGTGGACAGTGTTGAGATCTACACCACCATGTAGATTGAGCTCTGCAGTTGAGTTCTAGTATTGTTGTGCTGATCTTTACCAAACACAGTCACCTTTTCAGCTTTGAACATGGACATTGCCTGTGGTGGGTTGAACTTAATATCCAGTCCTCCACTATGTCCCCAAAAGAGATCACTGGCATTCTTCAAATTATTTTCACGATTGAGCAGTTGGGAGGAAGAAACACAAAACCAGAATCTCCTCTTTATCTCGTGTAGGTGCTATGTATATAATCCTGGCATTTGTACCAAAATCAAAGGAAAAGTAGATAATGTGGGAAGAACCCAGTTAAATTGAAACATTTCTCATTCTGAATCCTGACTAGATATTAGACATGCTAACCTGTCTAACTATGGCAACGGACACATACTATTCAATGGACTTTTTTATTTTTAACTTCCAAGACATTTTGGAGAGGAAAGAACGACTCCCAAAATAAGCAGAGACTGTAATAGCTGGTTTTCTTCAGGCGAGAGTTGGTGCCATTTGAATAGTTCTCCCTCTTCTCTCTCCCCTGCTTGGGTTTAGTGCTAAGGCTCAGGTTCTCCACAGGAAGGAGACTCCATCCTGGGTTTGGTTTGCATTGGTTTATTTTGGGCAGGGTGTAATAAGGGCTGTGGAAGCTCCATAAAAAGATATTTCTTGAAGTAGCTACTACTGTAACTCGGCTGTTCAATTGTCTCTTACAAAGGTTTCCTGTATTCAATGACTTTCCAAGTGCCTTAACACCATTGTACTATTTTTCAGTATTTGATTCCAACAATGTTTGAAAAATACATTTTTATATTATTGAGAGCATCCAAGTTGTAGCATGGATATTGAAATGGCTATTATGGATATTTGTCAGCTTTCAATAAACAATTTCTTAGCCTGAATCAGCAATTTTTGGGGGGAACTTGACTGCATCTGGAAAACCTCACTGCACAGAGATGTCCTACTGCACAGCCTTTCCCCCTCCATTGTGGAGAAGAACAGCTGAGCACCTTCTTTTCAGTTAGCTGATGTGAAGCTGCCCTCAAATCACCTTCAATATTGGCACCATTGAAATTCCATTCATTTAGGTCAGGGGTCCCCTACTTGTGGCCACCGCCCACTAGTGGGCCATGAGGGGATTGCAGCTGGGGCGTGGAAACGGCTGGCAATGGTGGTGCGAGCCGTGGCCAAGTGTGCTTCATTTGCGGGATTGGCAGGCCTATGTGCATGCCACTTGTGCAGATGGAGCTGCGTGAGTGTGTGCATGCACACGCTTGCGGGTCATTCCATGTGAAGTCTGATTTCAGAAAAGTGCCCTGCTCGACCATCACAGATTTCAATGAAATTTGGTGTGAACCCATGTCCCCAATGAACATTGGTAAAGTGTTACGTTTGCCGATGCAATACTTGCGGAGATATAGTCATTTGACCCCATATTGCAGCCTTCTACAATATGACTGAAGTTTCAGCAACTTTGAGACATAACATCTCCAGCAATATTTTGTTAAGAGAAACAAAACTCGGCCATCTTGTACAACTTGTGCTCTATTAAACAAAATAAGAAAAATATTCTCCTGAGTGATCTCCATCTAGATAAATTGGAGCAAAGTTGGTCGAAAATGACTGCGGTTCAAAAAAAGGTTGCCAAAGATAGGGTTTCAACTGCCCTAAAAAAGTAGGATTGGTGTTTCATTGCTGATGTATAAAGTCCTAAATATAGGGACAAAGTTGAGGAGGTTTTATGGCAATGTCACATTCATTCTATTGTTTCGTCTTGGTTGTTTTATATTGACATCATTACTACTATTATATTGCATTGGTCCATGGTGACTTTGTCACTACCAGTTCAGGCACTTGACCCAGCAACCCCATTGCCATAGGGGGCACATCTGATAGCCATCCAATACTGGCCACAGGTGAGTTTCTTGGTTCAGGATCCCAAGCCTGTACTTTGGTTTCTTCCTCGAGGTTCCAAAGCCTTGTGTGGGTATCTTATATGGTTCCCAAGCCGAAGTCCGTACTGTTTGTATGAACTGCCAAATTCCAACGATCACTTATTTATTATTGAATTTACGTGCCACATTCTTTAGCATTGCTTCTGGGAATTGATATTGTTGACCTGACGATGTAACTGAAGGCGCTGGAAGCATGCAAACAAAATGTCGTTCTGGAACCCAACAAACATCTTGTCTTTCACGCCAATAAAACAAATGAGCAGGCCCTTGCGGAAGCATGTTACCAACGCATCATTTTGTTCGATCAAAATTTCCATGACGTCCACCCACCATTTTTTGTCATAAATGCAGGCAACATACCAACCGGGAAATATGTCGGCTCAGTCTCACCTTCCTTTAAATCTACCCAGAGCCATTTTGGAGTCAGATGTCCTCAACAATTATTTATATTTAATTAACTAAATAATTAATTTCCCCTCTTGCTGTCCAAAACCTGATGTAGAAAATCAAATACTGAGCTCAACAGTGCTTTTGGAGGAGGCAACTGGATTTTCTTGTTTCTATTTGAAGACATTTCACTTCTCATCAGTGGGGGATTCCGTGTAGACCATATGAACGCATGCAGCATGCAAGCACACATACTTATCGTCTGTAATGTTCCACGATGCTCCAGCTGCTTGGTGGAGTGTCACACAGGTGCCATATGCTCCATGTGCATGTGCAGAAACCCCAAAGTTCAAATATCAGTAAGCGTAGATGGGTGGGTGGGAGGGTGGGCAGGCCCTCCAGAGCACTGTACAGGAATGGTACCCGGTGCTCCGGGCAGGCACCAGTACACCCGTACTGGGGCATACCGGTCGTAACCCATCACTGCTTATCCAAGAAGCTTCTTCAGCTCTGACAGGATAGTGAGGAATGGAAGGATTTATATTTCTTGGAGACAGCTGGTCATTTGCATTCTTGGAGGTTTGCCTGTATCTTCAGGGTCACCTGAGTGGTGCAAATGATTCCTGTAGTCTGCAATTTTTCTGGAAACCCATTCATACTCCCACATCAGATTTCAAGAAAAATTGCAGACTATAGGAACCATTTGCACCACTCAGATGACCCTGAGGACACAGGAAAACCTCCAAGTGGCCTCAATGACCCTCTAAAAGAATGTAAATGACCGGCTGTCTGCAAGGAATATAAATCATTCCATTCCCCATGATCCAGTCAAAGCTGAAGAAGCTTTTTGGATGAGGTGAAACGTCTTCAAAGAAAAACACGAAAGTCCAGTTGTCTCTTGAAAAAAGCACCTTTGGGACAACTATGACCTGGATGACTGAGAATCTCTACAGACATTCCTGAACACAAATTTATCAGTAAAACAGTCCAATGAAACAATTCGTTAGAATAATATTGCAATTGACTGTTTCTAAGAAAACTATTGTTGCCAAGGAAAGAATACTGATTTGTCTAAGAAAATGACTGTCAGATCACTAAAAGTGATACTGCCATTCAATTGGGAGGAGGGGAGCCTCAGAGTTAAATCATTAGCTGTATCTGAAACAACTGAGTTTTGCAACTTTACAACTGGTTTCCTGTCACCGGGAGACCGAAGGTCCCAACATCTCTGGAGGGATGTTTATGGTAGCCATGTGGGATATATAACTTAGATGTCTAACTAGAGATAGCCATGGGAACGTGTGTTTTATTGACTCCCAGGGCAGAAGAGTTAAGGAAGCATCTTCACACTTGTGTATTGGTCAGAATCTGCATTCGACAAAGGGGAGGGGTCATTATCAGCTTAATCCCATTTGCATGGCCTAAAGGTTTTCAGATGCTGCTTTGCTTCTAATAGTTTCCATCCTGACTGATTAAAGGTTCCTTTTGAAATACTCCGTTTCAAGAGTCTTTACTTTCTCAAGTTAGGAGAGGAGCCATTATAATGACCAGGAATTGGCTAGATGTTAGCTGGGTGATGTATATTTTTCCTTTAAAATACCTTCGTCATCTTGATATAAGTATTTTGAATATCATTCATTTTTGTTTTACTTTGGCCCATTGTTACATATCTTTTGGCTCTTGAATATGTTGCACTAAACTAAGAATCAGGATGGTCAGATTGCAATAGTTGTAATTATCAACTATGGTGACACAGAAATAAAGGCTATTATGATTTTGTTGACTATGTTGACCATTCAGCTTTATAAACCTCAATTTAAAGATTAATGACAGAATTTGGCCAATTTTGGTTTTGTTAAGTTATTTAACATATGATGAGAACCTGACAGAAGAGAAGTAAGCATATACACACAATCCCCCTAGTTACATACAAACCTTTTACAGAGGTGCGGCAGAGGCCGTATGTCTGGATGTCCAATTCAGCCATCCAGGCACTTGCCTCTAGCATTGCTTCATGCAGATCTAGGGAACCAGAGAGCACAATATGTTTCATAGTTTGCCTATCAGCATCACAATCATGAGGGAATCTTTCCATCCTCACTGATACAGGGCAGAGGCACTTCTTCCAGTACCTACCTAATTCTGTTCAATTTTGTCCAGATATAGCGAGGCAGATCAAAACCAGGTGATTTGGTAGAGGGATCACTAATGTCATAAGAAGGTACCTTGGAGTTGGAGATGATCTTGTAGGTCATCTAGTTCAACCCTCTCACCCAAGCAGACCCTACACCATTTTTGACAGAGGGCAGTCTCCAGTCTCTTGTTGAAAACTTCCAGTGAGGAAGCTCCCACAACTTCGGGAGACAAGATGGTTAGTGATGGTAGAATGTTTTCTCAACAGTAAAAATGTTAAATGCAGAAGTTTTTTTTTTTATAAAGTCATATAATGTGTTTTAAAATAAGTGAGAAGAATTGATGCATTAAGCCAGGGGACTCCAAACTTTGCAACTTTTAAGACTTGTGGATTTCAACTTCCAGAATTCTCAGAATTCTGGGAGTTGAAGTCCACAAGTCTTAAAGTTGCAAAGTTTGAAGACCTCTGCTTTAAGCTCTGTCAAACCAGGTGTGCAACACAGTCAGTCTGTGGCAGGTGTAATATCAAAACTACCTCTTGCAAAGAGTTTTTGCCTTTTGCATTGGGACAGACGGCCGGAGAGCGCTCGCCCCCTCCCGCAATCCGATCTCCTTTCAAGTGATGTCATGCGGCGTGACAACAGCTGACGACAGCCGCCGTAGCAGCCAATCGGAAGCGGTAGAGAAGAGTGATGACGCCAACCGCCCTAGTAACAGCGCCGAGGTGATCTGCCCAATCGAAAAAAAGATGCCAGCCCCTGAGAGCCAATGGCGGGACGTGGAGTGAAAGAGGGGAGGCGGGGGAGGGGAAGGACCTTCCCTCCTCTTTTCGCCAACAAGATGGCGGCAGTGGCGACGGTGGCGGGGTCGGTGGCGCCAACGGCTTTGTTTTCTGTCAGCGCTTGAAGCTGGCCGCCCCCCGGCCCGGCCGCGAGGGACAGCGACGGAGACATGACCGCGGAGCCCGCGAGGTAGGCGGCAGGAGCGGCAGCCGGCTCCGCGTGCTTTAACGATGAGGCCGATCAGCCGGCTGAGGGGCGGAGAAAGGCGGCGGCGGGAAAAACCCGAATGCCGCTTCTCTCGCCGCTCGTCTTTCTAAGCGCCGGAGTCTCCTTCCCGCCGGCTGTGGCGCGAATACCGCGCTACCGGTTATCAGGCTGGAGTTAGGGTTGGGGGAGGGGACTGGCCCTCGCCCCCCCCTAGCGCGCGCTTCCCGCCTTTGCGCATGCCTAGTGGGGGCGGGACAGGCCTGCCTGGGCTCGTGGCCGCCCCCTGGCGGGGCCCCGCACTTACCCTCTTGGCTTGGAGGCGTGGTCTCTGCCGCCTTTCCCCCCGGCCTCGTTCGGCGTGGTCGGTGGTGGCAGCAGTCCGCGATGACCGGGAAGGATGGAGCGCTGCACAGGTGCGCTGTTACCTGCCAACCTTTGGGGATTTAGGGAAGGGCCTTTCCGCGCTCCTCCTCCCAGTGCGTTTGCGGCGGCTTCGGAGCGTAATCCCGGCGCTTCGTGTCTTCTAGCGGAGGCTTCCGGTATAGAGATGGGGGATTGCGGGGGCCTTCAAAGGAAGGATGGAATCGGCCCCCAACGCCTCGGTGGCCGTGGCTGTTTGTGGGTTCGTCCTTTGGGTAAACAAAGTCAGTTTTAGTTGTGGCTTAGTGTGTTCCGTAGATCCATCCCGGGGGTCAAAATTCAGAAAACTGTGGTTTGGTTGGTTGCAAACTACACCGGTGTTTTGTCAATCTTGGCCGCTTCAAGACGTGTGAAACCACAACTCCCAGGATTCTGTGGATTGAACTCCACCCATCTTCAAGCCTCCAAATCTGAGAAACGCTGCATTAGACTGTTGTGTGAACGTAGTCGAGTTGTTATGTTACAGGGTTAAATTAAATGTCTCGGTATTTCTTAGCAGCAGGGGTTGTGCTTCTTCAAGGGCAGAATTCACTCTTCGTTAATTCATATATTGTTGATTCAGGATGTATGAAATCTCCAGTTGTGGTTTGCAGATCATAGTTTATGACCCCCATGAACCATTTGTGTTTACACAAGTAACCATGGTTAACCAGACCATGGATAATAATGATTGCTCTGCCTTAATTGCTTTAGCTCTTGGTCTGAATTTGAATATTATACTGGTCCCCTAATCATATTTTAATTTGCCTTTTTCTGCTAACCAAGTTGGTGAGTTCTAATTTTATGCTATCAACAGTTTTCCTTTACTACTATCCTTTTTGTACAAATTTTTCCATTTTGATGACACTATACAATATTTCTTCAAATGTTTTATTTGGTAATCATACATTTGACAAATGATCCTTGTATAGGAGAATCTCATGGTAATGAGAAGAACCACTGATTTAAAATTTATGAAGGAAAAACGTTTAAGATATTATTGCCAAATGAGAGTTGTGTAATCACAATCGTTCACTCATTTATTTCAATCCGTGAAATATGTGCAGTCTATATTGACTTACTCTCTTGGAGGAATAAGACTCTTGCTTTGTCTCCATTTTCATTTGTGAAACAGCTCAGTAGTGCTTTTGTATTACTACATACTCTGAAAAAGTTTAAAGAAAATGCAGATTTCTAGCTTTTTACACATTATATTCTTGCATTGATTTTTTCCTGCCCTTCAATGGCCAAACATACAGATTCCCAACTGTTTAATAATTGCCCTTCCAAGTTTCTAGTTGTCTTTCATCAGCAGGACTTAAAGTCATTAAAAAGTAAGGGAGTAAGCATTATGCAAAAGAAGGGATATCATACAAATTGCCTGAGTGCTTAAGGAGCTCTTAAAGGTCCTTGATTCCTGAATGTTTTGGTTAACAAGATGTTTTTAAAAGATCATAAAGTTGGAAGCTAATGTTTTGTACATGTAACCCAATATTTTACTTAGTGCAGGAATACTAATTAGAACATCCTTAACAAATGCATATCGAGGGAGGAGCCGAAGTTGCAATGGCACGACGTGCAATCTCAATGCTCTGAGATCGCAGTCGACACTTTTGCCTCTGGGTGGTCCAAACGGACCTAAACCGTCCTGTAGAGACGGTGAACCGGAAGAATACATTTTGCTGCTCACAGGGACATCGCAAAGTCTCTGATTGATCCAAGAGAAGCTCTTCAAGCCGGTGACAAAAAATCCAGCCCAATGGCTGATGAAGTCGGGGCAGCTCCAAAACGGAAGGATATGGAAAGAGAAAGTGTTTTCAGTTGGTGAGGAATTTTTACTGTTTTAAAAGTGACTGCCTATAAAAAAAAATAATTTAAATTGGAGAACAGAAGAAATAAGCGGCAGAATTAAATTTGGACTGGTTTTGAACAGTGGGTTATCTTACTTTTTAAAGGCTATTTTTACGGATGGAATTTATGCAAGCCTTTTAAAACGAACGGATTAAGTTTCCTTCTATTTTTTTTTCTTTGACTATTCTCTGTAATCTATGGACTAAAACTCTCCTCTTATTACTGTGGGTGTTTTTCTAACTCATTTAAGAATTGGACCTTTTTTTAAAACTTGAAATATAAAAAGATACAAAAAGAAACAAAGAAATTGTAACATTGTAACACTGCTACTCAGAGACTAGAGGTTTGTGTATTGGAAATGAAATACTTTTCACTGATTATCCTGGCTTGGCACTTCAAGGACTCACAGCTTGTTTATAGAGAGTGATAAGAAGAAGAAGAAAGCACACAGATGTTCCTTTGAAGTAGATTTTTAACCAGAGAAAGGTGAAAGATTATTGTGATGCTTAATTCTGTTAAAACCTTCTAAGCTAGAGTAGCAGTGTTTGTCAGCTGGAAATTGTGGTGCAATTTCAACACCAGAAAGAAGTTTTAAATCTGCAAAAGATATTCTCAGAAATACAGAAATTATCAAATACAAGTGAGAGGATAGAGAAGAAGTTGGATTACTTAGTGCATGTGACAGTAAAATATGACAGAGAAGTTGAAGATTTTCATCAAAGGGAAAAAGTGGCGATTAAAACCCAAAATTTTTAAAGAAATTAAAATTACTGATATTTATGGTGATTGGCTTGTTTCTGAAAACGGAAAGAGTGGAATTCTGAAAGAGCAATTAAATGGAGGGGAAACCTACCCCAGATGGGAAGATACAGAAGCGGAAAAAATAAAAGAATTTATGGATTTAAAGAGAGAAATCTTATTAGCAATAGTTTTGATAACACCACCGACAATCAAAGATAAGCTGATTAAGGAAACAGAAGAAGGGCATCGAAATTACATGAGAGATCTTATAAGCAAAGAGTTGCTAAGAGGAGTCCATACAAAGCTGATTAAGGAGATGATTAGAGGACTGATGCCCACAAATGGCAGAAGATATGACACTGTTTTGTTACTGGAAAGATACAGGTTGATAGATGGAAGAGTATAATTTAAAACTAGCTAAACTTAGCGAAATTTAGTGATAATAGATTTAGTTAAATAAATAATTTATAATGATAATAATGTATACAATGTGTAGTGTTATGATACGTAATAACTGGATATGAATATTGAATGGTACCCATGAAAGGAAGATTAGAAACCCTTTTGGATTATATATAAAGGTTAACAATAATAATAAAAAAGAGTTAAGTTAGATTCAGTTAAGTCTTGATTACTAGGGGGGAAAATGATATGATGCAGGATATAGTCAAATAAAGGAGGGATAATGATAATAATGCATGTATGTATATATGGGTACAGTATAAGGAAATGAAATGTAAATTGTAAACAGTGATTTGGAAAGAAGGATAGAAAATTTTGTTATTAAATATTATGGATGTTTAGCTAGAATAGGACATAAGGATTTAGTGTCATTGGAGGATTTTAGAAATAGTAAATGAAATGCCAGTATGTGGTTATGTATTAAATCTTGGTATATTTTATGATGAAGGACGTTTAAACAACTATAGTCAAATAAAAAAGGAGGTATGACGGTAACATGTATAAATATCTGAGTTAAAATACTTGAGTTAATGTGAATTATGCTTGATGACTGTGGAAGGGATGCATGAAAGTCTTTTGTAATCAACTAATACACTTTCTACAGTATGTAAAAAGGAAGATTTTATGTGTTGTGTTTGTTTCCTGTCAGCGCTTTGAAAATTAAAAATAAAAAAACTTAAAAAACAAACAAACAGATGCATATCCACCTTCATCTGAAAACATCCAGCAGAGGAAGCTTGCTACTTCATTGCTTAATTCTTTTTAGAAAGCCTTTCCTAAAATTCAAATATCTTCCTCTATCTTGAGAAAAATATTCCCTGACTTGCGGAAGATGACATTTCTTCTGACTAATATTACTTTAGGTACTTGAAAAATGGTAAGATGTGAACCTTCAGAATTTCCCCCCAAGCATAAGCAGAATTTATTTAATCATTTCTCATGGCAGATTTCAATCCCCGATAAATCTGATTACTTTCCTTTGGAACTGCATTAGTTTTAGTGAATATTTCTTAAATTGTAGCTCCAAAAACTGGACATTGTATTTCTGACAGCATCTGATCAAGATAGAATATAATGGAACATTTTTCTTTTGACCTGAAAGCTATAATTATGTTAATGCAACCTAAACTTGCATTTACTCTTTTAGTATCCATGTTGCATTGCTGATTCATGTTTAGTTTGGACAACTTCAGGATTTTTTAAAATATATATACTATTACCAAGCTTTGTTTTCTTCACTTTATATCACTGCATTATATAGGTTGGTAAGAACTTTGCATTTGCGTCTCAAAATTCATTTTGTTTTCTATGTTAAAACAATTTTGAATATTGCTTCTGTCTTGTAAAAGTGCTGTTTCATCCCGTTTTGTATCATGTAAAAATTTAGAAAAACATTCCCTCCATTTGGATCATTATTGAAAATGTTGTAGAGTGCTGGATGTTGTGGACTTTGTGGCATCTGACTTAATACCTCCCTCAAATTTGATGAGGAGCTGTTGATGAGGATTCTTTTAATAGTCTTTTGAAGTTCTATGTAAATTCCTCTAACAGATACATCTTATTTAGAGGAATATCAGAGTAATTTTTAAAATATTTATTGATATATTATGTTTACATCATTTTTACTGAAAAAGTTGCCTAATTAAAAAGACTTGTTCTTGACAAATACATGCTGATTTCTAATAATCATTTGTGTTTTTGAGATGCCTACAAATCATTATATCATTTGGTCTAAATTTTTCAAAGTATCAACATTAAACTGCATAGTTTGCTATTTTCTAAAAATTCTGAACTTTTCTGACAGATTATTATTATCTTATGTGAATACGGAACAGTTTGCAAATTAATGAAATGGTTCTTTATTTATACAATTAGTATAAAGTTTTGGAAATAATATCCTCAGGTGACATGTTTAGAAGCTAAGTAGCCCAATTAAGGAAAATATATTGGACTATATTTTTCTCCTAATCTATATAGTTATTTAAATAAGGAATCATGCTTGTTAAATGTTAAGTGTGTCTGAGACCAGAGCTGCCATTGTTCAACAGTCATATGATAGAGTTGAAGTATACACTACTATACAACACACTAGGACACATATAGTCCTCAACTTAAAACCACAGTTGAATCCAAAATTTGATCTCGATTTTACAACTGCTTTTATGATGGTCACCAAGTGCAAATCTATTTTATCAATGGATATTGTTGGTTTCATTCAGCTCTCAAAAGTTAGCCATTATGCATATACCCACATACACACACATATATGACACAGAGAAACAACAGTCTAGTTTGGATGTATACATGTGCATGGCATGAAAAATGAATCCTATGAGTTTACCATATGGTGGCACAAAGAACAAAGCTGTTACAGAATCTGGTAGTCCTGGTAGAAATACTTTGAAATCTCCTCCCAGAGAGGAGCAATGTAAACAGACCGTAAAGTGGGTATGTGGGGTCTCTAACAATGCTTCAAGTTCTAAGTACATAGTGCTTATAGACAGTATCCTGAATAACAGGAATTGAGCTTCCTATAATCATCTTGGTTGCCCTTACCACTCTCTGTATGGACTTTCCAGTGGTGGGTTGCAGGCGTTACGCCCCGGTACGGGTGTACCAGTACCTGCCCAGAGCACCGGGTACCGGTACGGTGTTCTAGAGGGCCCACTTGCCCGCCAGAGCTCCTTACCTGTATTTGAGCTCTTCGGTGCTTCTGTGCATGGAGTGCATAGCACCTGTGCGACACTGCCGAGCAGCTGGAGTGTCACGGAGGTATCACAAAAGGTAAGGAGGTGTGCGCGCATGCTGCAACATTCATGTGTTGGACACCAGGCCCCGTTGCACCGTACCGGTTGCAATGGGATCTGGAACCCACCACTGGGACTTTCTATCTGAGGTACTGCAGCTACCAAACCAAACAATAATGCAGTTTGTTAAATGCTCTCAATTGTGCCTCTGTAAAAAGTGCATCCTTCAGTAAAGATAAACAAGATAATTGGATTGTTAGTTATCTGCTCCCCCAGATACTTAATACTGTTCTGGCCACAATCTGGAAACAGGAAGTAGCCACACCATGAACATCTCCTGGCCCATCAGTCCCAACATTCCCTGTCGTTCACGGAGGAAGTCAGAATGCCTAAAAGGGCCAAAAAGATTGTTTGAATGCTGTTGGGGGGAAACAGAAAACAAATCTGAGCAAATACAGAACATAGAATGTAAAATAGTAGAGCTGGAAGACACCACGGAGGTGTTCTAGTCCAATCCCCTATTCGAGCAGGAGACCCCATGCAATTTCAGATATGGTTGTCTCTTTTTTAAAAGTCTTTTTGAAAACCTTCAGTGATAAGAGCATCCACAACTTTTGAAGGCAAACTGTCCTATTGTTTGATTGCTCTTATCATTGGGAAATTTCTCCTTAGTTGCTCCTCTCCTTGACTAGTTTCCATCCATTGTTTCTCGACTTTTGATGCTTTGGAAAATAGTTTGATCCACTGGCCTTTGTAGGAGCCCCTTAAATATTGGAGCAGTGCTATCATGTTACCCCTATTTTTCTTTTCCTTAGACTAGAAATACCCAATTTCTGCAACCCTTCTTCACATATGTTTTAGCTTCCAGCCCCCTACTCATTCTTGTTGTTCTTCTCTAACTCTTTCCAGAGTCTCAACATCTTTTTTATATTGTGGTGACCAGAACTGGATGCAATATTTCAAGTATGGTCTTACTAAGGCTTTGTAAACAGGTTAGAGCTGTTACTAAGGCCAACATTGTGGTGGGAAGAACAACAAAATACCATTATTTCTCTGCACTTATTGCACCTGCAAAGTGTTGCCTATTGGCCTTGTTCAAAGTTACCTGCTCCCTCGAGAAGGAGGGTTCGGAGAATCACCTTCAGGGCTGAACTGAGGACTTTGTGAAATATCTGACAGATGAAATTGCTCTGATTCACTCTCCAGTCCAAGTGTGGAGCAAATCCATCAGAGATGTCCAGGGTACGGGCTTGCCCTGTTATCTGGGAGCAGTTTAATCTGAGGAAATGGAGGAGGGTCCTTGGGGTTGTTAGCACAACCACTTATTAGATCCTTGTCCCTCCTGGTTAGTGAAAGCTTCCAAGATGGTGTGCAGTGATTAATATTATACGCTTTAAGTAGGCTGTGATCACTCCTTAAGAACAGATCTTTAGATCTCACTGTACTTTTTAGGGAAGGTGATGAAGAAAGTGGTTGCTTTGCAGCTCCAGAGGGTCTTGGATGGTACAGATTATCTAGACTCCCTTCAGTCAGGTTTCAGGCCTGGTTATGGGACAGAATAACCAGGAGTGGTTTCGGGGTTTAGGACTGGGTGGGGCAGTGTTGCACTGGTTTAGTTCCTTTCTCCACAGCTGGGAGTGAGAGATCCAGCTTACGGCTGCTCCTTTGTCTGCAGGATCTCTCTCCCTTCCTTTACAACGTCTTCATGAAGCCACTGAGTGAGATCATCCAACTCCATGGGATGAGATATGCTGGCAAGACACAGCTTTCCATCTCTATCCCTTATGATCCAAGGGATGCTAGGGCAGCCCTTTTGGGGTGCATGGAGACTGCAGGGCTGAATTGAGGACAGCAGGGTTCAAGTGAACCCAAATAAGACAAATAACTTCCGATATGGGGAGCTTTATACTCTTTAGTTCTGGATGGGGTGACCCTACCCCAGGGGTTCTCCTAGATTCACAGTTCCTGCTCAAAGAGGAGCTGGCAGTTGTGAATAGAAGAGCCTTTGCACAATTTGGATTGTGCATCAGCTATGCCCTTTTCTAGATTGTGAGACACTGCACTCAGTCACTCATGCCTTGGTCATCTCCTGTTTGGATTATTGCAACATGCTCTACATAGGGCTACCCTTGAAGAGTATTTGGAAGTTGACATTAGTCCAACTCTGTTCTTCTGTATTCTCTGAGGCCAGGTTTTTGGTTTTATGGCTCTTGTAGTTGTTAACTGCTCAGTATTGTGTTCAAGATGGGTCACCATACAAATTGTTTACATACCGTATATACT
This sequence comes from Thamnophis elegans, assembly GCF_009769535.1. NCBI lineage: Eukaryota > Metazoa > Chordata > Lepidosauria > Squamata > Natricidae > Thamnophis > Thamnophis elegans. The sequence goes on from NC_045552.1 coordinate 37,582,423, forward strand.
CGAGTATAGGCCGACCCGAATATAAGCCGAGGCACCTAATTTTACCACAAAAAAACTGGAAAAGTTATTGACTCGAGTATAAGCCTAGGGTGGGAAATGCAGCAGCTACCGGTAAATTTCAAAAATAAAAATAGATACCAATAATGTTTTTGAATATTTATTTCAAAGAAAAACAGTAAACTAGCGGTGTATTCAATGAAATACTTCACTCACCTCATGATGCTGATGTCCCGCTGTGATGATGATGTCCCATGCAGCCGCGGGAGCGATGTCCCGCCTCCTATGACACACGGCACAGTGATTCCTATCATTGGATCACTGTACCAGAGGAGGTGGGACATCGCTATGTGGCTGCTTGCCATAACAAGGAGGAGGTGGGACATCGTTGCAGAGCGGCAGGAGGGGGAGGAAGGGGAATCGTAAGACAGCCCTGCATTACATTAGAACGTGAGGAGGGGGGATGGTGCGGTGCGCGCTGCGCGGCAAACTGACACAGAGGGAGGGGAAACTCACAGGGGCACTGGGCCATTCACGAGTGTCACCCAGCGGCATGGCCCCGCCCCTTTTTCTCCTCCATTTCGGGTAAATTTTTCACTGACTCGAGTATAAGCCGAGGCGGCTTTTTTCAGCCCAAAAAGTGGGCTGAAAAACTAGGCTTATACTCGAGTATATACAGTAAGTAATTATTTAAATAAAATGTTTAAATAAAGCCAATATGTAAATGAAGTATTAAGTGCCTGATTAAATATATAGATGTCAACAGATAGAGGTGCCTAAATGATCATTTCTACTAGGAAAATAGAAAACATTGTCAGCTTGGAAACCTTGAGGGTTCTGAATTTGAAATAAAACATTCCTTAGATAAGGACAAGCATTTTATTTTGCATCTCCTTCCATAGAGAATGCTAACTCACATGCAAGCCCTAATTTCTCATTTTGCATACTAAGAAGTATGTAAAATAAGTGGTATGATAATTCATGCTAAATGTTATTTGTTGATTGTTGTATAAAAATATGTGCCAATAGAGTAATATTGCAACCTAATTGCAAGCAATAGAAGTGATAGTTAAATAGAAATAAGCAAACTTTTGCAGTCTGGACATTGTTTAACATTTATTTTAAAAAGTCATTACCTTGGCTAAAGTTAATTGTAACAAATAACTATTTTGTAGATTCAGTAACAGGTAATTGTATTTCTGGGATCATGGACTGAATAATATGGGGGGGGGAAGCTTATTTTAAGTTTCCATTGTTTCTATTGTTTCTTGGTAGTATAATTAAAAAAAAATCTTTTGCCATAACAGGGAATATTCTAAACTTCCAAAAGAACATTTTGAATGTGACTATTTTTCCCCATTCTCTGAACAGCCCATTCCCCCCTATTTTATGCATATCAGATTTGTTTGTTTGATTGAGATATAGAGCTCTTGCTTCATTCTGTAATGCCAAAATGGTCTGTCTTTTTTTAACAGTGAAAGCAAATTGAATACATTGGTGCAGAAGCTTCATGACTTCTTGGCTCACTCATCAGAAGAATCGGAGGACGCAAATTCTCCTCCAAGATTATCTATGAACAAAAATATAGGTAAAATTAATCATGCTAAAGCTGTTAAGATTTGCAGTTTTTAAAAGATGTATTTTCTGATATCACACAGAATTGTGTAGCTAGAAATACTGTTACAGTATGACAGAGTTATTGCTGTATTGTTTTAATAAATATAATAAATGTATGACTAAAAGAACAATTAATAATATTATTTGGAAAAGAGGAAATGTTTCTGACTAATATTATTGGTTTTTCCATTGTTTCTTATAGTTGAATTTCATAATGTCTTGCATTGTTTTTCTACCAATTTTATGTTAATATATAATACCTTCTTTCCCTGAAAGTAAGATCTCCCCGGAAAATAAGCCCAATCAGGCTTTTGGGTGCATGTGCTAAAATAAGCCCTCCCTGAAAATATTTAAACGCATATGCAGCTGGTCTCCACCATTTACTGTGGGGGGGACATGCCCCACGTGCCCCACATGCATTTGTCATCTATGTGGAACGGCCTCATGGAGGCTGCTCCTGCAAACCCTAGCTACTCCGCCCCTTTTCTTAGTAGTGGGCGCAAAAAGAGTGGCAGGCCAAGCAATGCCATGGCTGGCAACAGTGTGCCAGAAACAGATGCGGAACTTCCAGCCCTCTCGATCAGCTGATCCACAGGCCATGGGCTGAAGTTAAGGGGCCTCCTGCATCTCAAAAATAATAAGAACTGGCCGAAAATAAGGCCAAGCGGTTATTTTGGGGGGCAAAAGAAAACAAGACCCGGGCTTATTTTTGGGGAAACACGGTATAACTATTATTATGTCAATTTCTTCTTTCTTTTTTGTTTATTATTACTTTTATTTTTATGCAGCAGAAATCTAAAATTTTGGAAGCTTCTATAGAAAGTACAAACATCCATAGTAAAAAAAAATACACACACACATACACATTTCACATTTCACATTTCACACTCTGCAGCAGTGGTTGTTTTTTTTTAATCTCAACTTTGTTGGTATGGATCTAAATATGGGTTACTTCCATATGGGAATTGGTTTCTCAAGGTCACACTGAATATGCAATGTATTTAATTTTCTTTTAAAATATATAGCAACTATATCAAAAAAAAAGATGACATAGAAATTGAAACTTTTGTTTCATACTAGCAAGAAATTTATTGTGGCGCCTAGATCAGCCAAAATTTTGGTCATATTGTAACAAAATGTAATTATGTTGGTTGTGCTTGGTGAGTTTCTTGCAGACATTTCATTATCAAACTAGGTAACATAATCAGCGCTAGAAGGGAGTAGGGTTATAGTTTTTACAGTCTTTACACTCTATGTTGTAGATGATTCCTGTTTTTTTCTGTGGCTGCTGGATCTTTCGGTTTATTTAAGCTGTTTTGGAGAACTTTAGTTGGTTTGTGTGCGATGGTTGATGCCATGTAATAGAGTAAATAGAGTAAGTGGTATAGCCAACAAAGTGAGGAGAGCCCATGGATTAGAGGTTAATACACCTACCTAATATGTAGGTAGCCCGGGTTCGAATCCCAGAAAGACTATTGCTAGCTGAAAAGAGCTAAATAGCATGAAATAAATCTATGCTAGTCTCCCTTTATTTCTTTGTCGGTAAAATATAAATTTAACATGTAATAGAGTGTTGGTGGTTTTTGATGTATGACATTCTTTTCAAAGCTTGAGTTGGCTAAGCTATGGTAGTTTGAGTGATAAAGGCACTTTTTGATAAAGTTGGGTATCCGTTTTGTTGGAAGAACCAGCAGCCCCAGATTAAAATATAGGAGTCATCTACAACATAACAGTGTAAGGACTGTAACAGACACTATTGTAGGACAAAGAGGCAGACGACTAGTGGAGTGTATCCATGAACACCAACTCGAGACAGAAGACATAAAACCACACATAGACAGACTTGACCATAGTTTCAACTGGGAAACTGTGAGCATCCTAGATCAGTGGCCCACAACTGTTTGGGCACCAGGGACCCGTTCCATGGAGAAAGGTTTTTTCTGTGGACCGTGTGTGTGTGTGTGTGTGTGTGTGTGTGTGTGTGTTTCGCATGCTGCCAGCAACTTGCAGATGGGGATTCGCTTGTTTGTGCGGACTGATTGCTGGCATTCTGTGGACCGCTGCCAGTCCAGAGACTGGGGGTTGGAAGCCCCTATCCTAGATCAAGCCAAGTCCAAAAACTCCAGAAAATTCCTGGAGAATTGGCTCTGAGACAGATTGACCATCAACAGGTACATTGTGATAAGCATCATCTATACCATGGGGATCAAACTCGATTGCATCATGTGACATATGATGTTTTTAGCCTTTGCAGAGCCCGAGTGGGTGTGGCCTATGCATCATGCAGCCGGCCCACAGGCCACCAGTTTGACACCCCTGATCTATACCATTCAAAAGAGACAATCAAAAAGCCCAAGAGGAAACAAAAAAACACCTCCTCATTAGCAATCAACACCTGTATGACTAGAGATTAACACTCACCCTACAATCTAAGAAGTAAATATAACCACAACCAAGGAACTACCAACGGAGACAAACATGCTAACAGTAAACAACACCCTAATTTAGAAACACACTCACGAGCCACTAGAAAATAAAAATAAGAACTAACCCCACTCCTTTCTAGCACTCATTGTGTTACCTAGTTTGGTAATGAAATGTCTTCAAGAAAGCTCAGAGAGAATCAAGACCCCTACAGTTCAACCCTTGAGTTACAAATATTTTCTCCTATTAGTAATCATGTTGTTCTACATTTTGATTCCCTTCCCTCCCTCCGCCCCAAACCACCTAGTCGGGTGTTAGGTGATGGATAGTACAAGTCTGGTGTTTCTTGCCCTTACCTCTTCTGCAAGGCTTTATACGTTGACCCCCCTCCCCCATCAATATGGTGTAATAGTGAATAGCCTCATAAATATAAGGTCATTTGAATATTTTGGACAATTATAATTTTTTAAATGTTGGTATGACATGTTTATATGTTTCTTGTAGATAGTGACAGTATGCCTGGAAATATTCCAGCCCCAGTGGAAAACAACAAGGAAGAGGTAAGAATAGAAAATAGTAATTATATTGATATAATAATACATGGGAAATTATTTGATAGTTCAGCTTTCAGATTACTTTTATTAGATATGTGCAAATTGTTCTGAATTTGAGTTGTTTTGAATCCCAAAACTTCTTTTAAGTTTTAAACATTCAATTCCAAGTACTTTATGCAAAATAGACTTTTGTCCATTTTTGTTTTAGATATGAAACACTTCTGAATGATTGAAGTGGGACATTTCAAATGTTAAACATTGTGCATCCCTATTTATTACTATGGAAATGTGAAAAGTTGCACATTCAGTTTTCAGGTTCACTTAGTAGCCTTGAAAAGATTAGGGAGGGATTGTTATTGTAAGATGTCCAAAGCAATTCTTCTGAATCATTTTTGAAGTACTCTAACATTATAAATATCAGAGTCCCTTTCCAATCAAGCTGTTTTTGAACTGATGACTTTGTGGACACAATCATGTACTTGTTTGGCACCATTATGGACATGGTTTACCATATTTTTGTTCAGAATTGTTTTTTCAACTTCCCAATCTACTCTAGTTGCCCTCACATACCAGCTAGGCTTGATTCTGCTTAGCTTCCAACTCCAGAAAAAGAAGTGTCCCTTCTTTATTTGCGTGCTTGCATTTCTTTTTCTCTCCCTGCGACGTCTTGTCTCTCCACATCTTCCCAAGAAAGCAGGACTCTAGAAATGGAAATTGTTCCAAAAGGAGCTTTTATTGAAAGGTTTGTGATAACAAGAGATCTAGGCAGGAACTAAATCTTCCCATTTTAAAAAACAGCAATTTAAAGCAGTGCAAACAAAACTCCTCCCATAGTACAGCAATGCAATGTATTATTAATATTAACAGTGTGTTAAAATATATTGTGAATTTCAATTTTTAAGGATTAGAAATTGTGGGGTGTTGGAGATACACTCCCGGGATCGATTGAATACTGTTAATATTTGGATTGATTAGTTGTTGTTAGTTGCGAAGCCGTCTCTGACCCATCGCGACCCCATGGACAACGTTCCTCCAGGCCTTCCTGTCCTCTGCCATCCTCTGGAGTCCATTTAAACTCACTCCTACTGCTTCGGTGACTCCATCCAGCCACCTCATTCTCTGTCGACCCCTTCTTCTTTTGACCTCAATCTTTCCCAGCATTAGGCTCTTCCCCAGTGAATGATTAGCAGTTTTGGATATTTGGGATATTGAAAGCATGGTGAAAAAAATGAGTAATTTTTAAAATATTACATGAAAGACGGGGGATAATAAACAATGGTGAAATGTTACAGGGAAAATAAAGAAATAGAAATAAGAGGGGAACAATAACATACATATTTTAATATATGTAATAATGGGAGGGAGGTTTAGAAATTGAATGGCGATGGTATTAGATATGTTTAAATAACATGAAACAATGAAGATGAAGTGTAATAACTGTGAGTAACAACATTATGTTTATCTGTACTAAATGTATGGCACCCAGATGTCACCCTGTTCACACATTCATATGTATAAGCAATATAAAATAAAAAAACTTGACATTAAAAAAAAAGAAACAGAAGCTTCATATAGAGATCCCTCCAATCCTCTCCCCTCCCACCAGAATGCCAGCATCCCAATATAAATATATGGGGTCTGATTCACTATCTACATATTTATATTTCTACGTATCTAAATCTCTCTCTATATATATATTTAAATACAACTATGTCAGTGGTGGATTCCGGATCCTGTTGCAACTGGTACGGTGCAGTGGGGCCCTGCGTCCACCACATGAACGTGTGCAGTATGTGTGCACATGCGTATAGGGCGCGCATCCGTCCTTACCTCCTGTGATGCTCCAGCTGCTCAGCGGAACGTTGCACAAGCGCCGTACACTCCATGCACAGAAGCGCCAAAGAGCTCAAATACAGGTAAGGGGGGTGGGCCCTCCGGAGCACCGTACTGGAACGGTACCCGGTGCTCCTGGCAGGCACCGGTACGCCCGTACCGGGGCGTACCGGTCGTAACCCACCACTGAACTACGTGAATAAACTTGCAAGGATAGCAAAACTTATTTTTCCTGTTTTTCCTAGTATTTTTCTTTTCCAGAGGAGCAATTCAGAGCCAGTACATTTGTGACAAAGGCAGTGAATAAGAAGCTACTTTCAAATAAGAGGCTGTCTAGGGAGTACTGACTGGTTTATACAACAAAAGATATTAACTTCAATTATTAAATTAACAGATTTTCTTAGTCCACACAGTCCAAGTGACTAATGAAACAGGTCAGGTTTGTGTAACACATTGAGCCGCAAAAAAACCTCTTAACTGGGCTAAGCATGTTGTGGACATGCATTTTCCGTATATTTCAACTGATTTGACTAAACTGTGACTTGGTGTCACAGAAGTGACAGTATGGCTGGGTCAGATTCATTATTGAGCATTCTCTAGGTGTGATGGAATACAAATTCTTTTACCACACTATTATCTGGGGATGAAGCCACTTTGTATTGTATTTATGTTTAAATTTCTATTCAACCTTTAAATCAGGAGCTCAAGGAGGTATATGTAATGTTCCTTCCTCCTATTTTATTGCTACCACAAAAACTCTGTGAGGGAAGGTGAGTTGAGAGAGTGTGAGCAAGAGAGCGGGTGGACTGCAACCTCAGCTTTCCCACTTGGATTCCAATACCTTAACTATACTACGCTGCCCCACCTATGTTGGCAGAACAAAAGTGTTACCTTCTAGTTTTATACTTCATGTACATGCAGCACATATTTCCAAGGACTAAGAATGTGTCTGGGTCTTGAACACTCCGTCTTGATAGGTGTAGTGTGCAGAGACATTCAAGGGAGTCATAACAGCAATTAGCCACTCCCCTAATTTGAACCCACAAACAAATTTATTGTGGGTTCATGGTACGGCAGCTCTTCAGCCACTTGATGGGCGAAACTGTTCAAGCTGAATGTGGATATAAGTGCTACATGTACTCCTTATGTAATGTCTACTCTTTCAGTAACCCTTTGAAATTGTGATGGTGCTGAATGAGGGGTGCTTAGAACTCTCAGGTCTGTGGCAGTACCTTACAGGCTCGAGATCACCATTTGTGGCTTTCCCTGCCAGCTTCTTCTGATAAGCAGAATCAGCGGTGATGCTCAACTGCCTGGGATTTGCCTAAAGACAGCCACAGGGACTGCTGCACCTGCCATCCTAAGTTGGTGTGATCACATGACATTGTGGCTAGTGACCAAGATCCCCATCTAGTTGGGGATTGCTAATATTTGGTTTGTTGATCTATTCTCGTGAGAGAGATTTATTTTGACACATAATTCTTTTTCTTTGTAACTGAAAGTAGTTTGATTGTTTTCAATAATTTCACCCATGGTTTTTGCTTATTATATACAGTAATTCTATAGTAACATCCAGCATACAAATTAGACACATTTATTTATTATTTATAAATATTTTTGCCTGTTCAGTTATTTTAACGCAGCCAGTAACTGAAGCATACCTTTATGTAGTAGTGAATTAATATATTTGTAGCAGAACTTTTTATGATGTTTTAAGGGTTGAAATACACACACAGAGGAATAATGCTATTTTCATTTTGTATAAGAGATTTGCATTTTTTCATATATAGGGTAGTAGCTCTTCTGAAAGATCCAAATCATTAGGATCATCGCGCTCCAAAAGGTTAGTTGGTGTGTTTTTAAATTTTTAATTTGCCTGCTTCTCTGAATCAGGAGATTGACTTTAAGAATTGATAATTATGCTTAGAGGTGATTTAACAGAAATATTATGGGACACTTGATGAAGTATATTTTCTTGCACTTTTAAAAATAATTCATAATATTAATTTACCCATTGAATACAAATATTCTCAGAAATAAAATCCAGTTGCACAGATTTGACTGCATCCAGTTTTGCATCACATTACAAAAAAGATGTTGAGACTTTGGAAAAAGTGCAAAGAAGAGCAACTAAGATGATTAAAGGCCTGGAGACTAAAATATGTGAAGAACAGTTGCAGGAACTGAATATGGCTAGTCTAGAGAAAAGGACTGGGGGGACATGATAGAAGCATTTCAGTATTTGAGAGGCTGCCACAAAGAAGAGGGTGTCAACTTATTTTCCAAAGCACCAAAGGTCAAGGTAAGAAACAATGGATAGAAACTAACCAAGGAGAGAAACAGCCTGGAATTAAGGAGAAACTTCCTAGCAGTGAGGACAATTAACCAGTGGAACAGCTTGCCCCTCAGAAGTTGTGGGTGCTTCATCAATGGAAGCTTTTAACAAGAGACTGGACAATCACTTGTCTGAAATAGTATAGGGTCTCCTGGTTGAGCAGGGGGCTGGACTAGAAGACCTCCAAAATCCCTTCCAGCTGTATTCTGATTGACTATGTGGAATTATATATTATTATCAATTATAATTATTTTAGTTGATTTTTTTAAATTCTTCATAAACTGTTAGATTCTTTGCATAAAGATATAATTTGAGGCTGTAATGTTGTGCAAAATTGGAGTTTTTTTAAAGATCTGTAATTTTGTTAAATATGTACGTGTGACATAATGAATATTTGTCTTTGCTGCTCATTCAGAAAACCCACAGTTGTAACAAAATATGTTGGCTCAGACGATGAACAAACTTTAGATGAAACCATTGCTCAAGATATTTCAAATGAAAACTCGGAAAATGAAGTTGATATGAAAAGTTTGCCAAAAGGTAATTAATCTGTTAGTTTAGAAGTACTGTCAATAGTAGAATATTTTCTTTAGTCACTGAATAAACTTTTCTATTCTTTCTTATCTCTTCCATTTTGAAAATGCTGATGCTGCTGATAAAAATAATGGATTCTTGTTCAAGTAGCAGCAGTTGATTTCAGGAGATAAAGAATGGGGATAAGAAGTTTATTAATTTAAATGTATATTACAACAAATTGTATACAAATGTTACATACGTTAAAGTTTTGGCGCAAGTAAAGAGTATATTCCTAATATTTCACTTTTTAAAAATGACCCAATTAAGCAAGCAGCATTAAGTAAGCAAGAGTGATTGGATGTTTCAGGTGTGGGACCCAGCGGAGTTGGATGCAGGCTCCAGGCCTGTGGGGATCCAGTTGGGGGTGGTGGGATGGAGTGAGACAAGCGAGGCCTTCCAGCATCTGTAACTTCAGACTGAGACATCAGTAGCTTTGTGTGTGTGTGTGGGGGGGGGGGGGATTCTGCTGTAACTGTGAATGGTCGCTAAACAATTAATTGTAAGTTGAAGTCTACCTATACCAGAGGTCTCCAACCTTTCCGGCTTTGTGGACAGGCGGGGGAGGGTGAGGGGATGGTGCCATGATAGCTGCTTGTGCAAGTGGGAATATGTACACTCTCCCGCTGCTACCGTCCGTGGCCCAGTTCCACACAGCTCACAGCCTGGCAGTGGGCCATGTCCCGTAAGTTGGGGACCCCTGACCTATACTCCTGCTACTTATTTTTCCCACAACAATAGCCTGTGAGGGAGGTTGGCCTGAGGGAAAGTAACTGGCTAGAAATGATCAGAATAGCAAACAAATTGAAGGCACATAATTGATAAATTGAAAAAGAATCTTGTCAGACCTGAAAATTGGAACTTTGAGGAATCTCTTGCCTCAGATTTTTATTTTATTTTGGACACTATTTGGAACCCTTACAAATCTGCTATTTGGGAAGTTAAAGCTAAAGAATTTTAATTAGATAAATCATCAAGTACCTCTATTAGAGAGATAATGCATAGATAATCCATATGTAAAAATCATTAAATAGTACATCTGTATAGGAAAAAATGGTTTAGTGGGAGAGTTTAATAGAGGGAACATGTAGCTTACATTCGGTTAGATAATTGAATACTATTGAAAAAGGAATTTAAAATACCTTTTAAAAAGTGATTGGTATAATTTCTTTAGTAAAATCTATCATGCAAGTATCCTTTTCAAGTGCCCACTGTACTCGCATTGGCAATCAGAGTTAATATATATCTCTTGACTCTGATCATTCCATTCCACTCCTGGTGGGGGATTGATGTATTCTTATTAATTAGGGTTTGTTACTTGGAACCCTCACATAATACCCAGGTGTTTTGAAGGCAGTAGCAAAAGTTTTATTGATAGCCCTAGCTTACAGAAACTGGTGTATTGTGTGTGTATTTGTATAGGTAACTTTATAAGGTTTCCACTTTTATATATGTACTGTTAATGCATGTATTAATAGTGTGCTGTATTTTTAAATTTTGTCACTTGGTCTGTGGACCAGATATAAATAAATGATAATATAACTGTAATGTTGGTATACTGAAGTATAGAAACACTGGATGTTGCAGATAATGTATAATGCATATTCCACTATATTTGAGTACCTCTGTCTATATGTTAATTGTGTATTATCACATTTATTAATGAACTATATAACCCATATATTAATGTCAATATTTTGTCACAAATATATAACGCTTATCATTATCTAATCCCATGATACGTTGATACTATTTGTGACCTGCTTTGGGATGAATGTACGTATATGAAAGATGAAGTAAGTGAAACTCATTCAAAGCAGGACAAAAAGGCAGAAAGGTTAGGAATATTTCAGCTTATGCTACCATATTATCATATATTGTTAATAATTAGATATTATTAATAATTAGATATTATTAATAATTAGATATTATTCCCAGATAATGGATGAGACATTGGCACCCCATAAAAATACCAGGAGAATTGAAAAAGTAGGATTGGCGAAGACTTCTTTTGAAGATTAAAAAAAAAACTATTTCGAATTATAGTGCTTTAGAGTCATCACAAAGGTTAATCCTCAGAGCCCAATAACTATATGAATACATGATTAAATTTAAATGTTGGAGTTTTGCTTTCATAAATTTTATTGTAATTTTTAACTATGATTTTATTAGGAACTATTGTTGTACAACCAGAGCCAGTACTTAATGAAGACAAAGATGACTTTAAAGGACCTGAATTTAGGAACAGAAATTCTTCTAAACTAAAACCAGAAGCTCAGAAGAAGCGAGGAGGTAATGCATTATGAATTACGTTAAAATGTTCCACATTAGTCATTACTTAGTGCATATCGTATGTTGGTTTTCAGTGCCTTCTGATTTCCTAATAGGCAAGATAGGTTAATAAAAATTACAGTAGTTGTGCTGCTGACTGGCACTTGGGAGTTAGGGCAGGCAACCTGATACCCCAGTGATATAAATCCAGTTCCTCCAAACTAACTCCAGTTAAAGGAAATTCTGTCCCTGTCCACCTTTGTGATACATCATCTTCCATTTTGCATTAGTTTAAAACCCAAAAGAAATCTTATAAGAAATACATAAAGATCACTTAAAGCAGTGGTTCTCAACCTTCCCAATGCCGCGACCTTTTAATACAGTTCCTCATGTTGTGGTGACCCCCAACCATAAAATTATTTTTGTTGCTACTTCATAACTGTAATTTTGCTACTGTTATGAATTATAATGTAAATATCTGATATGCAGGATGTATTTTCATTATTACAAATTGAACGTAATTAAAGCATAGTGATTAATCTGTGAATCTTGGTTTGAGAGAAGATCATCCAGGTTGGGATGTTCCAGGATAAAATGACCTCCCTGCCTGCCTCCAGCAGTAGTTAGTGGTTTACATAAATTTCACTTTATTAAGTTTACTTTTTTTACATTCAGTTCCACCCACCCACCCAGTTTTTTCTTTCTTTCTTTCTTTCTTTCTTTCTTTCTTTCTTTCTTTCTTTCTTTCTTTCTTTCTTTCTTTCTTTCTTTCTTTCCTTCCTTCCTTCCTTCCTTCCTTCCTTCCTTCCTTCTTTCCTTCTTACCATACCTCCCTCTCTTTTCTTTCTTTCCATTCCTCCCTCCTTCCCTTTTTCTTTCTTTCTGTCCATTCCTCCATCCCTTTTCTTCTTTCTTACCATTCTTCCTTCCTTCCCTTTTCTTTCTTTCTTTCCTTCCATTCCTCCCTCCCTTTTCTTTCTCTTTTTTTCTTACTTTCTTTCCATTCCTCCCTCCTTCCCTTTTCTTTCCTTCCATTCCTCCCTCCTTCCCTTTTCCTTCCTTCCTTCCTTCCTTCCTTCCTTCCTTCCCTCCCTTTTCTTTCTTTCTTTCTTTCTTTCTTTCTTTCTTTCTTTCTTTCTTTCTTTCTTTCTTTCTTTCGAATCGTTACAACCAGGCGTGGGAGTGCATAGCGCTTAATTCGTGCGAACAATTGTTTTAACACAGATTAAGAAGTTGCCCTTTAAATGGGATTTTAAACAGAGGCTTAAGCTACATCGAACTGTGCTTCCGTCCTGAGTGGAATTCCTCGAGATGGAAGGAATGGGTGGGTGGGGCCTGGCCTCCCCTCCGACCTCTCCTGCCAGGCCTTCCTGGGGGCCAAAAGCCTCTGAGCTCAGTTTAGCCCGCAGGACAGGACTGGCGGTGTGGGCGGCAAAGGCAGCGTCCGGGCCCAAGGCAGCTTGAATCCCGGCATGTGCCTGCCTGGGCGAGAGCCCGTCCCGCCAGCTGAAGCGGGTGGCCAACTACCCCATTGGTCTCTTGCTCTCTGGGCAACTTAGATCCCCTGTGCAGGCGGCTGGGCTGAAGCGGCACCACTGACTGCGCTCACTTCAGACATCCGTCGGAGCCGAGGCTGATCCGCCACCCAGAAGAATCCATCAGCACCTCGGCCTTTCCCTGGCGTGGAGACCGGATGGGGTGGTGTCTGGGTTGCGGCCAGAGCTGGGAGGAGGCTGCTTCACCACCTGGCATTCTTCATGCACCTGCCGCTTCAGGATGCGCTCCTGAGCATGGGCGACACCGGTGGAGGTGGATGGCCTTAGGCGACCCATGTTACCCCCTTTGGGGGTCAAATGGCCCACAGGTTGAGAACCGCTGACTTAAAGAGTCATATCAAAGTGGAAAGGTATTACATATATTTGTGAATATTGATACAAGTTAAAACTAAAAGATATTATGTACATATATGAATCATTATACAATATATAGAATAGCAATGTATATAATTGGAAAGAAATAAAAATTGAAATATCCACTATGTAAATATGAGTGATACCGATACTGGAATGCTGTAAAGAATGTAAATGTGATGTATCAGGTGTTGGTTAAAAAAAAGCTATGAAGAAAAGAGAAATATTTTATCAGCTGCTTAATGAATGTTAGGGTGCTAATTGCTGTCAACAAGTGTGTGTTGTCTGATGTTTCTTATTCACGCCATATAGAAGATTTTAATGATGTGCAAAATGTTTTTTGGAGAAGCAGTTCCTGTATATCTGATGTACAAATTGAGTATAGTTGCTCACTAATTGTTTGCTCTTCCCACTTAAAGGAAGAACCAGCCGCCACAAATCTTTGTTATTGTCTTTTAATGTAGCTCTGTGTGCATGTAGAATCTGCAACATGAGAAAGTTGTGAATGGACTTGATGAATTAGAAATGTTTTTTGAATTACAAAACTAATTGTGAGACTGATGCACAATTCCCATGCAAATGTAAATCAGGCAAATCAGCAGAACCTATATGTAGACTTGAAAATTCGATAAATAAATATTAATTATTTTGAAAATGTGAAATACACTCTTATTTAGAAGTTGAAACTTATTTTTGTTCAGTTTGGGATCTTTCTTAAAAGCTTGTTAATCCTGTTGTCTTTATAAGTCATATGGCATTTATATATAAAAAATTATAATACTTATCCTTTTATTATTTATATTAATTATAAATTATAATTTAAAAGATATATAGTTGATATCTATTTAGAAATGCTTATTCATATTATGATACTAAATTACAAATGGAAGCTAATAATTTCTGTCTTGTAAAACTTTATTTGTTTAATAGTATTTTTTTACATGTCTTATAATAACCCCCCCATTCAGTATCAAATTATGCCATTGACATGAAGAATCTCTTTTCAAATTATACTGGATAAAATGTGCTAAAATAATATTTTACAGAAAAAATGAAGAGCTTCTAACACATTCTCTCCCTCTCTCTCTTTCCCCCTCTCCCTCCTTCTCCTTCCCTCCCCCCCTCTTCTGGGGTCTGTCTCTCTGGTAGAGGAAGGACTTCATGGAATTGTTAGCTGTACAGCTTGTGGTCAGCAGGTGAATCATTTTCAAAAAGATTCTATCTACAGACATCCAACATTGAAAGTTCTTATATGTAAGGTATATATATTTATATATTATCTTTCTATCTCTCTCTATGGACTGACATTCTCATGAATGTACCAATAGACTGGAGATAAATTTATTGAAAATCCACTTTGAGGGTGTATGCACTCATGCCCTGATTTTTGTCTTCTGCGATCTAAAAAATATCATCTCTTTAAACTTGTCTCATAAAAATATGGATTTTGAAATAAGACAAAAATACTTTTGAAACAAGAAAATATCAATAGTTAATGCAGTATCTAGGCAGTTACTGAAGTTCTTTCTATCTCTGGTCAAAAGAGACCTGATGCATCCAGAAAGGGAGAGCGCATTTTTCATTGTTTTGAAAATGTTTTAGACATGTTTCTCCTACAGAAATCAGGAACATTACTTTTATTGGGGGGGTGGGGAGGCTCAGGGCATTATGATTCCAGATAAATTGATGGTATATAAAAAGGAAATCTTTACTTCCAAATAAGTCTTTTCAGAACCTTCTTAGGTAATAGCTTCCTAGTTTCCCTGCAGTATCCCTACTTTTTAAAAAGTTAGTTGGGCAAGTCTGAACATTGTAATTCAAGATTCAATACTGTAGTTCAAGAACTAGTGACTTGTAAAATGTTTATTGGATACTATCCTCATACAAACATACACAGGCAACAGAAACATACATATATACTCTTACATTTTTTGTAATACACACAAACATACACACAGAGATCCCGTACTCTATATATTAAATATACAGGGTGTACCAAAAATCAAGACCTATAGGCCAATCACAATATGCTTCATTAATTTTAATTTTTTTCAGAGAATGTTACTATATAGGTAATACTTGTTTATCAACCATAATTAGGATCAGTAAGTTTGTCGCTAAGTGACATAGTCACTAAGTGGAAAATCACATGGCTGTGATTGTGCTTAAAGTTTTACTTCAGCTTTCATTTGGTTTACAGTGTCAGAAGGATATAATGCCAAAGAGCTAATGAGCCCCAACAGTGGTCAATGTTTCTGGAGCTCAGTTCACAACAAAGCCAGATTAAAGGACAAACTTTAGCCTTTTTTCCTCATTCCCCTACCTTTGGGATGCATGGCACTGGGATAAATAGCAAGAAGGGAATTAATGTTTGTATTTACAATCATTGAAGAGGAAGAGATTACAAGATATTAAGTAGGAACAAACATTGAAAGCAATGCACTGTTGCTGGCTATTTGTACAGTGTGCTTGGGGCTCCAACCTCAAGCTGTTTAGGGAAAGAAAGTCTTATCAGTTACAGGCAGCAGCTGCCAGCTGGCTAATGATGGTCACAGAGCTGAGCTTCGTAACTTGTATTGTACTTTTTGGGGAAATGCTCCACTGCAGAGAAAAGCAGCTCACTGAGAGATTGCAAGGGGGTGGGAGAAAAAAAGGATCAGGCATAGGACAATTTGATACTGTACTAACTGACTGTAATGGCAAATATGTGACTGAGAGGCACAGAGATACTATGAAAGTCATAAATGTGGGCATTGGTCACAAAGCTGCTGCCCGAAGCAATCATTAAGCAAGGTCTTCTGTATTATGAATGTTCAAAGAGCATGCATCAAATGAGTAAAGAAACATTTAGAAGAAAATGATAATTCAAACATTTAATGTAATTTTAAATAATAAATTGTCTATGGAATATAACTTTCATACATACTATTTATAGTATGGCAGGATAGGGATGTAAACTATCTAGAGGCCAATTTGAAAGAAGCAGTGTATACATTTCATAAATAAAGCTTGACTCAGTTTCAGCTAAGTTCTGCCTAGTGTTAGTGGAGAAATAATATTGTAAATTATTTTGGAGCAAAAGTTGTGTTTTATATTTGATTGCAACGATGAAATAAACAAAAAAGGACCTCTCAGTGTCCTAAAAAAATGCATTAGCAAGAATGCTGCTAAGCAATATAACCCAGCAATTTCATTAAGCTTCCTGAAAAATAAAATGCTTTTTCTTGATAGACTTGCTTCAAATATTATATGAGTGATGACATCAGCCGTGATGCAGATGGAATGGATGAACAGTGTAGGTAAGTGTATAAAATTACCATCATTTAATTAAACCTGATAAACTGTTACCTTGCATTGTTTAAAATGTTCATGAAGTTGCTTCATTTTCTTTTGGAGAATAATGCAACTAATTATTTAACCACCCCCACCCCTATAGGATTTTGACAATATTAAAGGTTTTTTAATAATGCCCATATGGATTCGATGTATTAGAGTTAGTAAAAAACATGTTCCTACAGAAGTTGTTAATTGACTCTCTGTAAACCGCTTAGAGAGGCCTGAAAGGCCTATGAAGCGGTATATAAGTCTACTACTGCTATTGATCTTTAAATAGGAGAAATAGTTCACCTCATTCACCTTGCCTTCTATCTCTATAATTTGTATGATTTAACTTGCATTTAGTCCAAACAAAATACAGAAGTAACTGGAGAACAATTGAGGGGAAGTTGATAAGTTTTGGGATGCCAAGGTTTTTATAATGTGAGACAAAAGTGCATCAGTCCCATTGAACTCATGGTTTGAGAACAACTCTGAATTTCCAGTCTCATAAATTGCTGGCTACCCCTAGGGTATCTGGATTAATGCTAATTTGGCTTGTTCTCCTGTGATAGAAAATGGAGATAGTCCATTTAAAAATAATATAGCTCCTTGTATCCCAGTCCTGTTGTATATTAATGAAAAACTTCTGCCATTTGTTTATGAGAACATATTTTAAAAATGTTAAAACTTTAATTTCAGATGGTGTGCTGAAGGTGGAAACTTAATTTGCTGTGACTTTTGCCATAACGCATTCTGCAAAAAATGTATATTGCGCAATTTAGGCCGAAAGGAGCTGTCAACTATAATGGATGAAAATAATCAATGGCATTGCTATATTTGTCAACCAGAACCTTTGCTGGACTTGGTCACTGCTTGTGATAGTGTATTTGAAAATTTGGAACAATTATTACAGCAAAATAAGAAGAGAATCCGAGTCGACAGTGATAAAAATAAAATGTATGATAATTCCCTTAAATATTCTTCAAAGAAAAATAGTTCGAATTGTAATGGAGAAGAAAAGAAATTTGATCATCCATATTCTGGGGCTCTAACTTATTCTTATAAAGCATTAATGGTGCCAAAAGTACTGCTGAAAAAAACAAAAAAGCTTGCTGAAACCACAACTAACATGAATGCTAGTTTTATAAAGTTTCTCAAGGAGGCAAGTGAAAATTCTGAAATAAACAGAACAGTACATATACGTCAGCTGAAAGCTTTTAAGTCTGTGTTAAATGACATTAAAAAGACTCATGCAGCTTTGGAGGAAGGTCTGAATCTAGAGATTCAAACTCTGGGTGTTAAATTCAAACCGAAACATAACAAAGAGAAAGAAACAGAAATTAAAACAACTAACAACAGTGAAATGAAAACAACAGAAGGAAAAGAATTCAAAGAAACTAAAATTATATCGGAAGTCAGTGAGCCTTCCGGTGATCAAAGTGTGCCAGTAACAGAACAGACGGGCAACAAAAAATTAAACTGTAAAGATAAAAAGTCTGGCAAAAGTGAAGAGCTTGAATATAAACCTAATAACCTTGAAGCAACAGATATGGAAATTGTTTCTGTTCCCTCATCTGTTCCTGAGGATATTTTTGAATCCTGTATGGATGTGCAGAAAGCAGGTGGACAGAGTATTGCAAACCGAACAGAACATGGTTCAGGAAATACTAATAAATCTAAAGATAGTAAAGGTGGGACTAAGTTGGTACATTCTCCCAAAGTTAAGAAGGAGTTGGTTGTAAAATTGACACCCGTTTCCATCTCTTCTTCTCCTGTGAAACCTGAGGATCTAGATGAAAAACTGGAAAAGGGAGAGGACCAAGAAGATGGAAAAGAAAATTGTAGTTCTGAATGCATGCCAGAAAAAGATCTCCTTTCACAGGTGGAAGATCTCAGAAGGTCTCCACGAGTTAAAACTACACCTTTAAGGCGTCCAACAGACATAAATACCTTAACTTCGAATTCTGAGGAAGATAGCAATGAACCATATGATGAAAAGTATGGCAGAAAAACCACACAGTCCAAAAGGAAAAAAGACAAGGAGACTTCTCCGAGTGGCCCCGTTTGCAGTCCTCAGTCAAACAAAGAGCTTGCTATAGACCACAGTTCTGATTCTGATGAAATGCCTGCTGTTCTCCAAGAGGCAGCCATGATGAGCCAGAATTCTTCAGATGCTGATAGCAGCAATGAAGTGTCCAAAGATGCGCTAAATACATTAAAGAAGAGGGTGAAGGAGGAGAATGGAAAACGAAAAAGGAAAAGTTCTAGTTCTGGTTCAGATTTTGATGCTAAAAAAGGTAATTCAAATAAAGATTTAGGTGCTGCTAAAAAGAAACGTCAGAACTGCTCAGATTCTTCTAATAATGATTCTGAATTGGAAAGAGAAAATATCATAAAAACAGAGCAAACAAAGAAACCTGCAAAAGAAACGCCAAAGAAAGACAGTTACATTTCTGCAGAAGAGGAATTACCTAAACAAGAAATGAGAGAATCAAACCAGAAACAGCAAAATGAATTGACCAGTGGATTTTTAATTTCAGACAAGGAGAAGGCAGGCAGCTCTTTGGAAGACACACCTGGTAAAGAGACCCCTGTGAAAGAAAAGCAGGGGCAAAATGTCAAAGAAAGCGCGTTGAAAGGAAGACAGAATGTTTCCACTAGAAAAGACAATAGCATCACTTCAGGCAAGCAAAGCAAGCCACAGGGGAAGCTACGGAGTTTATCTTCCGATGATGCAGGACGGTCCCCAAAGCAAGAACAAAGTGGCGAGTCCTCAGATGAGATCAAGAAAGCCAAAAAAGAAAAAAGCACAAATGGGAGAAAGACCTCTGAAAGGAGGCAAAGTGATTCCTGTTCTGAAATTGAAAAGCCGCCTCCGGAAAAAGAAAGCTGCAGTGCTTCTGGAAGTAGCAGTAAAAACCAAAAAACACCTGAAGGAAAAACAGGAAGGAACTTAAGAGGGAGAACTTCTAAGAAACGCCAAGATAATGTTTCAGACGCTGAGAAGTCTCCCCCAAATGAAGTGGCCAGTGATCCTTTGGAAGACAATTTAAATAGAAAGGGAGAGAAAGCTAAAGAAAAGAAGAAGAACCCTAAAAGGAGGGATTCAAAAAAACCGAGAGGGGAGTCTCTGTCTTCTTCAGATGAAGACTTCTATGAGGAGAAAAAGAACAAAAAGAGAGGGACAGCCAAGAAGGGAAGTGGCAAAGGTCCCTGTAAAGAGAAAGGGAAACGCGAATTTAAAAAAACCAAGGACACATCGGTCAGTGCTGCTGCCACTTCATCCTCATCAAATGAAGCTGAAAATGAAAATTTGAATTCAGCAGGTGATGAAAGCAGCGATGAGCAGAAAATAAAGCCAGTAACAGAGAGTTTGGTGGTGAACAGAAAACTGGGAATTTTTCAGTCTTCAGGTGTGCAAATGATTACATCTAAATCTTTGTTTATTATTTCTTTAGAGAAATATCTATCTATCTATACGTTTTTGAAATTTTACCAATTTTTTTGAAGATTTTCATTTTTAGGTGCTTTGCATTTAAGTTTCAGGATGATATTTGGATTAGTGCTAAATTGCCAGTCTTGTTGATATGACTGTTAAAAAGAAGAAATTAAATACAATGGTTAAGCAGGTGCTTTTTGAAAGCCCTTTTTCCTTAGGAGAACTGTGCAAAATAAAATTGGATTTCAATCTAAAGTTTCCAGCATTTTCAGTCAGCTACTAAAATTGCTGACTAGACATTCTGAAAGCTGAAATTTAGGTACACGGGGTAGGTACATTTAGGTGCATGGAGGAATACAAGGGTAAGAAAATTCACTTGGAACGATGCTGTTTCACAACTGTTTTGTCTTTTTTCTTTCTGTTTTCTGCTAAACTTTGCCTTAATGTATATCTACCATCCTGAAAAAGGAGAAAGAAAAATGAAAAATACTCATAGCTCGTTGGCTTAAGCAAAGTCTAATAATGGTGTTGCTTAGAGAATAGACTGTTTATAATTCATGGAAATGAAATAACTGAGATGTTCAACATATTTGTGTGTGTGTGTAAGCTTTTTGTTTCAGTTTATTGGTAGAGGCATTGATTCAGATTTTTTAATGCCTTTTTTCACAAAATTGGTCAAGACTACAATGAAAATATAAAACTATTATTCAGTAGTTGCAATACAGAACAGTTAAAACAACCAGATACAAAGTTTTAGCTATATCCCAATTTAAGATTACCTTTCATAAAAAGTTGGCTAGATTTTCTAAAAGAGAAGCACATAATAGCATGCGCATGGAGACAAGTAGTTTTAAGGCAAAATTTCAGAACCAGTTGACAATGAAATGCCACAGCATACGGATACCTATTAGGGCGTGACAAGTTTTTAAACTTTCAATTTTTAAACTTTAGGGGTGCTCAAACATTATGACATGCTTGGGGATTGTAAAGATATTCTCTTTAAAATAATTTAGATATGCTTAGTAAGTAACTATAAATATAACTTCTTAACCTTTTTGTTTCATTTCTAGGGCGTGTCAAATTTTTCAACTTTCAATTTCCAAACATTTAGGGATGCTCAAAAGTTGTGACACGCCTTTGGAAATCGCAAAGATAGCTTGGTTACTTTAATATAATTTAGATGTGCTTGGTAAGTAACTGCAAAAATATAACTTTTAAACATTTTGTTTCATTTCACAAGTTCAGCTGTCTTTCTCCTTTTGTTAAACGTTATTTTGTCTTGAGAGCGTTAATACTGCTGGCCTCGTTTCCAGTGAGTGTGATATCTGATCTGTAATGACTTTTTTTTTAAAAACAACAAAACTGGGAACATTCACTCACATGAGCAACCTAATTGGGACTGGCAGAGACTTGCTGCTGTCTGATAATGTCAGACATTCTCAGATATGGCCTACAGTTAAGATTACAAAGTAGCAATGATATTAGAAACTACCCAGCAGCCAGTCTTGCAAGAGACATATATCCAAAAGTGTTTGAAAAGTGGAAACGAGCAAACAGTTCTTTTGTGACCATTGTTGTAAATTCACAAGTGGCAATCTTGAACAGGATCCAGGAGAGCTGGGATCAAACCAAAAACATATCTCTTGGAAGCAGAAAGATAGATGCCAAAGAGACTTTCACTGTGAAACTTGACAAACTGTTTGACATCCTCAAATAGGATGCAAATATCAAATTGTTCTGTGTGACAAATTTGGTTGCTCTGCTGGCTGCAAAACAGATGCTCAGATTAACTGTACCTGCCCTAAGGAGATGAAGACACCATTGAAAGAACTTGCTTTTGTTAAAGGTCAGAGAGACAAGTTTGGTTCTTTTGGATTGCACCAGATTGGTTTGTCAGATGTACCCGAGCAGAAATGACAAGGCAAATGTGGCAAGACAATGAGAGACAAAGGCTCGCTGAATATAAGCAGAGAATTATTGCAGACATTTTGATACTGACAAATGAAATAATTATCTCTTATGATGAAAATGATAGATAGATCACTGGTGATGAAGTTGAAGAGGAATGTGATGGAAGTTATGAAGAGGCCTTTGACCAGGGGTGTCAAACTCGCAGCCTGCAGGCTGGATATGTCACACATTGCCATGCCCATCCTCATTTTAGTGAAGGGGAAAAAAAGTTGTGATAAGTCACGTGACAGGTTCATTGCTAACCAATGCAAGTTCCACAGTGAACCGTCATGCCCAATCAACAGAGAGATGTGTGAAACAGGTCACAGTGGCAACAAGCAGAGTGTAGATGCAGGAGAAACATGACAGTTATATCAGAGGCTGGGAAGCAGATCGGCGTCTTGAGGTTGAAGAACGAATCAAAACTAGGCTTGATGAAGAACTCTTTAAACATTTTTGTAACTTGGATAATTTTTTCCTGGTTAGCTTGTGATTGCATAGATTATTTTTTGCTTAGCTAGAGATTCATGCAGAAAAAAACTAGCATGTGTAATTTGGGAAGATAAAGTTAATAGTATTTTAGTTACAAGAGCCTTTTCTGGGGTATATGATCAGACGTGGAATTACCATACCAAGCTAAACATTATGCAATTGGAAAAATAATGGCAGATTTGAATTCTTGGTGTAAAAATACATTTTTAGAACTCCTCACTGAAAAAAAAATCCAAAATTAATTTTAATTTTATATTTTATATTATATTTAATTTTATATTATATGACCCACCCCACTACCGATTCTTCCTCTGGAAGGAGGGTAGATATACACAAAACGCTTTTACCTTCCCACCAAAGTGGTACCTATTAATCTACTTGCATTTACATGTTTTAGAACTGTTGTGTGTCACTCAGGTCTTCAGCCCGGGCTCTCGGCTCCCCAGCTGGCAAGCTCAGTGTCTAACCATTGAACCATTGTGCCTCCTGTGTGCACACACACATTTAAAAATGCTTGTATTTTATTAGGCATTTTAAAGAAGATATATAAGCAAGCAAGAAAAATCAATAAAGTAACAATTGAAGAAAAATGGACTTTAAAATATACAGATTTGTTTTCCAATATATCATTAGTTAATTATGAATGACTAAATACATTACATCAGCTTAAGATTTTGAAAAGTGCTGTTACATTTTAAATTAAATACAAATATAAAAAACCAGATCAGCAGGATATAAATCACTAAGATTATATGCTACAGTAAATTTAGTTCAAGCAAATTTTGTTCTAATATAGATGTCCTGTAAAATCAAAAAATGGACTATAGAGAAATCTAGATTACAAATTCACTTATTAAGTTGTAAGGGAAGAAATTCCTTTATTGCATAGCTCTCATTGGGAAATCTCTCTTAGAACCTTATATTAGACCCTTCCCACTGAGAATATATGCTTGACCTCAGGCAAAATTAATATTCTAACATTTATGTGTATATCCTGATTATTTAATATAAGGGTTAGTCATTTGTTATGGTGTGAATAATGATGATAATGATGATGATATTTTAAAGGCATTTAAGTTGCTAGTCATCCAGACAGTTTCTGGAAGCAAATTCTGTAAGTCAGTTGGGTGTTGAATGGATCAAAACATGGGTTGGAGGGCTAGAAGTTGGAGGATCAGCCTTGGAAGCCTTGAAGTAACTCCTACACAATTTGTAAAGGCTGTCACTGTAATACAGTTTTGAACTTAGAAAAAGGGAAGATTAGTAAATACGATTGTAGGTAATCATGTTACCTTTATTTTATTTTAATGTCATTATAAATAAAAAGGTATAAATTTAGCTTTTCCCTCAGCTCTCCAGTCAGTTTCTGGAGGGTGCTTGTCCATTAGCTAATTACAGCCTTTTTAGTAGCCCAGACCTGCATATCTCTGCACTAAACAATACTTTCCTTTCCATGGTTTATTGAACAACCTAAAAGTGGCTTAGTTCACATAATAGAAATGAAAGACCCTAGAATGGCTATAGTGTATGTTTCACAAATTGTAGATCAGCAGTCAATTTTCTATGGATTTCCTGATCTGCCAGGATTGAAATACATGAGATGGGGCAGACCTGAAGTTCTGTACTTTCTCACTGGGGAGTGAGATCCATTGTGTGGAAGAGTCACTGATATTATTTTGTTGACAGACTATTTGAATATTTGCAAATAGATAAGAAGTTGTGAAAAATTACTGGTGCTTGCAGAAAATCACTATAGCCTACCTCCTTTTAAAGTAATAGGCTTATTTTTACAATGTAAAGTAAACTGCCTGATTCAAATTCCTACTCAAGTATTTCAAAATGCACTATTCATTTCAACATAGTATGAAAAAATCTTTATATTAATTTGCTCAAGGTTTATTTGTTGTTTCTTCTTCTTGTGCCTTATCTGTCATTGGACATTGGCAATATTGTTGGCGATCCTATTTTTATCAACAGCCATACAAAAGAGTGCTGCTGAGTTTTGTCCAAACCTGTCCCTTAGGTTTTGAAGCCATGATGTTCTTCTTCTGCCTGGACCTTGTTTGTCTTCAATCTTTCCCTAGAGGATTAAGCGTATTTTTCTGGGTGTCGTATCATATGTCCAAAATATTCTAACGTTCGCTTTTTAATGCTTTTGATTATTTCCCTTTGCTTTCCCAGGCGGCTTATCACCACCTCATTTCTGATTTTCTCAACCCAACTTATACATAATAGCCGTCTGTAAATCCACAAAGAACATTAATATATTTAGAGAAACAGTTTGATCAGGCTAGATCAAAGCTCGAAACCAGGAAACATGGTGTTACACTCCTGCCTTAGGCACAAAGCCAGCTGGTTGACCTTGGGCCAGTCATTTTCTCTCAGTCCTAGGAAGGAGGCAATGGCAAACCACTTCTGAAAAATCTTGCCAAGAAAACTGCAGGGGCTTGTCCAGCCAGTCTCCCAGAATCAGACATGGTTAAATGGAAGGGAAAAGAAACCGCAAATGTTAAATTGGATTGCATTTACTTGCAGTTGCATATGTATCACGTTGGAAATAGTTACAGAATGGTCACATAACATTCATTCTCCAGATAGCATAGAATATTTTTTATTGGTCAATTGTGATTGGACAAACAGAATCCATCTCCCGTGCATAAGCTCAATCAAAATTTGTATAGCCAAAGAAGTAGCACTTTTACAATGACATGCTCATTTTAATTACAACATTCTTAATTATATTTAATGTACTGGAGCTAAGAAACAGCTATGCTGAACTTCTCAAATAACAGAAACTGCTATAAGATGGGCCCAATGAAGAACAGGGGCCCCTAAAACCCTTAAGAGAAAGCTCTATTTGTCCCTCTTATGTGGAATCAGGGCTAGGAAGCATAGGTATGTCTGCTGAGAAATAGAACACCTGAGCAACGGATTAGCTCCCTTGGACACAAAAATATAACCACTGAGCTTTGGGCAGGGTTTGGAGAAGACTTTTAAAGTCCTCGGTTTAAGAGACCAGCTGTTTGTTACTTGGCCTTGTTGCTTTTTCTTTGACAGACTTTGTATATTTGAATCATTTGGATGTTATTTGGCTTCTTATGTCGCAGATTTCCTCACAATAGTTGTTACACAAATAGGCTTCTACTAGAACCACTAGAATTTTTAATATGTTATTTCAAAGTTTTCAATTCATTAAATGTTTTCTATACCCATGAAATTGAGAAGTTACCCAGATTTCTGTAACAAAGTGAAGAAACATAATATTGATCCCAATCAATCCCTGTGACCATCTCTAAATATTGTATTGCTTCAGGCCAAATTGCTTATCAACTAGCCACCCAACACTTAAGTGGTGTCTTGGTACTAATCTTCAAATTTCACGTTGCAAGGAATGCCCTGCGTACAAAGAGGAACTATCAGTTCTCCAAGCTAGATTCAAGGGATGGCTTGTAGAATGAGAACTTAACTCTAATAGTTCTTACATTGCTTCTACATTAAATATGCCAAAAATCAGAATAGTACTGATATAGTACTGTTCCAACTAAATGTTTATTAAAAGGCCTAAGTTTTCATGAGCCGCAGTTCACTTCATCAGATGGAGATGACATGCGTTGTGCACGAAAGCTAAGGTTTTTTTTAACAAAACTCATTTGTTGGAAAAGGTGCTTCCAGACTCATCCTGATTTTTGCCTACTACAGACTAACCTGGCTTTCTTTCTGAGATGCCTTTGAGTTCATAAGAAAATTGTGGGCCAGTTAGCTATAAAGTTGAGGAATGGCCATTCACCAGGTTTTGAAAATCATGATCATTGATGGTATTGATGTACTGTTAAAATGAAGTTGTGGGAGAGGGATTCATCCCAGAGAAAAGTGATTTAGCATTTACAAATGAGAACACTTTGTAATGTAGCATCTGTTTATTGATGTTGTTGGAATAAGTGCAGTATTATACCCATAGTAAATTGCACTCCTAATTTTATGGACATTATTTTTTCTATAATTTATTAGTCAAATTGTACGAAGCTTCTTGAATGAGAAGCAAAATGTCTTCAAAGAAAAACCAGAAAGTCCAGTTGTCTCTTGAAAAAATACCTTTGGCTAAGGTATTAGCTAAGCAAAAAATAATCCATGCAATCATAAACTAACATCAGAAGGAAATTAGCTGAGTTACAAAAAGGTTTAAGTGAGTTTCATTAAGCCTTGTTTTAATTTGTTCTTCAACCTCAGCTGCCGACTTGACTTGCTTCTTGGCGTCTGATATAACCCTCACATTTCTCCTGCGTTTACACTGTGATTGCTGCCTCTGTGACCCGTATCACACATCTTTGTTGATTGGGCATTTCTGTGGCACTTGCATTGGTTCGTCAATGAACTTCTGACGAACTTCTGTAGTCAGTTTGCACATCAAAGGTGGCTCATAGACATCTTCAGACAAGTAAATGGGCTCCAGCAGAATGGATGTTCTCGCATTGATTAAAGGCGTTTTTCTTGCATTTCTGAAAAATCTCTCAGCAGGTCATCGTCTGCATCTCTCAAATCAATCATCTTTTGCATACCAGCTATCCTCTTGAATATCACCTGAACACAAGACTTTCTGGATTATCATTTCACTGAAAGCACACTATGCTTAGCGCTGGGTGGTTGGCAAAACAGCATCTACTACAAACTTGTTTTGCAGTCTGACTTGCTGCAGCTGGAACAACACATGAAGCAGGGATGTTTTACTTTGATGTTGAACCAGCAGGAGTAGTGCACACCAATGATATATTCCATGATCACTCCTAAGTTTTGAGGAGTTTTTGCATTTAAAGCCATGTTTTGAAACCCATATTCAACAAAGCCTGTTTGCAGTTGTCAACCAGCATGAATGGTTTACGGGGCCAATTTCCAGAAGAACTAGATCTGTGTGAAGTTCTCCTGTCCTTGTTGCCTGTGTGATTCTATATCCATACACTTGATCAGTAGAAAGATCCTTTACCACACTGTCACTCAGTGAAATGAGAGGCTCACTAATTGAAACTCTAGGGAATGAAGGATCAACGTCAAGTCCTGTTGCAATGTCTAGCAGGTTGCCAATTTTACCTGCACAATTGTTAGACAAGGTCTTCCAATTCAGTTTTGTGAAAGTGTCATGGGGGTAACTCATTCGTGTGGGGTGCACACACCAACCAGATCAACTTCCGGTCAAGCTTGACCTCTACCCAATGCATGGCACCACCTTCCCAGCCAGTATTAACATTTGTAGAATCTCCTCCAGTGGCCTTCAAGCTTTTGTCAATGCCTGCCTTCTCCCTGAAATACCCCAAGTTATCTGCAATTACTTGAGCAGGTTTTCCTGCTTTTGAGCCTTTCTCTGAAGGAAATCTTCCACCTGGCTCACTGCACACAGAATAATGTTCTTTGATGGTTCTGGGGAAATGCTGGTCTGAATTGTTTGCTTTCAGCATAACTTCAGTTGCATTTATATGGCTGTCAAAGTAGATGCATTCTACTTTGCCCTTCTTACAGAGCTCATCCAATTCTTGATCTAGGGACTTCATAATCTTGTCAACTACAAGTCTTTTGTCTTCTTTGGTGATCAAGCCAGCAACTATGAAGGCAGCTGTGTTAATGGCACCAGTGGCACGTACACCAACACCGTATCTTATGCTCTGCATAGCGGCATTTGTTATTTCTAGTCTATTCTGTCTTTTCTTTTGAAGTAGAGGACATGTGTGTTTGGTCATTTGTCAGTATCGAAATGTCTGGAATACTTCTCTGCTTATATTTAGCAAGCCTCTGTCTCTCATCATCTTGCTGCTTTTGCCTCATTGTTTCTGCTCGGGTACATCTGGCAAACCAATCTGGTGTGATCCCAAAGAACCAAACTTGTCTCTCTGACCTTTAACGAAAGCAAGTTCCCTCAATGGTATCTTTGTTTCCTTAGGATAGGTACAATTAATGTGAGCATCTGTTTTGCAGCCTGCGGGGCAGCCAAATTTGGCACACAGAACAATTTGACACTTGCATCCTGTTTGAGGATGTCAAGCAATTTGCCAAGTTTCACAGTGAAAGTCTCTTTGGCATCTAGCTTTCCTCTACCAAGAGATATGTTTTTGGCTTGATCCCAGCTTTCTTGGATCTTGTTCAAGATTGCCACTTGTGAATTTACAACAATGGTCACAAAATAACTGTTTACTCGGTTCCACCTTTCAAGCACTTTTGGATATATGTCTCTTGCAAGACTGGCTGCTGGGTAGTTCCTAGTATTATCACTACTTTGTTCTCTTAATAGTAAGCCATATCTGAAAATGTCTGACAGCAGCAAGTCTCTGCCAGTCCCAATTAGGTTGCTCATGTGAGTGAATGTTTCCAGTCTTGTTTTTTTTTTAACACCATTACAGATCAGTTATCCGACTCATAGGAAATGAGGCCAGCAGTATTAACACTCTCAGATAAAATAGGTTTTAACAAAAAGAGAGGCTGAACCTGTGAAATGAAATGAACAAAATTTTTAAAAAGTATGGTATTTCTGTAGTTATTTACCAAGCACATCTAAATTATATTAAAGTAACCAAACTATCTTTACAATTCCCCAAGCCATGTCACAACTTTTGAGCACCCCTAATATTTGGAAATTGAAAGTTGAAAAATTTGACAGGCCCTAAAAATTTCCCTTTTGTCTTTCTGATTTTAGAAAAATAGTTGTAGGGTGTATAATTCTTCTTTTTCACACGGTTGAGTCTTGCAGAATTTCTTCTATAGCGCATGGGATTTGGGTGGCTTTACACATTTGGAAAGAAATGGCATTTCCCCAAATAGTGGAGATGGTATCTCATAGCAATGGTAGAAGAAGTTTTTCTCTTTGGGTCAAATAAGTTTCCCCCTTTTTTTTTCTAAAGGAGATGAAGGAGAGCATCAATCTGCAGCTGTGGCAATGGAAGAAGAGGAAGATGACGACGACGCGGAGAATAGGTATGATTCCACCCGTAAGGACTTTAAAAAGATTATAACACACCCTAGGCGTGGGCTCAAGCGAGAGCAACGGAGCAGCAAGCAGGTTATAAAAACCAGAAGTGCCTGCCTTGTACAGACTCGCTCACAGGCTTCCCGCCAGCTTGAACGAGAGGCCAGAAAACAAACCCCCCAATCCAGAAATGAAAAGAAAATACGATTTAAGTGTTAAGTCACACACCTTGCATAGGGTGTGTTATAAATGCAGCACTGTCCATTTTAAGTTTCCATGTATAATGTGGATTTTGTGTAAATTGTACAACTCTTTAAACAAAAAGCAATTTGATAATTACAGCTCTCCACAGGAATGGGAGATGAGCAGTTATTCAATATTGATAGCATTCTGATGGCACTTGAATTCCTATAAATTAGCTCTTACAAACACTTGATCAAAACTAGCCAGAAGTAGAACATGCTTTTGGAGAAATCCGTTTCCTAGCATCCTGAATTACAAATTCCTATAATTTCAAAACTCAACATTTGGTAACAGTAATATAATGACTTGAATTTGTGCCTGCTTCAGTCATTTGAAATTTTATTAGCTTTGTTTAGACTACAGTCGCATGTTAAATTGAACATGTGCATACATGTATATTTGTTAACATTTAATGTTGAAATATCACTAGTTAAGGATTCCGTTTTGTAGGCCTAATAAACTTCATAATGCATGAATTCTGTAACTGATATAAACCAAGAAAGAATAGAATAAAATGATTTTTTAAATTAATAGAACAGGTTGCAATCTTTAGTGACTTAACAGCAGGAAGCCTCAATGAACACAGGAAAACTTAAGAAGATATGCAGAGGATTGCACTGTTACAGAATTGACAACATGCTTTTGTTAAGGCACCTATGGCTAATGTTGGTTATCAAGCAGTTTCTTTGCAGGAACTGTTTCAGCAAATTCAATAGAATATTTTGGGAGTGATAGATATCCATTTGGCTTTGTGGGGCTTAGAATGATTTGTTACTAAGTAAACTGGTTTTTACCTAGAGAAAACAAAACATAATTTTTTGTACCTGAAACAAATTTTAACACTGAACTTGCTCTCCAGTGTGGACCTGGTGTACAGATAAAATGCTGCTATTCTAGGTTATTACTTGCTTTTCATATACAATGTTTAAAAAATGTTTGAAAATGAACTTTAGTATCTGTTTAGGGATTGCTATAGAACCAGTGGTGAGGAAATTGTTTAAAAATTCTGTTAAGACTTTCAAAGAGTCGAAGTAGAGTTCATTATTTCATTGTTAAGTTTTAAAAATTAATTTCTAGTAGAAAAATATATATAAAAATCAAAAACTGGATTTTTCAAAAAATTCACAATGCTTAGTAAATAAATTTTAATTTTACTCATAAAATTCCTGGAATTGCTTTAATGTTGGGAAAAACCAAGAATACTGTATTATCCGGGAATAAAATTGATCTACCTCTCTTACATGGAGCTGGTGTTCATAGACATGTCATCTTAACCAATATATATGTTGGTTAACATGTATTCAAATGCATCATTTTTGCTTCAGACTCCAATTAAGTAGTTGGTTCCATATTAGAAGGGTCCCAAGAGCTGTATGTAGAAAGACCACCGAGCATGGAGACGCTGCTGCTTCTCCCCCCTGTTGTGGTATCTTCAATCTCATTCACTGAAGAGCCGCTCATGCAGCACAAAAATGTTACCATCCCTGCTCCCATTTGCAAGCTGAACTGATTTTGCCTGCGCATGGGATCTGCCGTTGGGAGTTACACTGTGATCTATCACTCCAAAGTTTTAAGTAAATGTGCTTAGGCTTGCAATTTGACTTGCTTGCTTTTGCTTTTTTAATGGATGAAACAGTTCTGCCAGGCCAAAGAAAGATGTTAAGAGATCTGTAGTATTGTTACAACTTAGACAGTTCTATTTAAAACTTTCTTTTTTTTTGAAGAAACTATTTTAACATGCCTCTTGTTAAAAATGTTAAAATTAACTTTGCCAATTTGCAATATTTTAGTGAGTCTTAATATAACAGACAGTGCTGTATTTCATTGTGGTGTGTATTTGTTCATGATTGGTTTGTCTGAATTTTTAAATAGTGCTGTTTTAATATGTTTGGAGTTATTTTGTTCATTAAGAGATTCATAGTGTATTCATGCACAATGCCTTTGAAGTATTTGATGGATGCAATAAATTTTTGTAAAACATGTTTCTCGTCCAAGCATTTAATTTAAGAAACACAATTTTTCTACTAAGATATAATAGGAAACAATTTATTTAGCTATTGTCATTTATATTGTCCTCATAATATTCAGCTTACCATTCTTGGAAGTTTCAAATTTTAACACTATTTAGTCATGTTATGTCAACTAAATTGAACTAAAGTATGTAATGTTTTTAATTTACTCTCATACTCAGAGTATGTCAAATATGTAATTGCAGACATACTTGGTATGGTAGTTGGTAAGACATCTTAGAAAACATGTACATGGATTTGGGGCTTTTACCTCTGACCCTCTGCATGATGGACTTCCAATTTGCTTAACACTCACCTCCCCTTGCTATAAATGTTGATTCATGAGGTTGTGGGTACAGGAGATCATGTCCAGAGCTGATATAAAAAAATTGCCTGTGGTGGGGAAAAGTAGAAACTACACATGTGACTGTGGAAATATATACGCATTTAGTCTTGCAGTTGAAACTGCAGTAGATCAGGATACAGTAGAATTGGAAAGGAGTAAAAGCCATTCTCACATCAGTACTATAAATTGAATAAACATTTGACGAAGTCACTAACAATCTTGTTGAAGAAAAATAAGGCAGTATTAGCTTCTGGCAATGGGGTCTGCAAATAACTGCCATCTTGGCTATTAGAACAATAATTTAAAGATGGCCAAATCCAGAAGACATCAGAGATTTAGTTTCATTGACCATTAAATGTATTAGTTGTGACTAATGTACTTCAGATCTAATTCATATTGTTGCTTTTAAAAGGCCTTTTAATGTAGTTTATATTGTGGTGAGCATATGCTTCACATTCTTTATATCACAGTATGGGAAGGCTGGATGATAAACCTGAGTGATACACTAGATAGGATTTGTCAATCGTAATTGTGTTTACTAAATAAAGATTTAATGAATAGCGGGTTGAACTTTTCTGAAGTTCATTCCCATGGCTGCATCTCCTTTCCTAGTTAATTAGCAATTATTGTTTTATAGCAGTCAAAATGGACTTTATTTGAAACAGCAAATCATTTTACTATCAGTTATGACTTCAACAGATTAACAGAGTTGAAAAGGACCTTGTAGGTCATCTAGTCCAACTCCTCACTTAGAATGTGTGTCTCCTTTTGGAAGTCAAACTATCTGATATTACATGTCTTGAACCCCAAGCATAATTTGAGATGATTTGCTTCTGTGTTCCCTTGGTAAAAGCTAGGTGTGGAAACACTAAATACAACAATTTGATCAGAAATTGAAATTGTCACATTTAGTTAAAAAGTTATAGAAAAAACCTCAGCTTTTGTCAACACTTCTGTTTTTCTTTGGCTTTGCTTTCCATAGAAACCAAGGTCAAAATCTGTAGTAGGATTCCAGAAATGTGGAATCAGGTCTACTCAAAATAAAAATCCGTAAATGACTGTTTATGGACAGTTCTAAATTTTGGGGGTGGGGGTGTGTGAAACAATATTCAGAGGTAACCAACTTAATGTCAAGTAGTCATTTCTAACCATTGTGTTGTTCATGAAATTTAACATGCTGGTTAATATACCTGTACATCTTGTGATCTAATGGAAGAAAATGTACGAGTTATTCATGGTAGACTAGCAGGCTCAAACCTGTTAATTTGGACAGCAAAAATACACAATGAGAAAAAGCATATGAGGCTGCTCTCTGAGCTTGGTTGCTTTCTGGCAGATGCTTCGTTACCCAAACTAGGTAACGTCATCAGCACTGATGCTGTTGCCTAGTTGGGTAATGAAATGTTTGCAAGAAAACAACCCAGCTCAGAGAGCAGCACCAAGGTCCCCTCATTTCAACCCTGAGCTACAAATATTCTCCTTTAACAGCACAAGCATATTTTTATAGGGGTTGGTGACTTTTAAATCCCAACGTAGGTCAAAGTTGATGTAAGGAAGCCTTCCACTTGAAGCTCTTCTCCTTGTTGCAATCCTTTTGGTTTCTTGCTAGCAGAGTTTCTCCAGCTATGCCTTGCTGCTGTTCTAGTTTGCTGGCCAGTTTAATTCATTGCTTTGGAGATATCCAAATGTCTTTGATACAGCATTGGAGAAAAGGATGGCTATGATTAAATAGTTAAACTTTCTTTTGTGTTAAGTTTTTCCTTCCCATTCAATTTCATTGAAGAAAAGTGCTCCCTGAAGATTTATATTAGTTTGGCATTTTCCTAGTTTTTTGTTTTATTAAGGAGAACCAATACTGTACATACCAAATTTGAGCCCTTTGGATCTGTTTTAGTCCAGAAATACCTGTGCATCATACTGAAAAGGTGTGATAAAACTTGAGGAAAGTCCAAGGGAATTTTTCAAAGTAGTATGGTGGCATTCTGTACTAAACCAATTCACAAAGATCTAGATGCATATTTGAAACTCTGCAGCACTTAAACATTTCAGGTATTAGTAAAAACTGCTTATAGTTTTATTCCATAGACTTTTCAGAGACACCCGTTTTCCCTGTCTCTGATTATTAGTTTTATATATATCTGGGAAAACATGCAGCTGAGATTCTTAGAAAACTATGGACAAACCGTCTCGGTTTGCTCTAATTTCTTTTCTGTCACTGAGAACTAGTTACTGTGCTGAATGTGGACCAAGAATCTGAAAAACATTATTATTATCTCTTTTATTCATTAAACATCAAACTCAGTCAACTGGACATTTAAAATATATCACAAATACCATTGACTGGTGCTAATGGTTGATACGGGTTGCTGCCAGCATCCTAGGTATTAACCAAGTTTTTATTATTATATTGTCCATTATAAGGTGTATGACAATACATGACTGTGCTTAATCTGCCTTTGTTCCAAGCCAGGGCTTTTGAGGTTCATTATCTTGCACAGTACTAAAAAATAGCACTCAAAAACTGGCTTTTAAACTTTGTCTTTAAAATGATATTTCATTATTATTATTATTATTATTATTATTATTATTATTATCATCATCATCATCATCAGAATACGATGACCTGCTTCTATTTTAAATTGCACCAGTTAGACCCATCAGCACAGTTTTAGGTTCTAGTATGATTGCCTTCAATTCAAGGCCTTTGCAATTGGCCTTTTCTGTATCCTGTGATATCTGCCCACGAGAAGGAGAGGACAAAGTTTGCCTTTATCATTATTGGGTTATTGCTGTCTGTTTGGAACTGCCTAGCTTGCCTTGGTATGAGGAAAGTGAGATTCCTTTGCAGATGTCCCACTGGTACATGTGCTTTCGGTACTATGAGTAAATAAAAAGAGTTTGACAGTCAACAAGAACCCTTAAGCCAGGAAAGCCAGTCTAATGGGCTTCCTTTGGGTAGTGTTGATGGACCACTAATTGTCTGTCCATTATAAGGTGTATGACAATACATGACTGTGCTTAATCTGCCTTCAAGTTCCTAGCCAGGGCTTTTGAGGTTTGTTATCTTGCACAGTACTAAAAAATAGCACTCAAAAACTGGCTTTTAAACTTTTTCTTTAAAATGATATTTCATTATTGAAATATGATTGATACAGGATCCTGATATTCAGCTAAAATTGCTGTACTATAAAGATTGATAGTATATACTGTAGAAAATGGAAGTTAGCACTGAGGTGGTATAAACAGCAGCTGCAGAAACTATAGATAGTCCTTGACATATGACCACAACTGAGCCCAAAATTTGCATTGTAAAGCAAGACAGTTATTAAGTGAATTTTGTCCCTCTTTATGATCTTCCTTGCTACGGTTGTTAAATGGATCATCTAACATTGGTTAAGATGATCGTTAAGTGAATCTACCTTCCACATTTATGTTGTTGGTTAGAAGGCCGCAACAGGTGATCACATGACCTTGGGGCATTGCAACTGTCAGGATACATGCTAATTGACAAACATCTGAATTTTGAT
The DNA here is from genome assembly GCF_009769535.1 of Thamnophis elegans. Lineage (NCBI taxonomy): Eukaryota > Metazoa > Chordata > Lepidosauria > Squamata > Natricidae > Thamnophis > Thamnophis elegans. The sequence goes on from NC_045552.1 coordinate 37,618,207, forward strand.
CATGTGACCATGGGCGTGCTACAGTGGTCATAACTGGGGAAAACGGCCATAAGTCACTTTTTTCAGTGCCTTGTAACTTTGAATGGTCACTAAACAATTGGGAGTAAGTCAAGGACTACTTGTACAGCAAACTAATCAGTTGATAAACTTTGAAAAGGTTTAACAACTCCTGCTTCCACAAGCAGATTGATACTCTAGAGCAGTGTTTTTCAACCTTGGTGACTTTTAAGTCCTGTGGACTTCAACTGGGGGATTCTGGGAGTTGAAGTCCACAGGACTTAAAGTCGCCAAGGTTGAGAAACACTGCTCTAGACCAAATTCCATGGCTGATGGCCATCCGTTGCTCAATTTGTTTAATAATGCTTGATCGGCTGATTGGTTGTTATTGGTGAACCAATGGAATACACCTTTTTTGTTTTGCTTCAAAGAATTGCCAAGAAAATGCTTTTAGAAGAAATCAAAGCCAATCTTTCCTCAGAGGAGGATGCTTCTTCTGATGAAGAATCCAATGATGGGAAGAAAAAGAAAGGAGGGCGAGCCAAAAACAAAAACAACAGTGGTAAGACCCTGACAGAAAAACAAATATTTGAACGCATTTTCATATCAAAGTGTATTATAACAGTTCCTCAATAGCGTACTATTTACTATAACCAGCCAAACATTAAATGGTAAATGATGGTGAAATCCACTATTAGGTTAATTCCAAGATGCGGGGTGGGAGTGGGGTTAACATCTTGGCTGGCTTCATAAAAGGCTTGGAGGAATTCATAAAAACCATGGGAGTCAGTGGGGGTCTGCCTCTGAAGCCCCTCTTTCTGCCTGGAAACAAGTGGGCTTCCTTGTGCCGTTGCTTGGCCAGACTACTGGACTAGATAGAACAGCATTCTCACCCAGGTTCTGAATACGTCACTTAAACTTTGCCCCAAGGATTTTTATTTATCTGCAAAATTGAGTCTTTGGATTCCATGTTGCTTTCTCTCCTCAGCACCACTTTTCTAGTTCTTAAGAGCATTCCTCCCCGAATGGATGGAGCCCAAATATTCAACTGGATTGAGAGGTGGTTGGAGAAGGATGACCAAAAAGCTATTTTACCACTTAAATGTAACTTGCTTGGTTAACAATACTAGTAAAAATAATGATTTGTTCAATGCTTTTTTCAGAGACTGTTATAATGCAGTCAATTCATTATTATATTGATATAAATCTGATACTGATATAAATTAGAAAATATTGTGCATGTAAGTATTTTTTAAATGTTTTTTGTTTTGTTTTCCTGCAACAGGAGAGAATGAACAAGAAGATGAGTTTGACTCGGATTCAGATGCTGAAGAGGCCAAGAAACCTAGATACAGGCACCGTTTGTTAAGACATAAATTAACAATGAGTGATGGAGAGTCCGAGGAAGAGAAAAAGGGAAAATCTAAAGAGGCAAAAGACGTTAAACGCAGAAATAGGAGGAAGGGTATTAAGTCTGTTTATATTGATGTGTGTGCATACTAACAAGAGCTTTGTTGGCTTAATTATTTTATTACACATTTACTGTTAATGATGCATAATGAAATGCCCATTTCTTCACAGCTGCTTTAAATATGGCCCAAGGGGTTGGATATGTCTAGAACATTTTTTTTAATCACTAAATCTTATCCTTGTTTTCCTATTTCATTAAAAAAACACTTTCTGTGAAGTGGATAGTTTACTGGTGGTCCTCACTTAGTGACTATCCATTCAGGGACCATTTGAAGATAAAATGGCACTGATCAAGTGGTACTTACGGTAGACAGCCTCAAAGTTATGGCCATTGCAGCGCTCCTACAGTTATGTGCCGCCATTTGGGTTCTGGGCAGCCTGCCCAGATTTACAAGTGCAGCCCCCTCCCCCCCAACCTCTTCCCTTATGGTTTCCCTGCCCTCCAGCCCCACTGCTTCTCCCAGCTGGTTTTTGCCCTCTTCTTCTGATGAGAGGCTCAGGGAATTCTGATCAGCAAGATCACCATTCCATTTTGGCTGCTCCAACTTCTACACTTAATGGTTTAGACAGAATAGTCACATTTATAACTTGAGGGAGGCTTTTTTCTCAAGTGAATCTGGATCAAACCCATCATGAAGCATAGATAAACATCATCCTCTGTCAGAGATTCTGTCTAAAACATATTTTGTCCTCTGAGGTCCTTTCGGTCTTAGTCCTTTAATAATTCATAAAACCCTCAGTTGGAGTCTATGCTGCTTTCAAGACCTTGCCTTTCTCTTTCTGCATCACTAAAAAATAAACCATAATGCCTTGAGAAGGGGTTATTAGTGGTGATCAACTTTGTTAGAAGGGTATTAAAAGTATCAGTCCTTTCAGTCAGCGATTCTCTCTTTTATGTACCTGTGAGCAAAAAATATTCTAGGAACAGAATATTCTGAAGAAATCGAGATGTTCAGTTTCTCCTAAAGATCATGTCAATTTGGCTATTCTGCAGGTGGGCTAATAGTTTTATGGAAGTTCATCTTTAAAACAGAAAGAATCTTTCAAGCTAGAGTTTGAAAACTGCCAGAGTAAGTAGGTTGGGGTCAGAGAAGGAAAATGTTGCAGAATCTGAGGTTCATACCTGATCAAATACACCATAATTCTTTCCCTTTTATCTGTAAGGTTAATTATTTTTTTCAATAGAATAAAAAGTTACATTCTCTCCCCTTCTGTAGCCCTCTTAATGGACCAAGATAGTAGAGAGCACATTATAAGTTGTTTTAAAATGTTTTTAAAGGCATTTGGAAGAAATGTGTTACTGCAGATTTTTCTTGCCAATTGGGAATCAGGCTAATTATTTCCATCCATTCATTCTGATTCATTGGGTACCTCTCTACAATATCAAAAAGATTTGTTATTCTTGTCTTTTCAGATTAACAGACAAGCTTTCATGCCCTACAGCTCACAACTGATGCAACTCACAAATGCTAATGCTTTGTTGTAAAATTGGCCAGTCTGCAAAGATAATACCAGGCTTTCTCTGATTGTTGGCTTCCATGTCTCTCCACCTAGATTGTTGTCCTTGAATAAGGCATCCAAGAGCACAGCCCAAGGACGAGTTTCTTTTGTCTTAAGAAAGTAGATCTCTTTTACTCATAGTTAGGTAGTCACTTTTCTCTCCTTCTTTTGTGATCCTCAGTTTTAGAATAGCCTTATCTTAGTTCTTGGGACAGAATTGGAGGGAGGCTCTATTAAGACTTTAATATGGGAAAAGAGATTTAAAATGTTGGGACCTTTCACTTTGGAAAAGTTGGAAGAGAGAATCCATGGTTGGATGGCTAAAATGGAAACAAATCTTCAATCCAATCTTTCATTTTATTTGTATATATTTTTCAGAGTATTAATATTAGCACTTATTAATAATAGTTCCAAAGCAACATTGTGTATCAAAACTGCAAGACATTTCAGAGGCAAGCATTTTGGTGTCAAACTTGAAATGAACTGTCCCAGTTTACCAGAAACATCGCACTGCTTTTCTAAAAACTCTTGAAGTATTTAAATGAAAAATATTGAATTCAGAATGCTTCTGGGATTAAAGAAACAGTTGCAACAGTGAGCTGGATTGGAGTAATTTTCAAACTTTAAAATTTTACATTAAAATCATCATGCAGATCGCAATTGTATATTAATTTTTGCCTAGTTTTTCACTTCAATTGTTTGACTTGCATGTTTATTCCACATCACTGTTGGAATATCTGAGAGACCAAGTTAGGGTCAGATCATTATGAAGAAAAAAAACAAAACTAAGAGTCAACAACAAATTGACGGCACATAATTAATTATTGAAAATCAAATTTACAAATAATATACACATTTCAATAGCATTTGTTTTACTAGGCAGATTTTTATGACAGGCTTGCATTTTTACATGACAACAGGATATAGTTTTCCTTGTTTCTTGTTAACTTGATGTTACTTTGGACTTCTGTTTAACTAATTAAGCTAACTTTTATGAAAATGTACTGTTTCTTGATACTTTTTAAATTGTTTTATCTTAAAGTGAGCAGTGAGGATTCCAGTAGTTCAGAAGCCTATGAATCTGGTATTAGTGAAGAAGTGAGTGAATCTGAAGATGATCAACGTCCTAGAACGAGGTAGCATATTCTTTTGATGGCCGGTCCTAAGTCGTATTTTGTTAGTGTTTAATAATATTGCAGAAAGATCTCTGCAGAAATCTGTAGAGATAAAAACTATAAAGCACTTCCCAACCCAGAAATTTTATTTCAAGTTTTTTTAAAAAAAAATTGTTTTAGCTATTAAAACCTGAATGCCAAATTCAGATTTATAATGCTGCTTCTTAAAGAGACAGAAACAAAACCCTATTTACTATCTGGAATGCTTTGGAATTATCATATGTGTTTGGTTCTTTAAAAAAAAAAAAAACAAGTCCAGTTTCTTAAAATCCAGGCACTTTTGCCTTTTTCTTTTATTAAAAAGAGATTAGCATCCAGTATACTTCTGTAGTTTTTGCCTGGTTTCACACAGTACACAAAGCATGGAACATTTCTGGCTTGGGATGTTATAATAAGGTTTGTAAATCATGCTTTATTCTAGTGATGCAAACCAACTAATAAAGCACTATTCAGTAAATCACTATTAAAGTATAACTTAATGCAGTGTAAAATCCCCTAACTGAACTCCTTCATTCTAAAATATTAATGCAGAAGAAACAAAAATCAACTGGATCATAAATAAAGAGGGAAAACGTCAGCCACATTTTCTTTAATAATTTAGGCTGATTTGATTAGGAATAATGTATATACAATCTTGGAGGAAAATAAGAAAAAACCCCAGTGGTCAGTACAGTTAGCCAAGAATAATCCTTTTTAGAACAGTACCCCTTCAATTTTTTAGGTCCGCCAAGAAAGCAGAATTAGAAGAAAACCAGAGGAGTTACAAACAGAAGAAAAAAAGGAGACGCATAAAAGTCCAGGAAGATTCATCTAGTGAAAACGATAAGGTAGTATCACCTGGTTAGACCAGCATTTTGTTTTTGTTTTATTTTTTGTCTTTAAATATTCATAATTTTAAAAATCTTTTACAAATACCTTGAGATGTTTTTGAAAGTAATGAAACTTTCCAAACAAGTTGGATATGGCAAGTGTCAGCCTTGCAAGATAGCACAGATAGGAAGAGTGCCGGATGAACTAAATATAAGCTCATATTAATTAATATAATCTTGCAAATCTGAAAATAACATTTCTCCCCCTTCACTTTTACTGCTCAAGAAATAGGGAGGGGTCCCTTCTGAGATGTTTCCCATACCCCTATTTCTTCTATGGGCTTGGTTGCCAGAATGTTCCCCTGGCTGTGGGACTTCCCACTTTTCTCCAAGGTCATTCCCACGTACCATTCCATCATAAGGATAGATGTTCTCGTTCAATTCCAACTGAAGTATTGTGGCCAATTCTGGTTTTGAAAAGAGGTTTAGAGAAGAATAACAAGGTTGATCGGGGAAGTATAAATTAAGACCCCTGAGAAAGAGCAGCAAGGAGCTTAGTTTGGAGAAAAGGTGAGTGATGGGGAGATAATGGCATTCTTTAAAAAGAGACCAAAACCTCATCTTTGTCAGCCATGTAATAGAATAAAGACATTTAGTTTTTAAGAAGGTTATTATCAGAGAAAAAATCCCTGATTGTGTTTTTTTAAGTGAGGATGGACTTCCCTTGACTAGATATACTCAAGGGGCAACTGAATAATTATCAGTCAGAAATCCCAAAAGTGTCCCTCCCCCCTTCCCAAGAGGCATTTGGACTTTCTGTTTTTTCCTTGAAGACGTTCCACTTCTCATCCAAGAAGCTTCAGCTCTGATTGAATGGTGGAGAATGGTGGGTCATTTAGTCAGAACTGAAGAAGCTTGAATGAGGAGCAAAACATCTTCAAGCAAAAACAAAGCAACTTTGAAAAAGCAACTTTGGGACAACCATGACCTAGATGACTGAGAATCTCCATAGACATCAGTCAGGAGTGCTTAAATTTGGACACAGTGGCTAAAGGGCCCCTACCAGTTCTGAAGTTCTGTGTCCTAAACTCAGAGTAAGCTTTTATATCATAAAAAGCATCTGTAACATTATATCCTCTGATATTAGCATTCTCATTCGCCATAGCTTTACTTTGGATTGGACAGATTATTCCAAATCACACCAAAACCCACTTCAATGTATGAAAATCATGGCAGTTTTGAAATTAAATTTTAAAATGTGCACCCATTGTTGTTCTTTTACTTTGCTCCTGCGTGTTTTATAATACAGTAAAGGGCTTTGGAAATATAGGAAATCCCAAATCCAGTTGCGATATAATGTAAAGGAAATAGAAATTAGTCCTTGAGATCTCAATATATACACATGGGAAATGCTTACTGTACTATCTCAAGGCAAGTGATACCCTCTACCGTAAGTACAAAAGTTCATGGAGTTTGGTTAGCCAGTATTAGTATTTGGAATTATTAAACAATGAAAGGCAATAACAGTAAATTGTTTATCTTGTTGAAAGAGTGTTTTATGTTTTATTTGAAATTATGATTAAGAATATATCTTTCTGGAACTTTTACAGAGCAATAGTGAAGATGACGATAATGATGATTCTAAATCTCCCGGAAAAGGCAGGAAAAAAATAAGGAGGATTATTAAAGATGATAAACTCAGAACAGAAACGCAAAATGCGTTGAAAGAAGAAGAGGAGAGAAGAAAACGGATTGCAGAAAGGGAGCGTGAAAGGGAGAAGCTCAGAGAAGTATTTACATTTTTTTAATTGGGATATTACCAGGATTTACCCTTGATTTTATGTAAGCCGCCCTGAGTCCCTTTCAGGGAAAAGGGCGGCCTATAAGTGTTAATAAAACCCTAAAACCCTAAACCCTAATTTTTAAACAAGTGTTGAGGAAAGGCAAAACTTGCTAAAAGTTGCTAAAAGAGAACTGTAAGAGAAATATGTTTGATAGTCAGTGCTTTGTTTTATGTAATTTTGCTGTTGAAAGCATTTTTCTTGAACGTAATTGTTTTCATTGCAAAAGTACTTCAAACAAGCAAGGTGTTTGAAAATAAGATTGCTTTTCTTAAATCAACATATAACACATATATGCAGAACCCTGATTTTCTCTTATTAATGTATTCATTTAAGACGCTTGCCCTGCTTTCTTATTTTATGTTTTGCTTTTATTAGTGTAGTTTTAACAGCACTAAATTGCTTTGACTGTTGTGGTTGGAATGAACGACAAGGTCCTCATTTTGAAAAACTCTGGTTGGATTTAGTTGAAAGCATGTGGATCATTACCCTGAGTTTAAAAGCTTTTTAAGGCTTTTTATACCATTGGATTACCTGAGGATTGCATTATATTACTCTTTTTTATCTTTTATTTTTTCAAATATAATTTTTCAAAGTCTTTTTTAAAAGTTACATTACATCACTGTTCTCAGAATTCCCCAGCCAGCACGGTTGACAGGAGAATTCTGGGAGTTGAAGTTCACACATCTTAAAATTGTCATGTTTGAAAAAAGACTATATTAGATTGAAATAACTATGCTCATATGATGCTTTTAAGATCTAATCAGGTGACAACAGTATATCATTTAAAGAACTAATATAAGAATCAGATAATGATAATAGTAGAGGTTGATAAAAATAACCAAATTAGCAAGAATTTTTAAGTACAGGAAGTCCTTGTTTAGGAATCTTCCATAGCTACAGCAGTGATCAAAAATAAAGGAGCTTTATGAGCAATCTTTGCATTTATGACTTTCACAGGACTGTAATTCAAAAGAAGCTGAAGTAAGTTCATAAGCACAGTCCTTGTTCCAGTTAACAACCACTTCACTTTATGACTGAGTTGCTGGTCCTAATTGTCATCACTAAATGAGGATTATCTGAAAAGCTATAAAAGGTGGCAGGCAGTGGTGGGATTCAAATAATTTAACAACCAATTCTCTGGCCTAATGACCAGCTGGGTAGGCAGGGCTTGGGGGGGGGTGTCATGTGACTGGGCGTGGCCAACTAAACGTCACACATCAATGGGCGCTCTGCCTTAGGTGTTACAATGTAATAAGAATTAACCGGAGAGGCAGTTTCTGTAATCAGGACAATAAAGATTAGGCTAGAAACAACACTAGAATATTTCCTTCCTATCTTACAGAATTAGCCCTGTGAAGTGGAAAAAACACAAAAGGATATTTCTTCCAACAACCGGTTCTCCCAACTGCTTAGAAAGTTAACAACCGGTTCTCCCAAATAGGTGTGGGCTGGCTGAATCCCATCACTGGTGGCAGGGCACATTAGACTTCTGAGTTAGGCTGATAATATGCTAGTTTATTTGCTACAAGCAACAACCTTAATTGGGACTAGCAACTTTGTTGCTAAGCATTGTGTACATTGTAAAGCATCACGTGACCACTCTAGACTTACAATGTTGGTTCTGCTGCAGTTGTTAAGTGAATCACCTGTGATCATTAAGTAAGACATCACATGACCATGATTTATAATTTTACTGCCAGTTTTTCCATTGACTTTGCTTGTTGGAAGCCAGCTGTGAATTTCACAAATGTGCTACATCATAAATGTGTGCCAGTACTAACGTCCCCTAAAAACTGCCCTACCGGCAATGGGCATAATATACGGGACATAAGAGGCTCGTACAGCTGACAATTTGGAGGAAGAAGATGACATTCCATTTATTAGATATAAGATGTATTAGAAAGTTTGAGCACCTGTCAGGAAATGGCAAGCCAAGTATTCATAGTCATAACTGCACTCTCGCTTTAGTGAATGTACTTATTTGTTGTATTGCATATTCATCCCTCAGAAATTGCCCCTCCAGAGGAAGACGGGTGCTGAGACTAAAATCATTGACTGTGAATCTTCTGATGGTTTGAGGAACCGTGGGAATGGGTTGTTTGCAGTATAATAGTGATATGTTTAGCAAATAAGATTTGGTTTTATGGATTGCCCAAAGCTGATATTGCCCTTCCTCAAACTATATATAACCCCTGCCTTCTCCCTGACGTGGTGATTCAGTAGGCTAAAAGAATTGTGTTAGAAGTTATGCGTGAGGGACAATTATGAGCTTTTTGTGGCTCTGGCTGTTATTGGCAAAGAGCTTGCTAAGTGATAACGTCTTGAATAGTAGTTCCCAATGTTGCGAAAATACCCGAGCAACCTCCCTTGCTCTTGAAGAAAGATCCGAGGATGTCAAAAATCCCAGAGAACAGGGTGGAATCAAGTTACAGGATGTGGAACAGGTTCACTCCCGCCAACAGCACATCATTTATACTTGGGGACGGAACCATAAGCCAATCCCAACACCTAAAAGTCATGACAAACCCTGTAAGAAAAAGGGCAGAGCATAGGGAAAACGGGCCCCTGCAACAATTGAGAAAAGGGAACTATATGTTAAGAGTGCTGGAGTTAGGTCAAAGCATAATTAATCAGACTGATCCTGACCTAGGCCAAAAATGCTGGTTGTGCTTGTCTGCAACCTCTTCATCTTACAATGCTGTTCCAGTTCAGCCAGATTTTGGGAAAAAGATCAGAGCTACGATTGACTTTGACAATGGAGGTAGATGGGGAACTAAAACGGCCCAGCTATACAGCAATCTGTATGACGCACTTAAAAGGAGTTAATGTTAATGGAAAGCCTAATCCCATATACCCTCAATTAAGATGAAGCTTCAGATACTAGCTCCTATATTCAAATTGCACTCTTAGAAGTGGATAAAGTGATTCTGGAAGATAAGCCCTAAGATGTGTATTGCTTGCATCCTTGCTTTTTTGCTATTCTGTATCCTGCATGCTTATATTGTTAATCTAACAGGCTAGACTCAATTGTGGGTATTAATAAAGTCTAGAAGGGGGGAATAAAGTAGAATAAAATATGGATTAAAAATATAGAATGAAGACGTGTCAAAAGTCCAAACCACAAGATTCAGATAAAGTTCATTAATGACACGTAGTCCATACCTGTAACAAAAGGCGAAGTAAGACCCTCATCTACTTATAAGGCTTTCCCCCCAGAATAACTAATAAGAAATGAATTAAGTATTTCCGTGTTGCTTTTGAGAATGTATAAGAACGTGTGCTTCGATAGAAGGTTGTTCAGAACTTGCAATGCTAGCCATGGGCTAGCTTTCTGAACCTGGCTGCCAGATAAACTTTTCCTGTATCCTGAGAAGTCTAAAGCCTGTCATTTTCTGCAACATTAGGATATAAAGAATATGTTTTCTTTTATAATTTGGGCAGTTAATTCTTAATTTTCTTTCTGAGCTTTTGCCCTTTTCTTAATAGAATTTTATAATTCCACACATGCTGCCTCCAGAACTGTCGTTTGAGAACTTCTGGAACATGAGGCTTTATTTATCTTATAACTTTGAAAAACAATTTTTCCTCCTGCCCATGGCACACCCTCTGTCAAACCAGGATTCTGTGTTATGCTTTGGGCAGGATGCTGAATGATGTTTAGGTTCAGCAATATCCTTCCAAAGCTAATAATATTCCATATGTTCTCAGATTTGTATCTGCAATATTCTATAGCACTTCAGTTTGAAGCTACTAAAAACAGAAATTAATAAGAAATAGATTTCTAAACTTCCAATAAGGACAGATAAATGCACAGAAGATTTTGACTGATTGCCCACTAATCAAGCATATTTTGTTATAGTTCTCTGGGGCACCTATTTTATTTTGGCTTGTCGGATTTTTGGCAACTATCTTTTTCTATCTTAAATCATAATATGTGCAAAGACTTAAATGTATTTATTTGCTATGGATGTGTTTAACAACTCCAAGCATGCAGAAAGTGTAATGCAATCCCGCTGTTAATTTGAAAGGGGGAGCCCTTATCTGGGAATATGTCCCATTGAATTGCCTCGTAACCTGAAAAAAAGACCTCTGTTTGGCTGTAGCTCTCGATATATATTTGCTTTCAGTGTAACGTGAATATTGAACATATTGAATTAAATGCACACATCCCAAAAAAATCTTTCCAGGTAATAGAACTAGAAGATGCATCGTCGAAATGTCCAATTACAACTAAGCTGGTTTTAGATGAAGATGAAGAAACCAAAGAACCATTAGTGCAAGTTCATCAAAGCATAGTGACAAAACTTAAACCTCATCAAGTAGATGGTAAGATGGCATGACAATTTTTATTTAAAAATGCTAGACTTTGAAGATGTATGTTTTGAATCGATTGGGTTAGAGCCACTGGAGTTTTCTGTGAGGTCCTTGGTACTCTCTGAGTTTGGTGGCTTTCTTGCACACATTTCACTACTAAACTAGGATTCATCAGTGCATGGATTGTGTTACCTAGTTTGGCAATGAAACGTCTGCAAGAAAACTACCAAGCTCAGAGAGCACCAAGGTCCCCAAACCTGAGCTACGAATATTGTCTTCTGTTGATTACAGTGTTCTATTATAGCTATTGCATTTCAGAGCAAAAATAAGTCCACTGTTAAATTTTAAAAGATCTTTTAAAAAACCTTTCCTCCTAGGTGTTCAGTTTATGTGGGATTGCTGTTGTGAATCTCTGAAAAAAACCAAGAAATCTTCAGGCTCTGGATGTATTCTGGCGCACTGTATGGGTTTGGGAAAGACCTTGCAGGTATGTTTAAGGATTGGTTGGTTAGGACTAACCTTGCTCCCTCCAGCTTCTTCCAGTAAAAGTGAATCATGTCTTGTGAAAACTGGTGAAACATGTCCAAGTTACCTAATGCATGTCCCTCCTGCTGTTATATATAATTCCTGGAGAGAAGAATGAATAGCTTAGGTACCTTTTCTACACTTTCTTCAATCTGTAGAACTGGAATTCACTTCTCAAAAGAACCCTGTGGGATAAGTTGAAAGAATGACCCATCAGGTTGCTTAATTAAATTCTTGTGGGGCTTGAATTTGAACATTTGACTCCGCAGCACTGGTCAGAACATCTGTCAGTTACGTCCAAAGAGCTAGCTTCAACTACTTTTGAAAGTCATTCCTTCTGCATCAAATCCTTTCTGATTTGAAAAAATGGGGAAGGGAGTGCTTGTGATCACAGAAGGAGAGAAATAGCAGATAATAGACACACAACAAAGATCGGGTTTCATGTCATGGTTAAGGCTTGAAGCTAGGAGGCAGGAGATTGGAAACTCTACTCCTGTTTTAGCCACAAAGCTGTCTGGGTGACCATGGGCCAGTCACTCTGTTTCAGCCCAAAGGAGTGGGCAATGGCAAACAACTTCAGAACAATTTTGCCAATAAAACCACAGGGTTTTGTCTAGGCTGTTACCTGATATATATAGCAAATACACACACACACACTCACCCCCCCCTTCACATATACATGCATACATATACTATGTTGTATGTATGTATGTATGTATGTATGTATGTATGTATGTATGAATGTATACACACATATACAGGGTTAAAAGCATTTCTAAGGAACATATATTCCCTTTCTCAGTAACTTCCTTAGGAACCAGACCTTCCTTGTTCATTCCTATACTAAAACATAGTGTATTTGAGTTAGTGTGCTGCGTACAACTTATGGTCCCTAAAAATGAGTTACTTAAGGTCAAGAAAAACGGAAAGAGGACAAAACCAGTTGGTTATTGGTTAGAAACTATAGTAAATGTTCACAGCAAATTAATGTAAGAAGAAAGTTGTTAACCGACACGAAGTACATCAAAATATTCTTTTGTGTTAAAAAATAATAATTCATGATCTGTCTCCTATTTTTTGTTTGTTTTTTTAAAAAAGGAATTTTTCCCCAGGTGCAGTTTTGTTCTAATGCTGATTTTCCTGCCTTTCTTTTGAAGGTAGTTAGTTTCCTTCATACCATTTTGCTTTGCGACAAACTGGATTTCAGAACTGCCCTTGTTGTGTGTCCATTGAACACAGCCCTCAACTGGGTGAATGAATTTGAAAAATGGCAAGAAGGCCTAGAAGACGATGAGAAACTTGAGGTATTCAATGTGTACTATCGATAGGTGGAGATTATTTCTGCATCCAGGAACAGTAAATCAGTGTTTAGAAGTATGAACTTCTTGGCTTTGAGTATATGTGGAAAGCACATTCAAATTACATGTTGACTTTAAAAAATAAAACTCATTTATTTGCTTGTTTTCCCAAGGTCTCTGAACTAGCAACAGTGAAACGCCCTCAAGAGAGGAGCTACATTTTGCAAAGGTGGCAGGATGAAGGAGGTGTCATGATCATAGGCTATGAAATGTATCGTAATCTTGCACAAGGGAGGAATGTGAAGAGCAGAAAACTGAAGGAAATATTTAACAAAGCATTGGTTGATCCTGGTAAGCCAAAACACTGCAGATCCTTTCTTCTGTGACAAGTAAGCAAGTCATGTAGAGAAGGCGACATTCTTGAGTAGAGAGATGCCCCATTCTATTTGCAAAGCAATGTACAGGAGAATGCGGGTTACGGCATAACCCCTCTTCAAACTGGAGAAAGAAACAGCAGTAACCAGAAAAAAACCTTTCTGTAGGAACTGATAACATGATTGATGAATGGTAAAACTGTGGTATTATACACTCTCTACCCCTCTCCCCAAAAAAGAGAGAGCGAGAGGAGAGGGAGAGAGAGAGAGAGAGAAAAGAGAAAGAAAGAAAGAAAGAAAAGAAAAGAAAAGAAAGAAAAGAAAGGAAGAAAAAGAAAAGTAGTGTGGTAGTTGTTGTAAGTCAGAAGCTCTAGTTAATTGTTTTAGCTATTGGTCCCCAATGCAGCAGGGACTGCATTCTGGGCCCTATGCAGTTCACCTGTGCTATATTCTTGCTTCATGAGCTGCACTAGCTTCCAGTTATCGTTAAAGCACTACCTGGCACAAGGGATCTGCGAGACCACCTCTCCCTGAGGGTATCTGCTCAACCCACTAGGTTCCATCCAATGTTGTCAAATAGTAGGACCTCAGAGGAGGGCTTTCTGGCCCTTTGGAATAGGCATTGGGTAAGCACAACAGCATCCTCTGCCTGTCATTGGATAGAGAGGCACAATTGAATACCATTAGTGTACCTTTGCTCTTGGATGTTATGCCACTAAATTACTTTCCCCAACAGTTTCATGGAGATGTTAAATAGAAGTGAGAGAGGGCATTTAAGGGGCATGCAGCTGGATCTCTCTCCCCCAGCACTGATTGATGCTGGCCATAAAGGCAGGAGGGGAAGCACTGCAAAATGCTCCCTCCCGCACTTTCAACCCTCAAAGCTGGCCTGGGAGAATAGTATAGTTAATGGTATTGAATGCCATAGAGAGACCCCAGAGGGTCAGGCTGGACATAGAACCAATGCTGTCTTGACACTGTAGGTCTCTGGGAATCCTGACTGAATGGCCTAATCTATCACAGCCTCTGAAGCTGCTTGCCTGCCAGTATCTCAACAACCTCCCCTAGCAAGGCAAGAGTGGGGGATAGAATGGAAATTATCCAAAATGATTAGGTCCAGTTAGGATTTCTTGAGGAAAATGTGTGTTGTTTTTCTATTGGCATGAATCCATGCGCGATTGACAACTCTTGGGACTTTACCGTCGGTTGTGTCTAGCTTCCCTAGATGCAGTTGCAATTCTCCATCTGAATTTGTAGAGGCTGCAGAGAATAAAGGCAGCTAAGCAGTTAGTTGAAGTCATCCTGCATGTCCATTTGAGGCCCTGAGCAAGGATTCTGTGCAATTTGTGAGTAAGAAAGGTGAAAATTCAGTGAGGCCTGGATGGGCTGTAGGCAAGTGGCATTCCAAGTAATTTCCCTCCCTTCCAATTTGCGATATGGAGATGATGAATCAACACCCCAATTGGAATCTCCCCTTCCAGACCCTGCCCAACCTTTTCTGGTGGAGAACCAGGCTTGGCCTTGGAGTAGCACCCAGAAGAGGTGAGGCTTCAGAATGTAACCAGGATGGAAAAAAACACACTAAATTAACGTAATATGAAGTCCATCCAGGTGCGTTGAAAACAACTAGTAGAAAGTGTGTGTGTGTGTGTGGGCACACATACACTTAAGCTTTGGGGGCAGCCCTCTGATCTACTGTGAACCTTTTGTACAAGACTCATGCCTTGTGTCTTTCTGTGCTTCTTTCAGCAGTCTGTTTTCTGAGAGATCATATTTGTTGATCTGTTTGATGGCTTTATCTTTATACCGGTAATTCTTACTTAATGATCGTTTGTTCATCAAGCATTCAAAGTTATGGCGACACAACTGAACAAATAGTACTTAACGGCCCCTGATGTTTTGACCGTCCCCTTGTGATCATGTGATCAAAATTTGGGCACTTGACAGTTCACCCACACTTAGGATTGCAGGGACACTTCAGGTCCCCATACCTGTCCGTTCCCCCCCCCCCCTCCTTCATCTCTGCCCTTTTAGCCTCTCTGTCCAGCAACAAATAGTGTGAGCCTTTCTCTCAATGCTTTGGCAGTCTTCTGAGGCCTTCTGGAACCTTGGGTGATTCTCGTGATGCTTCAGGAGGCCTCTGAAGCTTTCCAAAGGCTTTCCAAAGCATCACAAGAAAGAGGCACATTTTTTGGAGAGTGTTATGAGCAGCCTGAGGAAAAAGGCCTGGAGCAGCCATTGGTTAGGCCAGGCCAGGTGCATTTGGTCAGCAGCAGGCGGAAGAGAGAGAAATCCGGGGATTGAGGAGCACATGATGGATGGTGGATGGGCTTGGTAATTGGGGGCTGGCCACTGTGTAGGGCTGGAGGTGGCACTCTGCAACAATGGGGTAAGGGGCATCCGTTTGAGACTGCTGTCATTTCTGTCTCTAGCTGAGCCTCAAGGTCACCATTGCAGAGGAATGTCACTGCAAAACGGCCTGGGGGAGGGCAGAGACAGGTAGGGAGGGGAGCTGAAGTGGAGGCAATCCCTTACCGTACTAGAGTTAGGGTGGATTCTCATTTAATGACCCAATGGCTTGAGTCAGGATGGATCCTCACTTAATGACCTGCAGGATTCGATCAACAACTGCACCTGGTTCTGCCACGATTGCCATTGCTAAACGAGGCAGTCAAATGACATCATGCTTTACACCCACATCAGTTAACTGTAAGGTTTTAGTCCCGGCTACCGTTGTAACAAGAACTACCTATATTTACATTATTCCCTTATAAGCCTCAATTTGTATAATTGAGTAGGCACCTGTCTTTCCCTTTTTGAAGGGTCCTTGAATGGTTCCTTTTCAAGCATTCGTAAAGTTTGCTACCCAACTTCTTCTTTAAAGAAGATTATGAAGATGCCGGATATGTAGGGAGATTTGATAACTTCCTTGTGTGCCAATATTGCTATGAATCAGTTATTACGTCATACTCAACTTTATTTCCAGTTAACAGTAGAGGGTGCTGTAATCTGGGTTTATACAAAACGTTGAAAAACTTTACTTCAGAAAACCTGTGCATATATATATATATTTGGTGAAACATTTTCGTAAGGATGAACAGAGAATATTTTATCATGTATCAAATTTGTTTCCTGTATATGTCTAATCAAGTAGTTGTCTATGTTCTTAAATTCTAGGGAATTCAATGCTCCATGACTCTGCATTTCTGATATTTAAAATATAGAAAGTGCATTGTCCTTGATGACAAGTAAAAGAGTAGTATTGTGGGATACTTGGTGCTTTCTGAGCTTGGTTGTTTTCTTGTAGATGTTTCATTACCCAACAAAGCTACCACTGATCATGTTACCTAGTTTGGTAATGAAATGTCTGCAGGAAAACAACCAAGTTCAGAGAGCACCAAGGACCCTTCAGTTCAAACCTGAGATACACATATTATCTGACATTGGTAAAAGTGCAGTATGTTTTCCTAGTTGGGCAGTTAACTTGCCAGAGTTAGACAATAGCTTGAATTTACTTTGGAAGAGATTTAAGATCTTATGAGAATGCAGACTCAACATTGGTTCCCAGCTTTTTAAAGTGGCTGCATCATTCTCCTAAAAGTGCTGAACTGTAATTCCTTTAGTAAATTTCAAACATATGTGGCTTCTGTGCATTATGTGAATCCTCACTTCCAAAGTAAATCCAAAGTAATGGCATCGCCCTGTCTGCCTATTTTTGAGAGAATCCATGTAAGAAACCATCCAAAAGTACATCCAGTAAAAATGCTACATGTACAGAATACATTTTTGTCATGGAAAGCCCTTTTTAAGATACCGCTCAGCATGATGAGCAGATCAGCAGCACAGGTTGCACATGTATTTATATTGCATGGAGGGCTATGAATACTGGTTTAGAGTAAATTGTCGGGTAAACAATCTGCCCTGGCAGAAAATTTGGAGTTCTCTCCTCCATGACTTGGCATTTAATGAGCGTCCCATACTTCACAGATGTCTCTGAGATGCGCCTTCTGTAATTTCAGGCCCAGATTTTGTTATCTGTGATGAAGGACATATACTGAAAAATGAAGCTTCTGCTGTTTCTAAAGCTATGAATTCTATCAGATCCAGGAGAAGGATAATTCTTACAGGAACCCCTTTGCAAAACAATCTCATAGAATGTAAGTACATTTTAAGAGGGAGCCAAACATGTGTTTTATATCTGTCTGCAGTTTCAGTGAAAATAAAAAAAAGTTCTGCTAATACGGAATAATGTGCTCCACACATCTTTGGTTTTCTCCTCACTGCTGATCCTTAAATATATTCAGTTTGATTATTCAACAAACGTCTGCATTTATTATTGTAAATCTATGCACACTGTTTCCACACTTACTAAATACATTTTTGCTGGTGCTCTCCTTGAATTTCTTCCCTCCCTGTTATTTGTGTAATGAGGCATGACAATTTCAATACAATTGTGTTAAAAAAGAAACCTCATACAAGGATAGGACTGCAAAGCTGGGTCTTCAGGGATGGCAGCAGACATGTCTTGCATCATGTTTTTTTTAAAAAAACCAGTCAGAAACCTGGTTCAATTATTCACCAATTCTGCTGCTGCTTCTGGAAAAGAATATCTTGTATGTCAAAACATGGCATCCATGTTAGTTGACAGCAAGACTTCAGCAGGCTTTCCCTGGCAGAGTATGGCATGCTAAATGGCAGGGTGCTGGAAAGGGCTCTGCATCAGGCATTCGGCACATTACTGCACAGATTGGGAGCAAGGCTCTAGCCTGGTCCCCAATTTGAACTAATAGTCCCTTTCTTTTAACATATAGAACAGCCTGAATCTGCTTCCAAACATTTCTTTATTTTAAATATTTATAAGTTGCCTTTCTGGACCAAAGCCACCCACCTAGAGAAGGCCTCTGTGAATATATACTTGTCCATCTTTATTAAAGACTTAAAACAAGATTACTCTGCTGAAAGGAGCTAAAAGTTACATTTCCCTTTCTCAGATCACTGCATGGTTAATTTCATCAAGGAGAATTTACTTGGATCAGTTAAGGAGTTCCGAAATCGATTTATAAACCCCATCCAGAATGGCCAGTGTGCTGACTCCACTCCAGTAGATGTGAGAGTGATGAAAAAGCGGGCACATATCTTGTATGAAATGCTAGCTGGATGTGTTCAGGTGCGTGGATTTTGATTTGTTACTTTGCTCCATTGTGAAAGTTTAAAAATTCCTTACATCTGAAAATGAAACTTAGAGAGTTTTGACACTCCTGTCAACTGAAGTTGTGCCTTTCTCTTAACAAGCAATCCATTACTCCTGATTAACAAGAAAGAAAATATTTTAAAAGCTTTGATTTGCCCACAGCCACTTGATTATTTTTCTTTTATTTTAAAATGTAAACCCCACCAGGCACGGGCACTCAGGGTGGCCTGCAATTACTGCATAATATCTATGGAAGATAATTTGGGGCAGAACTTTTAATCTTTTTAGACTTGTGACCCACACTTCACCCCAAGCTGTGACATGGGAGTCTCTTAACCTTTTCATTTTTCCCCTCCTTGTTTATTTGTGTTTCTACTGTCTCCTTCCCTCCCCTTTTAAAAATCTTTTGCAAAAAATGACGATAACTTAATGGTGTACGTCAGTTGTAGACAGGGAGTGTAAGGCTCATTACTATAGTTGCATATCAGCACGATGCTGAAGCGGAGCTGTGAGCTTTTCCTTTCCTTCTCCAGTGCAGGAGAGTGTGTATTTATAGGTCCTCACCTTCATAAACTGTGATTACTCTTATCTTCAAATGTTCAATTGCCACAGACTATGCTTATAAAGTTTGTGCCATAAAGCTATATTTAAAATAACCACTGGCACGATGAAGTTAATTAAACAAAAAAAAAGTGTGAACATTTTGAAACTTTTCCCTATGGAATACCAAAGCCTCAGTCTCAAGTGCTTCTGCCTAGCACTAGGTCTGAATCAAGCCAGTGCATCTCCCTGACCTCTGACCCAGGGTCATTCCACCGCAGAGGGAGGGTTCTATAAAGGGAAGGAGAGTGTTGAAGAATCTCACCACTTAGAATCCTAATTTTTTTTCTTTAAGCATTTTAGTTGTTCCCTGTATTTTAAATTACGAAGTTTATTGACTGACAGATGGTACTTTGATGCTCGAATGATACAATAGCACTTTTTAGCTTTCCTTTTTCTGATCTAATTGTAGAGGAAAGATTATACAGCATTGACCAAGTTCCTGCCACCAAAACACGAGTATGTCCTAGCTGTTAGAATGACTCCCATTCAGTGTAAACTATACCAGTACTACCTGGATCACTTAACAGGTAAGGATAATTCACTGCTTAATTGTAAATGAAAACAAAAAAGAACCAGAGGTTATTTCGATATGGAGTAGGCAAAGCTGAACTGCAGTGTGGGGTTAATTCTTTTTTTTTTAACCTTGATGAAGATGATTAAGGATGGTTCAGGTAATCTTGTTGACTTGGTATTCAGGGAGAATGAGAATCTCCTTATATAGTTTGGTGGCACATTGGCAACTGAAGTGTTGGTTGCTGCAAAGTCTGTATGTAGCAGAACTAGAAGAGAGAACAGCCATAGAGCTGGGACATTTTCTTCCCTACAAGAGCTTAGAAAAGGGTATTTGAGAAGAGGCAGAGGTAAATTGGGCAGGGTGCAGAGAAAGGAAAGTTTTCTCCCTTTCTCCAAATCTACCTGGATCATAAAGGGACATGGTAGCTCAGTGGCTAAGATGCTGAGCTTGTCAATGAGAAAGTCGTCAATTCGGCTGTTCAAATCCCTAGCACCGTGTAACTGAGTGAGCTCCCGTTACTTGTCACAGCTTTTGCCAACCTAGCAGTTCAGTTCAAAAGCATGTAAAAATGCAAGTAGAAAAATAGGGACCAGTTTTGTGGGAAGGTAACAGTGTTCCGTGTGCCTTCACCATTGAGTCACACTGGCCACATGACCACAGAGATGTCTTTGGACAGTGCTGGCTCTTTGGCTTTGAAACGGAGATGAGCACTGCCCCTTAGCGTCGGAAATGACTAACACATATGTGCGAGGGGAACCTTTAGTTTTTACCTTACCGGGGTCATCCATCGAAGCCTATTGGGAGGAGACATTGGAACAGACCAAAAGAGCATTTCACATAGCAACACAGAATTAATTTATACAGTTCCTCTCCATAAGATATGGTGATGGACACTGGCTTCCATACTGGCTTCCCTGACTTTAAAGGGGGATTGGATAAATTCCTGTGTGACAGGTATAGTGCCAAGTATAAGTATTAGTTAAAACTTTAATTATTCAAATGTACTTACATTTTGGAAATTTTAATAGGTTTTGAATTTCCTTGACTATTTTAATTTCAGGGGACATTGAGGTTGAATGATAGAACTATACTCTTAAGAAGTTAACATTCTACAGTTGTCTGTCATTAGCATTGGATGTAAAAAGTTATTGAAATATGATTTGCAATAGACATTAAGGCCTTATGAGGAAAATATTGTGAATTTGTTTTCTAAAATGGGATTTCTAACATATTAATAAAAATGCAGTTTGCATGTGCAAATGACATATGCCTATAAATAATATAGATTGTCAAACCTGTAAAACAAGATGAATGATGATTTTTTTAGCAATTTTAAGAAAGAAAAAAAATATGGATTCAGTTGCTGGAATAATCTGATTTCTGGTAGGAGTGTTGCACTGGGAGAACCCTCTCTTACAAATGGCTAGGAAAAAGAAAGTGAATTCCTGAGGCATTGCATAAAAGTGAGTTGATTCTGCTAAACTTACAGTTCAGTCAATCTATTTCAAGTATGTAATTGAACTCTATTGTCAGGTGTCGGCAACAGCAGCGAAGGTGGAAGAGGCAAAGCTGGAGCTAAACTCTTCCAAGATTTCCAGATGTTAAGCAGAATTTGGACTCATCCTTGGTGTTTGCAGCTGGATTATATTAGCAAGGAAAATAAGGTAATCTACTTCTCTCTGTCTTTGCCTGCAGTTAGACAATTCTCCTGTATGCTGCTTGGGGAATCCAAGCATGGGTTAACTTTGTCCATTAGCCTAGAGACTGAGTTATGTAAATTGGTGACCACGCCTCCTCTGACTGGATGGGTCAGTTTTTTTAACTCAGTCCAGCCAGAAGAGACGTATACCAATTTTCTCCAGACTAATTGACAAAATTTCGGATTCATCTTGGATTCAACAAGTGGATGGATGTATTTTCGGAGTGTTATTGTAGGACGAAGGGAGAGGCGGCAGTTCGCTGCCTGCCCAGTCCTTCCGTGCCTTGCGAAGATCGGGACAGGTAATTGCAGGCTCTTGGAGCCGTTGAGTTCGAGGCTTGGCGATTGCGGCTGCCGGCGCGAGGCTGATTCGCCGCCGATTCCGCCGCTCGCGGCTCGCTGTTTCCCACCGCGCTGAATTCCTGGGAGCCACCTGCCGTTCGCGGCGTGGTTTGTCCAGCTTCACCTGGGAGCCACCCGCCGTTCGCGATGCGGTTTGGCCAGATTGCTTGCCCGCTGCTCGTTCCGGGAGAGCGCCGCCGCCGCTGAAGGCATCCACGTTGTGGGAAGCCTGAGAGCAGCTTGTTGGTGGAAAATCCTTTTGAATTTTGGCGCCTGAGTTGCGTTTGCCATTTTGGGATTGTTTTCCGCGCGTGCAGTTAAGGCAGCCAAGGACGGGGCGTTGCGATTCTTCGCGCCCAAAGGGCTGATGAGTCATTGGCCCTCCCACTTCCCTCACTTCGGTTCTGGCTGACCTAGTGAGAGGATCGTTCCAACACGGCTCCTGCTTGCCACGCAGCCCGCTCGTTGCATTTATAAACCTGTGCTTCTGTCCTTTTGAGTCTTTTCGATTCTAATATTAGAATGGCTGACCAATCCACCTCAGGAGGTATTGTACAGCCCTCTACCGATGTCCAGCATTCTGCCCAGGCGGGGGTTAGCTCGAGGCCCGGCAGCGCCGCTTCTAGAGCCACCAGTCAAAGGCCCAGGGACACATCTGGAGCTCCGGATAGGACCCATAAGAAAAAGGAGAAAGCCAAGGCAGCGACTAAGGCTACTGGGGAGGGTAGAAATCCCCCCCCCCCACATTATTGCCTCAGCGTATTTCACTGGCTCCAGCACCGCAGCCAGCAGGGAACCAGGCCTGCTCTGCTGATCGTCCCCGCCCCTTATTTCTGATGCTGGGGTGGGGGGTTGGGGGCCCAACTCCCTCCAATGATTGCAGAGGCCCATGCAGCCTCAGCCTACGCACGGCCACGTGCTGGGCCTTCTGCCACCTTTACCCCTACTGCTGCAGGCCTGAGGCCTATGGAAGGCCAGGACCAGGACCTTCCACCAGACCTTTACCAGATAATCTCTGCAGCAATATCCAGGGGGGTGGATGCTGAACTGCTTTGTAGGAATCAGGTTCCTGGGGTTGCCAGTGCCCAAGTCGGGCCTAATCTCCAGGCTCCACTAGTGGATCTTCCGGATCTCCAGGCAGGGCCTTCTTCACCTCTCCCCTCAACTTATAGCAAGGATTCGGCCTTGGTGGAGGAAGGGAAGGTGATAGATAGAGATTTCTCTGATGATGAAGGCCTGATTTTCGATCAGCCTAATTCCTCTGGGTTATTTTGCCCCGCGCTATTCAAGTCCTTGTTATATAAAGCTAAGGCCACTACCCATATGGGGGAGGTGGCTCCTAAGGACAGCACTGCTGTGGGCCTAGACACTACGGAGCGCCTCTTCGCTGAACCAGTCTCACTGCAGGAGATTATTCCTTCTCCAAAACTTTTTCTAGACCTTATTCAAAAGCAATGGGACCAACTGACTGTGGTGGCCCCGCCCAGCAATGGAGACAGGAAGTTGTACACTTCCACTCCTGACCTGGAAGGCTTTTACAATTCCTAACTGTGGATCAGCCAGTGGTTGCTCTGGCTTCCCCGGCCCTAATTCCATCTGAAATTTCTGAAGGCCTAAAGGCAGAGAATCGTAAAGCTGAAACAGTCATTCGTAAGACCCATCAGGCTGCGGCCTGGGCCTTGCGCGCTGCCACTGCGGCGTCTTTCTTTAATAGAACCTCCATGCTTTGGCTCAAGCAGTTGCAGTATAGACTGGCCCCTGATGAAGTGCGTCTTCACCAAGATGTTACCAAGATCATGGCAGCCCTGGAATTCTTTGCAGATGCCACCATTAATGCTGCCAAGTTCGCCTCCCGGGCTGTGGTATCCAATGTGGCATCCCGATGCCTGTTGTGGCTCCGCCTTTGGCAGGCTGATGTTAAGTCTAAGTGGCGCCTGGCGTCCACGCCCTTCAAAGGCGGGGCATTATTTGGTTCTGTACTTGACCCCATCCTCATAGAGACCAGGGACAAGCGCAAGGTTCTCCCCTCCACTGGGGGGCGCGCTAATAGGAGGCATCAACCCTATAACAGACGCCAGCCATTTCGGGGTGGTGATTCTGGATTCACCGCTGCTCCCTATACTCTCCACTACAACAGGGCCTTTACCCAGCCACAGGACCGCAGCCAGGACTGCTCGGGGGCCAGGGATGGGGTCGCCAGCAGAACCAGGCGCAATCCCACAACAGGAGGCCATTTCGTGGGGCTGGTAACCGGTCCTTTCGGAGGTACCGGTGACTCCCACGGGTAAGAACCAGTGGGCGGGCGTCTCCTGGCCTTCGCTCATCAGTGGGTGGAGACCATGTCCGACGCCTGGGCCCTTCAGGTGGTGAGGCTGGGCCTCACTCTAGAGTTTCTCTCCATCCTCCCGAGACGGTTCATCAAGTGCCCTGTACCCAGGTGTTCGATGAAGTGACGTCTCATGGACGCCGAAATACAACATCTCATCTCCATCAACGCCATAGAACAGGTTCCAAAGGGTCAGGAAGGGCTAGGATTTTACTCAATCTTGTTCCTAGTGCCCAAGAATTCGGTGGGATGGCGGGCCATTCTAGATTTGAAAAGACTTAATTGGTACATCAAGTATCAGAAGTTCAAGATGCAATCCTTGAAAAGCATCTTGGCATCCATCCGCCAGGGAGACATGATGACATCAGTCGACATCAAGGAGGCGTACCTCCATGTGCCCATCCACCCAGCACTTCGGCGGTTTCTTACCTTCACTTTGCGGGCCGTCATTTTCAATACCGGGCCTTGCCCTTCGGCCTATCATCGGCCCCTCGCACTTTTACCAAGCTCCTGGCGGTTGTGGCGGCTTCGCTCGGTTCCGATGAGGGTGAATTGTTACCTAGACGACATCTTGGTCCTGTCGCCGTCTCGGGAACAGGCCCTATGGGATCTACAGGTAACAATGGACTCACTGCGGAGACACGGCTTCGTCCTAAACTTCCCCAAGAGTCATCTGCAGCCGACCACGTCATTGCTCCACCTAGGGACCATCATCAATTCCGTCACGTGCGAGGTTTCCCTGTCCCTGGAGAGGCGACAAAGCATCCAGCAACTGGCGGCCCAGGTGTCATCTCTGAGGCTTGTGCCCTTGGCAATGCTGTCCCAGCTACTTGGAAAGATGATTTCCTGCATCAACATCGTTCCCTGGGCCAGGTTCCATGCACGTCCGCTACAATGGTTCCTGCTCCCCTATCAGAGGGCCCGCACCAGCCATTCCCAGCTAAAGGTTCGGCTCCCGCTCAAACCTCTCAGGTCCCTTCGGTGGTGGCTCCTTGAACGGGCACCCTCCTCAAAGGGTGCCCATTCACGTCCTCCAAGCTCCTCAAAGGGTGCCCGTCCAAGGAGCCAGAGCGCATCCAAATTACGATTGATGCCAGCCTCTTCGGATGGGGGGCCCATGCCCTGAACCGAGTTGCACAGGGTCGCTGGTCGAGTCAGGAGCTGGCCAACAGCATCAATTGGTTGGAGCTCCGGGCCATCCGGCTGGCCCTGCGAGAATTCCAGGATATTGTAACTCACAACCACGTATTGGTTCTAACCGACAATGTGGCCTCCAAGGCGCATGTCAATCGCCAAGGGGGCACACACTCCAGGGCCCTGATGCTGGAGGCGGAGAAGCTGCACCATTGGGCGGAGACCAGACTGCTGTCCCTTCGGGCGGAGCACATATTGGGCGATTCCAACATCCAGGCAGATTGGTTGAGCAGAGCCACAGTGGACCAAACGGAGTGGCAACTCCACCCCGACCTATTCCAACAGCTCTCTCGACGGTTCGGCCATCCCGAGGTGGACTTGTTCGCACAGCCTCACAATGCACAACTACCACGTTTCTACTCCAGGTAAGTGACCCCTGGGGCAGAGAGGGTGGATGCCCTGCGTAGCCCGTGGCCGGCCGGCCTCCTTTACGCCTTCCCGCCGCTACCGATCCTCCCGACGGTCATCCAGAAGATACTGACGAGCAAGTGGAGGTCCTCTTGGTGGCCCCGATGTGGTCCCGGTGCCCTTGGTACGCCGACCTTGTGCACCTGTTGATCTCACGTCCATGGAGGATTCCGGACAACAAGATCCAGCTCAACCAGGGGGCTCTCATCCACCCGAACCCCCAGCTGCTGCAGTTAGCCGTGTGGCACATGAGCAGCCTATTCTAACCGGCTTTCACTACTCCAGCAAGGTCATTGACACTATCCAAGCGGCCCGTCGTCCCTCCACCACTTCTATTTACGAGGCCACCTGGCAGGCCTTCTGCAGATGGTGCCGCTGCGCCGGGGCTCATCCCCTCCAGGCTTTGGTGCCCCGGGTCTTGGACTTTTTGCAAACTGGACTTGACAAGGGTTTGGCGCCCAACACGCTCCGCAGGCAAGTTGCGGCCTTGACCACTGTGATTGGGGGCGGCCAGGGTCATTCATTGACTCAACATTCACGGGTCAAATCCTTTTTGAAAGGGGCTGCTAACCTCAGACCTCAGACAGTGCATCGTTACCCTACTTGGGACTTGACGTTGGTGCTCAGGGCTCTTATGGCCCCTCCATTCGAGCCTATTACATCCATCAGCCTTCGGTTGCTGACTCTTAAGACTGTGTTTTTGGTAGCGATTACTTCGGCCAGAAGGGTGTCCGAATTGGCAGCGCTGTCAGTTTGAGCGGACCTCTGCATATTTCATCCCAACAGAGTCGTCCTTTGTTTGGACCCGGCCTTCCTACCAAAAGTCAACACGTTATTCCACAGGGCTCAGGAACTCATCTTTCTGGACTTTTGCCCCAGCCCTTCTCATCCGCAGGAACGCCAGTTGCATCACCTGGATGTGCGCAGGACTCTTCGACCCTACGTGAAGCGCACTGCGTCCTTCAGGCGATCGGAAGCACTTTTTGTTTCCTTTCAGCCATCTTCCATGGGGCAGAAGGGCAGAAGGTGTCCTCCCATACCATACAGGCGTGCATTACTCTTGCTTATGACAGCCAATCCCGACCCGTCCCCAGGCGCATCACCCCTCACTCTACCAGGAGTGCAGCCACCCCGGCAGCCTGGGCCACACAAGCCTCGGTGGAAGAGATCTGCAGAGCGGCTACCTGGTCATCGCCATCACCATTCATCCGACACTACAAGGTTGACGTGTATGCCTCGGCTGAGGCTTCCTTTGGGCGGTGAGTATTGCAACGGGTGCTTCCCTCTACAGGGGACCCTGGACAGCCTAGCTCCCGCCCTGATTCTTAACTGCTTTGGCATGTCCCATGCTTGGATTCCCCAAGCAGCACACAGGAGAACGACCGTTGACTTACCTGAACGGTTCTTCTATGTGTGTTGCGAGGGGACTCCAAACTCGCCCGCAGCTCCGGCTGGCCAGGGCTATTCGTGACTCTGACTTATGACTGGTTCTTAACTGAATCCTGACTTGACTTTACTCTGAACGTGACTGTTCCAATTATTTGGGCTACGGCCATCATTGACATTGCTATACTTCATTACCGGCTGACTTTGTACAAAACTGACCCATCCAGTCAGAGGAGGCGTGGTCACCAATTTACATAACTCAGTCTCTAGGCTAATGGACAAAGTTAACCCATGCTTGGATTCCCCTCGCAGCACACATAGAAGGACCGTTCAGGTAAGTCAACGGTCGTTCTAGAAAGTTTCATTTTTTGATAGCTGGTTCCATACTTTTTTCTATTTCTGTGTGCTTTAATTTGTGTTCTGAAAGTTTGAAAAAAGGATGGCTGTGCTTAATAAAAATGCCTGATCTTTCAGGGTTATTTCGATGAAGACAGTCTTGATGACTTCATAGTTTCTGATTCTGAAGAAACATCAATGAGCTTAAGCTCTGAGGAAGATACTAAGTAAGTTGAGTTGGTCTTCTGAAACTGTCAATCCATTGATTGTTGGAATTGCATGTGAAAACAGCTGGGAATAAAATGAGTGACTGAAGAGTTTTCATCTTGAAATATATTTTTAGAAAGAAGAAAACAAAGGGCAAGAAATCCAAGAAAGGCAGTAATTCCAGTGGGAGTGGGAGTGACAATGATGTAGAAGTGATTAAAGTCTGGAATTCGAGATCTCGGGGAGGTGGAGAAGGAACGGTAGAAGAGCCAATCAACAATCCTCCCATCATTTTAAAGACAGAGGAAGGTAAGTCAGATTTTTAAAGGATGTGGAGGGCTTTTTGTAGTGGGCATTTAAGGGCAGCGAAGCCCACCATTCCAACTGCCCTGCGCTTATCATGGTTTTATGCCCCAGCAGTGCTGTTTTACTCCTTTTTCTGCCCCTCAAAATTTATTAGTGGGGTGCTTAACCTGGGGACTGCAGATCCTTGAGAGCTGAGGTTAGATTTCAGGGGTTTTGTGGATGGGGTGGAAAGGTGGGGATTACAAATTTATTTTCACTAATTGCTAACAGAGATTTAGTTTATTTTATTTTTGCTATAATGGATTAATAAAGAAATCCATATATTACTGTAGCCCTTGGCAGTGATGGTATCCTGTTTTCTTCACTACTGGTGCGGTAGTGGGAGCGTGCATGTCTGGGTATGCACAGAACCTTTTGCGCATGTGCAGAAGGTCCTTGATGACGTTTGGGTGGGTGGGTGGAGCCTTGCACTGCCGCCATTACCGGTTTGCCTGAACCAGTACGAACCGGCAGCATACCACTTCTGGACCAGGGGTGTCAAACCTGGACCAGGGGTGTCCAGGGGCTGGCCTGGAAATATCAAAGGACTGGCCCGTGGTGCCTCTGGTGGCTAAAACGGACTGCATGCACCCCCCTCCCCCATTTTCACCCTCCATGGCCTTCTGCAGCACTCTGCTGGCCAAAAAGGGCCCAAAAAGTGAGCTGAAAACGGTCCCCAAAACAGCCTGAAAAAGCCCCCCAAAACCTGCCTGGAAAATGGGCTGAAAAATGGGCCATGGAGGGTAAAAATGAGGAATGGGGGCTGCGCACAGAGACCCCCTCCCGGTGCCCATATTTGGCTGGCAGGGTGCTGCAGGAGGCATCTGTCCTGCCACCCACTCACCCCGGCCCACAGAGTAGAACTATAAAACTGATCCGGCCCTCTAAGAAATCCAGTTTGACACCTCTGCTGTAAATAACTCTTTACATGAATGTTTAAATACATCTTTCTAGGAAAGAATGGGGAGGCTTCACCATGCTTTAAAGAATCAAGAATGAACTGCTTGTAATATATTTGATAAGAAAATGTGGCTTCTATTATTAATTTTTTCTATATTCTAAACCGCAATAGATCCCAAAGGTAGTTTTCATTTTTTAAAAAAAATAAAAATCAAAACAGTGAATTTATAAAACATAACTTTTAATCAGCCCAATGTAATGTTTCTTAGAAGGAAGTCCCAAAATTGGGATAAATAACAGGAGAAGTAGTGGAAGTGTACTGCTACTGTTCTGAAAGCTCAGAATTTAATATCCCAAAGTTAATGTGGTGTCAGACTTAAAAGGCATGAAGATAGCGAGAGAAAAATCAGGGTAAATGACAGGAAGTGTAGTGAAAGTGCATCGTTATTTGTCAACAAGCTCAGGATTGAGGTGCCACCTGATTTTAAGGGACTGGAGGCATGAAGATTGTAAGAAACTGATTTGGACACGAGTCATTCTGGTAGCTGGGCACAAAGAAAGAACCCTTGAAGGGAGCTTGGAAACCGCAGTTGGTAAATTGCCTGCGTTGAAACAATTTCTCTTGATACGGCTTTTTGAATACAATTTTAGATAGAGAGTTGAAAGCAGCACTGTCAGTTTTCTTTGCTCGTGCTAGCAAAATGAAAATGTGACCTCCCCTCTATTTAACTTTTCTTCTCTGAAGCAGTAACTAAAGCAAAAAGATGTAAATGAGTATTTTCTTTTTCTGAGGTATATTATTGAAAGGTGATGGGTCATTTGTTTAAATGTTCCACTTCCCCAATGGATACAGCACTCAGCAAATTTGTTCTGTGTGTGGAAACACCTGTAAAATAGTACAAGGAGAAATTCCCATGGAAATAAATGCTGTGATTAATAGTAAAATTGATGTTCCAGAAGGAAGAAAGTTTGTTCTGTATTTAAAATAAATCATTCTCTATATAATACACTAATGAAATGAAGATTAAAGCCACAGACTTATTCTGTCTAAAGAATGTAAGTGACATAAATGAAGATAACATTGGAATCTAATAGAATGTTGTAAGACTGTAGACTCTCTTATGTATGCCAGTCTTCTCCAACCCTGGGTCTTCCTGTTCAGTAGTGGGATACCCTAGCCTTCACCTTTGGTTTTAGGAAAGAAAGCCATCACGACCATGCCCAGGGCCTGAAGCATGTGTAGAGCTCTTGTATACGACCCATCTAGTATTCTGTAAGCATTTTCCAGTACTAGAAATGCCATGTGGGCGCCTGAAGGACAAAAAAATACATTGGTAATTTGCCTGTATGTAGCACAATTTCTTCATACACTACAATAAGGAAAAGTATAACCTTCAGGTCTTCTCCTTTCCTTTCCTTAAATGCCTTCTTAAATGCTCCCTCATGCAAATGATATCTCTGCTCATTGGTTCTACTAGAATATTTCATTTCCTCAAAGCACTAGGAGATCTTCCAGTTTATCCAATGACCAAAAGACCCATTTGCATAGAGCATATTTGGAAAAGAAGGAAGAATGAAAAGGTCTCATTTAAAATCAGGGATCTTTGTCCATTTAACCTAATGGTAAATATATTGCACAAATGGCATACATTTATATAGAGTCTTACAAAGTAATACTTAAATATTTGCAACTCTGTGGAATTTTATATTTAATGAACAACTATACTGCAGTAAATGATATGGTGATGCTTCATGCCATTCAATGAGAAATGAAGCAAAATAAGCTTGATATATATTCAAGGTATTTCCTGGAAATGTAAATTTCGGATAATATACCATTTTGTTGAAACCCAGCTGAGCCAAGTTATATATTATATTAACTGTGGTATAAAAATTTACTATTTATAGCTATTTGATAGTCTTTAGTACCAGGATTCTAGCTAAGAACTTTTTGTTTTCATTTTCTAAACAAATGTCTTAATAATTTGGCTGCAGAATTATTTGTTTACCCTGGTTAGCTCATTAAAGTCACATTGTATCCCATTTTAATAATCATTGCATAGAGAATTTCAATCATTAAATAAGTTTAAATATGGATACATAATATGTGGTCACAGCCAATGATAGGTTTAAGCTATATAACATGAATCACAGTTGGAGTTAAAAGTATTTATAAATGCTTAAGAAATTGGAGAATTCCATAGTTTATGCTTTAAAAACCACAATAAGATTCAAGTAAACCCTTCCATCACTCAGAGAATTAGCTTTTGGTGGGGTCATTTGAAGACAACACCCCTCATCATCATAGGTACCTCAGTCGAACAGTAGGTCAAGGCTTAACTCTGAATTAGACACAAATGGCCAGACCAGATTGTCAGTCCAGAGGTCACACCGATGTAGTGAAAAGAAATACCTCCTGACCCACAGCTGACTCTAGAACACCATCTGTTGGCTGTGACCAGGGGGACCTTTGCCCAGGTTCGCCTGGTGCACCAATTGCGACCCTACCTGGATCAGGAGGCCCTTCAGACAGTCACTCACGCCCTTGTGACCTGAAGACTGGATTATTGTAATGCGCTCTACATGGGGCTGCCCTTGAAAAGTGTTCGAAGACTCCAATTAGTCCAGAATGCAGCCGCGCGAGCGATTGTGGGTGCACCAAGGTACACCCACGTTACACCTATCCTCCGCGAGCTGCACTGGCTACCTATCAGTCTCCGAATCCGCTTCAAGGTGCTGGTCGCTACCTATAAAGCCCTACATGGCATCGGACCTGGGTACCTGAGAGACCGCCTCCTGCCGATTACCTCTCTCAGACCAATTAGATCGCACAGGTTGGGTCTCCTCCGGATTCCATCTGCCAGCCAATGTCAGCTGGCAACTCCCCGGGGGAGGGCCTTCTCTGTTGCAGCTCCGGCCCTCTGGAATGAACTCCCTGTTGAGATCCGGATTCTTACTACCCTCCCGGCCTTCCGCAAAGCCACCAAGTCCTGGCTGTTCCAGCAGGCTGGGGGGAGCTGAGAAGCATCTACCTCCACAGAAATTGTGAATGTTGGTTTTGTTTTTAATATGTTGTCTTTGTCTCATTCCCCCCTTTCCCTTGTCTTTTGTGAGCCGCCCGGAGTCCTCCGGGAGTGGGCGGCATACAAGACAAATAAATAAATAAATAAATAAATAAATACATACATACATACATACATACATACATACATACATACAAACAGTGGTAAGATTACAGAGAGAAACTGCAAATATATATTTTAGCTTAGAGGTCTTCAAAACTTGGCAACTTTAAGACTTGTGGACTTCCAACTCCCAGAATTTTCCAGCCAGCATAGCTGGGAATTGAAATCCACAAGTCTTAAAATTGCCAAGTTTGGGTACCCCTGTTTTAGCTGTTTAGCTGCCCCTTCCCTGTTGAGGAAGCAATGCATTCCCCTTCTCTCCCTAAGCCTAACCAATTTCATTTTATTTATTTTGTACAATGACAATAAAGGCTATACTAAAACTCCTGGGATATAATGCTATAATACTATAATCAAAGTGAAAGTTTGGCTAAGAAACTGGTTTTATGGCTTGTTTGACTACTTGGAGAAGAGCCCATGCTTTGCCTTTTTAAGTGACATTTTCCCCCCCTTTCACTTCTCTAAGGTAAAAGTACTTCCTCCAATCCCGGCAGCCCCGCCCCTGATTGGTATAAGGATTTTGTGGTTGATGCTGATGCGGAAGTGCTGGAGCATTCAGGGAAGATGATGCTCCTCTTTGAAATCCTGCGCATGGCCGAAGAACTTGGTGATAAAGTGTAAGCGATTCTTGGTGATTAAAATATATATATATTCCATTTTTGGGTTGCAATACAGGTGTAATGACCATGATTGAGCCCAAAATTACAGTCATAAGTTGTGCCGGTTGTTCAGCATACAAAGGACCATGTGATCATGTCCAATTTTACAACTTTTTTATGATGGTCATTAAGCGAAGGGGGTGGTTGTTATTAAGCAAACCCATTGGCAGCAAGGGATAGTTTTTTTGCCAGAAACTGGAAGGCCAAAATCTAGCAAAAAATATTGAAGATCATCATCAGAAGTTGTGAATGCTCCAACACTGGAAGTTTTAAAGAAGATATTGAATAACTATTTTTTTCTGTTTTCATGTTCATGCGACCACAGGATGCGGCAAGCAGCCATAAATTTGGACTGGTTGTTGCGCGACTCAAATGCCATCATGTGACCCCAGGGGAAGTCCGTCGGAACTTGGGAGGCGGGGTTTTTTGTTGTAACTTTGAACTTTTGCTAAATGACTTGCTAAATGGCAAGTCAAAAACAATCCGTATTTGTGTACTTTCCATGCCTATATTCTTTTTTGCAGTGGAAGCAAATAAGTGCAGCTCAGGGTTAGTATGTTTTGTGGTTGGAGTCGTGAGGGTTTGGTTTTGTGTTGCAGATGTTTCATTGCTCTACTAGGTAACATGAGTGCAACAGTTAGCTTGCAATTCCTGAACTCATGAAATTCCCCTCTTAAGTGATGGAACATCTGCAGTCCAGAACCCCAAACTGGGAAAACTTCAACAATGCCATGGGTTTTCCCCTGTAAAATTGCCATCTACATTCTGCCTGCACTGATCAGCAAAACACACTTTTTAATGTCCCCTTCCATTTGTAAACAGCATTGATGTCACCAAGCACAAGACATCAGAATGCTAATTACAGGTGTGGAAACTGACAACTCTTTTGTCAATTCCCATTTTCAGCTTAGTCTTCAGCCAATCTCTAATATCCCTTGACTTGATAGAAGATTTTCTGGAGTTAGCAAACCGGGACAAAGAAGAAGAAGACGAAGAAGGGAAGAAAAAGCCAATAATATATAAAGGTAAGTAAGCAAATACCCACTCTGAGATCTGGGAATTTTCCACACCCACATTCCTTATTTTTATATATTCCCTTCATAATGCAGCATAACACAGAGCCTTGCAACCTTGTGCTTTGCCCCTTTACCTGTCTTCTGAGATTGGTTTTCCCCCCCCCCCTTTCCTATGTGGGTAAGGTTACTCTTGCTTTGTGGAAGTGCCTTCTGTGCAAGGAGACAGAGGCAGCCAGTATTCCGTGGTCCTTTGTGACTAAGGAGAGATCTGCAAGGGCAGCAACTGCTCCTGAAACCGTTCAGCCAGAAGTCTTCCTCTTTGGTGCAGACTCTGCAAATCTCACCACTGTGGTCTCAGGCTTAAAATTTAGACTTTTGATATATTTTTTTCCTGCCATCCTTGGCTTTCTGCAGCTTTTAGAATTTTGGAGAGCACTTGTGCATTTGAGTTCTTTTTGCCCAACTGTATATAGATGGATCATTTTACCTGCCTGACGAACTTATGATGAACTTTACAAACAAAAAACCCAAAACATACAGACACCAGCCAGCAGAAATGTGGAAGAGTGCCTCCCTTTGAAGTTAAAAAAAGTAGGGGGTGGGAGAGGAAAAAAATTCTCTGAGCTGGCATGTTAAATAAAAGAGCTTTATGAGCAGTGGTGTCTTCAAGGCCTTTATCTCCCAGTTGAAACCTGTTTCTCTGGCTCTTTCGCCCATCACGAGCTGGGAGAAAAGCATTGTGAGGCTCTCGCTATCTTCCTTTTTCTTCATTGATATCTTCAATTTTTCCTTCAAATATTATTTATCCTTTCATCAAGTCCATTCATTCTTTTTCGGAGGCAGAGATAAGGAATTGCCTATCCTACTGTGTTCAGAGCAGGAAGTGCTTTTTTGAAAGTCCCTCCTTGTATCCATATTCTTCACAGATCAGTAGTGATTTTCTTATTTGGGAGAAAAATGTGAGGTTTCTCTAAACCCATGGCTTAAGTCCCTGAATTCAGGAAGAATCTAATTCAGTGTCTCTCAATTTAAGATGGGTGGACTCAACTCCCAGAATTCCCCAGCCAACTGAGAAGGTTGAGAAACACTGATTGAATCTAACCATGGGATTCATTTGTCTGATTAATAGCTCTGGTTTAAATGGTTCTCCATCTTGTGGGGTGGGGAGGCCTTTTGTTTTCTTGAAAAATGATAGCATTCAAGATTCCCTGAAATAACAACACAAATCCTCTACTTCTAGGGATAGCTACGTTGTTTTATTTTCAAAGCAAAGTTGTTAAAAATAGATTTTGCCTCATCATCCATATTTTAAAGTCTTTCTTGCCACTTACAGAGACTGTAACAAGCAAGATTTTTAAAAAGTAGAGTAACTAGCTGTTATAAATATTGTCTACAGTGATTAAGCATCCAATTTTAAAATTTATTTAGAAAATATAATTTCCAGGGGACAGATCAATCAGTACAAAAACCAGAAAACAATTTCCAGGAATAAAAAATCCTAGTGATAAAATACAGTTAACAAGTATCCATCTCTCTCTCCCTCCACCCACCCATCTTTAAAGATATGTTTAGTTTATTCTGCAAAATTTATACTTAACTAGTATTTTATTTGAAATCCTTCAAAACTAAGTTGCTTAAGTTGTAATGTAAATTGTTTAAATTAAGCTTAATTGTGTCAGAATTGAAGTTGAGAACATCACATTCTGTAAGTTACATTTCAGTTCAATAATTTTAGTCTATGACAAAAATTATGTTAACCTTTACTTTATTATAAGAACGATAAAGCATGCTTTTGAGCCTTAAATAAGGACTAGTTCCTCCTCTATTTCTGTATTTCATAGGTATTTGGAGTTAAGGGGACAGAAAAAAAGCAATACTATTTTAAAGCAAGAATATAATTTTTCGCTGAGAAAACAACATACCATTTATATATTTCTTGAGTGCATGAAGCAGAAATGGATACCTGGGAAAAGTCTGCTAGATGTCTCCACTGTGTCAAATCTAATAATTAGAAGGAGTCCAGTGACATCCTTTCAGACAGATTCAGTTAAAAGTTAGAAGATTTCTTGAACTTTAATGAATTTCATTTTTAAATATTTTTTAATATACTTTGTAAGTAATATTTTAAAAAGAAATGGAAATTGTCAGATGATGATGGACCCTTGCCTACTTGCACAATACACTTAACCCCGTGCTTTTAAAACTCCTAGGTGAAGGGAAATGGTTCAGAAATATTGATTATTATCGTTTGGATGGTTCTACTACTGCTCAGTCAAGAAAAAAGTGGGCTGAAGATTTTAATGATGTAACCAATGTCAGGTAAGAATGAAAGTGTGTGGAAGGGAGCCTTGTCTGTAGGCTAGTAGCTTGTGATTTTGGGGCCAGTCTAAACAATTGCTTCTTTTTCCAATCATTGGAAAAATCACAGAAGAAATGCCATACCTATTATTATTATTAACAGAAGGTGTTAAAGCCTGTCCTTGTATACAGCCCAAATATGTTAGAATGATGCTCAATTTGACCCCTGAATCAGAGCCATATATGCTGGAATATGAAATTAGAAAACATTGTTAAAGGAAAAGCTGCAGGACTTAGCAGCAGAACTGTTTAAAATCATATAAAATTATGCTATTAAATGCTCCATGCAACTTGAAATGCATCTATGAAGAACACCACAGTGGGCAAGAGATCAGAAAGCATCAATCTATATCTCCCAAAAAAGCATTGCTAAATAATGTTTAAAACATTAACCAACCGCCTTATCTCGTGTGCCAATAAGTTAATGCTAGATTCCAACAGTCTTTGTAACAAGAACTGCCAATTATATGGTGCATGTTGGTTCAGAAGAAACAGGACATTCAGTATCATATTCCTAACATCCAGTGGATGATGGAAACAGAAAGGGAATTGCAAAGAGCTACCTATTTTTATTTTATTGATTATACAACAACTTTTGATTGTACACATCACAATAAATTGTGGGTAGCCCTTAATGTATAATATGCTTAATCTACATGCAGACTATATCAGGCTGGATTAGAAAAAAGAGGAAATGGAGTTAAAATTGCTGCCTCAGATGCTGATGATACCTCTAATGGCTGAAAGTGAGAAAGACTTAAGGAGTCACTTGTTAAAGGTGAAAGGAGAGAATGCAAGGCAGGTTTGCTGCTTAATATCATGGAACAAAACCTCCTAAGGGTACATCAAGAGACAATGCCCACCCAATATAACTGGAGAAGGAGTTGATGCAGAAACAGGCAATTTTCTTCTTGGGCTCAAATTCACAGTGTGGTGAATTTCTAAGCGAGGATTTCCCAACCTTGGCCATTTCCAGATGTGTGGACTTCCAATCCCAGAATTCTCATCAGTAGTCATTGTGGCTGTGGAATTTTGGGAATGGAAGTTCACGTAAGCAATGTTTCCAAGGTTGGGAAAACTTGCTTTAAGCGGACGTTGTTGTCTGGCTTAGAAATTTAAGATTCCTCTCCAGATGCATTATGGACTACTCTAAATGAAATTCCCATTTAGCTCAGCCAATACTTGTCTGTCCCTCCTCCACACTTGCCTTGGGGCCTGCTCTCACACCTGATGAGAAGAAAGGCATTTGCTGCTAAGCTTTCCTTTCATTCCAGAGTCATTTTCTGATAAGAGTTTGATTGTTATAGAGTTCGCCTTGCTATCTGTCCTCTTCTTTGACATGCATATTTCTAATTTCTGACCCATGTTGTATAGCATTACACATTTTCTGAATTGAATAAATAAGAACATCATCTATTTTCTACTGCAGAAAACTTTTACATAGTTTTTATTGACACTTTTGGAGTGAACTTTTTTCCCATCCAATTTTGGAATGTAAATTCTTAAGGTGAAGAAATGCAGGGCAGATCGCTAGAACTGGGAAAGACCATGCAAATGATCTGAGTGCTGTTTTGTGCTAGTGGAATTTATTATCTCCTGAATAACAGTTATAATATTTAGGTAAAACATGCCTCATATAGAAGCCCAGATTTTAGTTCATTTCATTTACATTTAAAGGTGATTGAAATTAAACAAAATGGGTAAGATTTTTTTCATTCTGCTTTCCCATCTCACTTTTCAAAAATGCAGTTTGGTAAATTGTGGGAACTGCCCAATGGTTTTTAAGAGACAGAAGATTACATACTTTTGAGATAATTGAATGTTTCTTTCTTCCTATTCTTAATATTAGGAGTGTGCTGAATGTTTTGTTTCAAAGTATTGCAAGGGTGGCATTTGGCAAAGTTCAAAACTAATGTTTTGTGTGCAAAAGTGGCTGTGCTGAGCATTTTGAAAGGATCTCCAACTGATAACAGCTGTGATGTGAGCTCAGATGTGTAAATATCCTGTTTTCATTTGGCATACAATTTTACACTGGAAAAGGAACATAATATGGAATGTCATGCTCAAAATGTTTTACACTACTTCATATTCTCTTCTCAAGATTAAATATGCCCAAATGGAATGTGTAGTTTAATTAGTACATCCATCCTATGATATAACAAGATTCTCAGAATTCTATTTTATACTGTTAAAAGCATTGTCTTTTCCTTTTTCACCAAATTTAAAGAATATTCAGTATGCTTCTCTGGTTTTTTTTTGGCAGACTATATCTTTATTTAATTTGAGTACAAAGTGGAATAAATCTTATTTTACTCTTTATTTTATATTTTTTGCAGAGGCCGCTTGTTTATTATTTCTACTAAAGCAGGATCCCTTGGGATAAACCTAGTAGCAGCAAATAGAGTCATTATTTTTGATGCTTCTTGGAACCCATCTTATGATATTCAGAGTATCTTCAGAGTGTATCGTTTTGGGCAAACTAAACCAGTATATGTGTACCGATTTTTAGCTCAGGTAAGTCAGAACAGAATCTTTTCCACATAACGGAACTCTGATTTTTCAAGTATATTTGACACCATTGATTACACAACCTCTTGTAGTTCAAATGTTTAGCATTCTACAGAACAGACCACAAAGGTGACACTTGTCTAATGTATTGTCATATTCATTAATTTCATTGTAGCTTAATTAAATTTATTTTTCAACAACATAAACTTTATTTTTAAATCTCATTCAGGTACATTTTCAAACAGTCTTAGATGCTATATATTTCTCTGTTGAATAGAATAGAAATGCTATTTGGTCATCCAAACATATCAGAAGTATAAAACTAATACAAACATACAAATAGGTAGAAAGAAAACAATAGGATATGTTCGCAATAGGTTGTCACTCCATATAGTTAACCCCAATCTGATCTAAATAATCTGTCCTCTTTGAAATGGCCTTTGTAATAAAGAGTGTGGTTCAAAAAGTAAGACAATTTCTCTTGGGTGCCCCGATAAGTTTTAGTTTTTAAATAAGAATCTAAATAAGCCTCCTGGCTGAGGAATTTTGAACATTGAAGCCCACACATCGTAAAATCGCTAAGGCTGAGAAACACAGTACACTGATAGAGAGCGTACTGAGAGAGGATGCTGGACCACAGATCCTTAGGCCTGATCTAGTGGGACACTGTCCCATTCTGAAAGATTTCAAATGATATAAAGTACAATCATGTTGTACTTTGAAAGATGGAATACTGTGACCACCCCTTGTGGAGTGGGGCTGAGGAGCTGTTCTGTAGGTTGGCAGTCCCCAACCTTCCCGGCTTTGCAGATGTGGAGAAGGCGGGGTGGGGGAGGGCATGGTCTCATGCTGCATGTGCTTGCACTCGCCTGCCCCTTCCCCTCCCTGGTTCTGAATCAGCAGTGGATTGGGGGCCTCTGCTGTGGGTGGTTTTCCTGTGGGAGGAGGAACGGAAGCCCTCAGTTGCCCGTTCTTTGCTGCAGAAGGGATTTGTATTGATTTTAGCATGTTTTCAGAGCCTGAAAAGAGGAGCATCTACAGTTTTGAAATTGTCATAAGTTCCATTTCTTGGTAGCCAAAGGATGTTTGCTAACGACATGTCAGGGAATAGATTCTAGTTTGTCAATTTGAGGGGCTGAGTTGATTCAAAGGGCAAAACCAAGGCTTCGGGTATCCTCTAGATTTTGGCTATGTGCTGTTTCAAGGTAAATTTATGCTTTTAGTTTTCTGAAAATGATAATATCATTTGCCTAATTCTTGTTAACTGCCACCATCCGTGAAATTGGCATCTTGAACTTGTAGAAACTTTCTACCCACCATTAAAAGCACACTCACCTGAAGAACAGGCTAATCATCTAATCGGAACAACTACAATATATACAACACCAATACCATGGCCAGTATTAATGTTTTTTTCTTTTAAAGGGAACCATGGAAGACAAGATCTATGATAGACAGGTAACAAAACAATCGCTGTCTTTCCGAGTGGTTGATCAGCAACAGGTTGAACGTCATTTTACCATGAATGAACTCACAGAACTTTACACCTTTGAACCAGACTTACTGGATGATCCCAGTTCAGAAAAGAAGAAGAAAAGAGACACGCCCATGTTACCCAAAGTAAGCTCCTCTATGCGGTTAGCATCTGTACTTGCAAAATATTTAAACCTTCTGTCCTTGCTGGAAAAATGAAACAAAAACAGCCAGGAGGGCTCTCTATTCTTTTAGTTCATTACTGACCACAGCCAGTTAGTTATGGTGGCCAAATTTGCAAACCCAAGAATAGTATTTTCTCTTTGTTGTCATTGAAGATCCTGCTGTCTTGGTCACTTCTGGTGACAAAGTTCTGGTTAATAACTCATCTTCCTTATATTGATGCAGAGGATTGTTTTTTTCTTTTTTTTGCTTTGTACAAAAAGTTGGCTCAAGTCGATGTGGCGCAGTGGTTAGAGTGCAGCACTGTAGGCTACTTCAGCTGACTGCTAGCTGCAGTTCAGCAGTTCAAATCTTACTGGCTCAAGGTGGACTTCATCCTTCCAAGGTGCGTAAAGTGAGAGCCCAAATTGTTGGGGGCAATATGCTGAGTCTGTAAACTGCTTAGAGGGGGCTGTAAAAGCACTATGAAGTGGTATATAAGTGCTATTGCTATGTGAAAATATAATACTGTTCTAGACTTTCACCATGCTGCTATTTATCTTTATTCTGAGAGTCTGTATTGAAAGGAGTGCTTGCTTAAGGCAGTTTAGACTGTTGTTGCTTTTTGCCCAACCTTTAGAATAATCTTTGTCAACCAGCTTATCACTGGGTTGACAAAAAGTCATTGCCTGTTTCCAGTTGCCATAAACTAATCATGCTATATGCCATCCCTCTGATCAGCCAGAGGGAACAGTTTCTTTTTGCCATTATCAGGATTGCCCACATGAAGAGGGAAACCATCTTTCCCTTGACCCTGCTTTCCTGCAGAATTTCCCCCGCTCCAAGGATGGCTGGGAATGGGAACCATTGCACTGCTCCTCGCTCCCAGCAGCCCCTTGTACAAAGGTGGGGTAATACCTATTCAGGCTTCATAAATGCTTATGTTTCAGTCCTAATTTTTTTTTAGAGAAAAAATTTAAAAGTAAAGATAATGGCATGAGATGCATAGGAATACAGACAGTCCTCAACTTAGGATCACAACTGAGCCCAAAATTGCTAAGTGAGACAGTTAAGTGAGTTTTGCCCCATTTTATGACTTTTCTTGTCACAGTTGTTAAGTGAATTACCTCATTTGTTAAGTTGGGAACATGGTTGTTAAGTGAATCTGGCTTCCCCATTGATTTTGCTTGTCTGAAAGTTGCAAAAGGTGATCTCATGACCCCGGGGCACTGCAACCGTGTCAATTGCCAAGCGTCTGAATGTTGACTGTGACCATGGGGATGTTGCAACGGTTGTATGCATCTCTGTGCATAGGAAACCTCTGAAAAGAAAAAGCAACTACCAAAAAACTATCAGCTGTTGTGTCCTAATTTGATTTTTACAAAGCCTCACTTATTACTGTAGAAACATTCATTCTTTGTGGCTTTTCTAGACAATTGGTATCCATTTTCAATTTTGGGGGGGCATAATATTATTAGAAAGATTATTTTAGGAGACAGTTTATATGATCATATAATAGTCAGTTCCTGATATCTCTGTTTAGCTGTGTTTTGTTCAAAATTGTTTTCGAAATAGATCTTCACATCTCCAACTAGAAATATATACTTTTAACTGAATGAGAGTACTGGACAAAGATTTCATGGAAGTAGAAATTTTACCTTTCTGCCTATTCTGTATACTGAATAGAAATCACATTTCAGACAAAGCAGTACAGAGCTACCAGTTAACTATAATCTAAACCACATTTTGATGACTACATTGGCATGATGTGCATGGATTAAATTGCACTGTGCTCAACAGTATTGTTTCCATAGGAACTAATGTACATGTGTATCTTAAGAATTCTGCAGTCAGTTAAATTTTGTTGTACAAAGTATGAACAAGATCTTACTACGTATGTTAACTAAGCTTTTGGATCTGGCTGTTTTTTCAGTTGGCGTATTCTCAAATTTGGTTTACTAGTTGTCTCCCCCTCTTAGATATCCCAGTTTACCTCCTTATATTGCCTTCACCCTCCAGGTGTATTGGTCCAGAATGCAACCTCCACAATTCATAACCAGCATGGGCAGTTTTTAAAAATATTTATTGATGGATTTGACTTGTATCCCACCTTATTTTATGTGTTTCT
The DNA here is from genome assembly GCF_009769535.1 of Thamnophis elegans. Lineage (NCBI taxonomy): Eukaryota > Metazoa > Chordata > Lepidosauria > Squamata > Natricidae > Thamnophis > Thamnophis elegans. The sequence goes on from NC_045552.1 coordinate 37,660,453, forward strand.
GGAAAATCTTGGGGCCTGTTAGGTTGTGGGAAGATGGCTTTCTACCTTTATTCCAAAGATTTCTGTAAATGCTTGTGCTACGCACAAAAAGGTGTCAGGCAATATATAGTTTCAGTTTTATATACAGTATTTTTTGCACACAAAACGCTTCAGAACATAAGATACACCTAGTTTTTCGGGAGGAAAATAAGAAAAAAGATCTGCTTCTGCTTCCCAGCATCCAGCGATGTTCATCTGGCTAGCATCCTTGCAGCAAACAGCCTGATCAGCTTCAGCAAACAGCCAGGGAATGCTGGAGATTTTGCTGCTGAGCAGCTGATTGGCGGTTGGATCGGCCTCCTGGAATACCACCGATCAGCTGTTCTAGTTGGCTGGGATTACCGCCAATCACCAATGCTGACAATCGCCATCACTGCCATTTGTCATTGCTGGTGATAGCAGGCAAAGGGCAGTAGCAGTGACAGGCGGCGGTGATGAATGCCGCCGCCACAATATTTGCTCTATAAGATGCACAGACATTTCCACCCAGGGTTTTTTTTTTTGGTGTGGGGAGTGTGTCTTGTAGTGCGAAAAATGCGATAACTTTGGATCTGTTACCTGTTTTCTGTCTCTCTGTGTTAGTGTTTCTGGGCTTGTGTTTGAGATTCTTTAGAATTCTTTAGAAACTTTTTTTTAATTTGCTGCTCATACCTCACTTCACAAGTTAGAATATTTTACACACACATACACAAACGTAAACATACAACTATTCACTGTTATCTTTGAAACACTGAGGTACTTGGAACTGAACATTGATGAGAAATCCAAAGTCACTCTGGGAGCCATATTGCTGTGGGGACTTTCACCCTGATTTCTTATTGAAGATTGAATAAGTGAGAAAATATAGAATTTTAAGGAGCAAAAGTACTTACTACTTCGACATTTTAAAAAGTATTTCTACATGTAAAATGCTGTGGGTTCATTTTTGGAAGTGCAAATGGCACAGTTTATTCAGCCTCAGAACTACATAATCATCAATTCTGGTTTGAAATCATTTTTGCAAACAGGATTGAATGACCTATTAAATTTAAAACATTTGTCAGTTATTACTATACCCGCTTCTAGAACTTTGCTAAGGCAAACGACTTTTCTTTTTAACTGTAACAACTGTGGCACACAAGGCACACAACTATGTTCTACTGTTTTCTACCAGGACACAATTCTAGCTGAATTGTTACAGATTCAGAAAGAACATATAGTGGGTTATCATGAGCATGATTCCCTTCTGGACCACAAAGAGGAAGAAGAATTGACTGAAGAAGAAAGGAAGGCAGCTTGGGCTGAATATGAAGCTGAAAAGAAGGTAGGTTGAATTAAACCATTACAAAAATACTAGGCAGTATACTTCAAAACAACCAAGCCTGTATTCTACATCAGAGATAGGAACCTCTAAGACCTGTCTAAAAAATGGCTTAGGACAGCATCTCCCCCTCATCATGAAAATTTGTGAGCATTGCAGTTCTACAACTTCTTGAAAGCCATAGATCCTTGTCTGTTCAGTTGTCTAAAGAGAGAAGCATTACTTCTAGCATGAATAGTCATCTACTGTAGGATCTCAAGACCAACTCAAGTCATTTATTCTGTTTTCACAGGCAAAAAATAAAATTAAAGCATTTTTCTCATAGTCTATAAGATGTCTACAATCCCCCCCCCCCCCCTTTTCCAAAAGAGATTGGGAAACATTTGTTTGAAATGGTCTCCTGCTTGAGATCATTTCTAGGTTAGAGATTCAGGCTAGAATGTCTGCAGGATCCCTTCCAACTTGGTTATTCTGTTCTTCTGAGATGGGCCTGGGTTGGGAGGGATTCTGGCATTCCAGAGGACAGCCTTGCTTTCCCCCTCCCTTCCAGCTGTTAAGATAAGGACCTTCCGCTGCATTCCTGTGTTGCAGCAGGTTCTGGTCTCTTCTATTCATCCGACTGTTCTGGGGATCCCAGAATCCCCTCAGTTTTGGTTTGGATCTCAGGAACCCCCCTTTAGCTATTCAGCTGTGGACAACTGCACTCCTGGACTTGAGCGTAGGTCTTTTTAGGCCATTCGAGTTTCCTCATTTCAGTTGCAAATACTTCTACAGGTTGGAATTGGGCCCTGGACAGACTTTCCTATATTTTATTAATTCATGCTGTTTTGTTGGCTTCTTTCTCAGTGCTTTGATGCTGTTAGGTATCATTGCAGAACATCAGTGCCAGCTTATAGTTGCAATGGAAGCTTCAGGAAGTGGCCTTTAAAAACTGCAGGGTGATGTTTAAGCCAACTATATATTTTGTGTCCTTTGTTTTGTTTTGATTCTATTAGCATTTTTGTTTTGCAAATTAGGGTAGAGATCTGTTTGGTGTATAATTCCTCCAGATCAAGAGGAACAGTGTTTTTCTTCGTTTATGATGATCTAGGAGTTCCTTTGAGCTGGAGAAATCGGTTCTCTTTATTAATGAAATGTTGCTTATACTTTTTTAAAACTTCCAAAGCTTGGATAATCCATGCTAACTATATACCACTTTCATCAGCTGAATTTAGGCTAGGCACACATATTTTCTGGCAAAATAAAATTACCAAATTCCACTTTCTTGTGCCAGTCCCTATTATCACTTTGACAGTTAAACTGTACTTATTATTTCTCAGTAGCCAAACTTTCAGCGTGAATAGTCAAAAGTGCCATTATGGTTTTTTTAGGGTCTGACAATGCGCATCAACATGCCAGCGGGGCAAAACATGTTCCAGCCCAATTTCACAACTCAGTCTCCGTATATGCCTTTCAACTTGGCGGCCTTGTCTACGATGAGCAACCAGCAATTGGAGGTAGGTGGCAAGATCAGAGGCTGTATCGGATCTGTTTGTTTGCCTGGTACTTGTTAGAGTTACATTCTGCCTTTCATTTTGGAGTTCAAGGTGGCCTAGATAGTCCTCTTTCCTCCCATTTCCCCCCACAACAATCTTGTGAGGGGAGATGCTCTCATCACCAAGTTTCTACAATTTGGCAATGAGCATTTTTTTTTATTTGACCCTTGATGGAATGTAGATAACAGCATTTTTTAAATAATTCCACAGCTCATATCTTTTGTTCAGTCTTAACTGTTGTTTCACACCGAAAGTGTTACACTTTTGTACAGTGTGGATTTCTGAGTTGCACTATTAAAGAACAAATCACGAGCACTTAATTGCTTTCAGAAAAATTAGTCTGAATATAAAAACTGCTGATTCCATGTGGATTGCTAAGTAAGGCAAAGCTGCTCCTAGGTGAAAATGTTTATGTTTTTACATCTGTCTCCAGGATGAGTAAATTGCTTTTCTGTCTAGAGCCCCATGGCATGACTTGAAATGGGATCCTTTGTTTGCATGATTTAGACGTATAAATGCATATGTACACATGCATATAGGCAGTATGTGATACAAAAATTCATTATCTTTGAGAATACCTCAGTTTCTGACTGTTCAACCAGTTTTGATGACTTCCAAAATTCGTTCCAGGACCTCATTAATCAAGGCAGAGAAAAAGTTGCGGAAGCAACGAACAATGTTACTGGAGCAAGAATTCAACCCATTGAAGACATTATTTCCTCTATAGTAAGTGTGGTAAAAATGTGATTGTCCATTTTTTGTTCTGAAATTGTATACTTCTTTCAAATTTTCATGACATGTTCAAACTTTTGGTGATAAATTGCTACTTCTTTTGTCCGGTTTTATATTTGAAACTGATTTTTTTTAAACAGGTCTTTTAAAAATCAGGCATTTTTTCCCCAGTGTAATGTTATATAAAAACACAGGGTAAAAATCTAATGAGGAGAAGGAGTTGTTTATACAGTGGGAAAGATTTAAATTTTGGCCCTGAGATCAATTGACAACTGTTTGGAGTTGTCCAGATTAGATCATTGTTAATGAGTGTAGACTGTTAGACTGTTATTCAACAGTGTCACTGATTCTCATTAATAACGACCAACCAGTTTATTTGGAATCTCCAGAATAAAGTCTGTGCTCAGATACATTCAACTGGGAGTTGCATCAATGATGAAAGCAGATGTGAAGATATAATTTCTCCTGTGGTGCTGGAGCTCCTGGCCAGATGATGCTCTGTTTGTGTGTGATCTCTTTGTGGATGGCATCAGGCTCTCTTTGTCAAGTGTGTGGAAGGAAGACTCCTCTGGACATGTCTGGCTATGTAGAAGAGCAGGGGACAGTCAATGCGTGTTTCCTCAGTGAGCCTTCAAGCCCAGCCTGAGCTAATTTCAGTAGCGCTGGCCCTTTTGCAACTGGCTCTGCCTTACTCTGCTCCCCACTCATGGCCACTCCTGTTCAAGGGGGTGGGGGGAACACAAGGCCTCTGGGGGAAGCAGCTGTCTGACTCTGCAACAATACTGGGCGGGAAGGGCCTACGGCCTGGCAGGGCGAGGGGAATTCCTGCACAGAGTGATGCCACAGAGAGCCTGCTGCTTCTGTGCTTCCTTGCCAAATCCCTGGAGAGGCCAGGACTTCCCCACCGGTCTTGCCTGCAGTCAGAATTGGCAACAGCTCTGGTTCTTCTCTGTAGTTTCACTGCTGACCCCAGGTTGCTTCTGCCGGAGAGACTCCCTGGTATTTGGGTGGGGAAAGTGTTAGGAGCTGCAGCTTCTCCAAACCAGACTTGCTTTTCTTTGAGGAGGAGGAACAGCTGGCATTTGTGGCAGCCCATCGGCCTTTTTGTGGAGGGAGGGAGGGAGAGAGAGAGGGCTGCCCTCCCCTGAAAGCCCCTGTGATGCTTTTCTCTTGCAGTGGAAGGAGAATCTGACCCTGACAGAGACGCAGGTCCAGGCTTTGGCTCTGAACCGTCAGGCAGGTCAAGAGCTGGACGTGAAGCGCCGGGAGGCTATTTATAACGATGTCTTGACCAAGCAGCAAATGGTGAGGAAACTCCCCCAAGTCTTTGTGGTTTATGCAGGGATGTGAAAAGTGACTTATTTGTAGGGATCTTGTAGTATCCGTCCCCAAGTTGTATCCCAGTTGATTTGGAAGCACCCAGGCAACGTTTGGATGGCAGAACTAAGAGGTAAGATCTCTAGTCTGGCAGAGTGCCCAAAATGTGAAACCCTTCAGTGGCTTAAGGGTTAGAGGAAGAAACTTCTTGTCCTAGTTGATTTAGATCAGGGGTGTCAAACTCGATTTCATTGATGGCTGCCTCAGGGTTGTGTTTGACCTCAGGGGGTCAGGGTGGTTGTGGCCAGAGTGGCTGTGGCCTGCTTGATGTCCCTCATGTCGGGGGGCTTGTGGTGGCCCAAGCACTCTGCCAGTGAAAATGGGCTCCCTGTGTTTGCTGGCAGAGGGTTGCAGGAGGCCGTTGCAGCCAGCAAAGGAGCTTGGGAGCCAGTTTTTGCTGGCAAAGCACTCGGGCAGGCCATGCCCTCTCTAGCCAAACCCACCCCGGCCCCCTGTGATCAAACACAATCTGAGGCATTAAAAGTGGTGGCGAGAAGTTTGTACTTTCAAACGTGGAAGCTTCTGTTCATGCAGCTTTACGCTTAAATAGAATGAGCTCATCTGATGGTGGTTCCTGGCTGGTGGGAGGAGCGGGGGGCACACTTGGCCAGGATGCCCCGGCCGAAAGAGAAAGTGCGTCCCGGCCTTCTAACAGCCGCCCTTCCCCCCCACAGCTCATCAGCTGCGTCCAGAGGATCCTGATGAACCGGCGGCTGCAACAGCAATTCAGCCAGCAGCAACTCCCGCAGCAGCTCCCGCAGCAGCACCCACAGCTCTCCTACCAGCAGGCAGCCATGAGCCACTTGATGGGCAAGCCCCTCCCGGGCTTGATAATGAACCCCTCCAACTTCCAGCAGATCGATCTCCGAGGAATGTACCAGTCTGCCGCTGGGGCCCTGCACCCCCCGCCCCTGCAGCGAGCGCCTCCCCCGATGAGTGGCAAAAACCCAGGACCCTCCCAAGGGAAAACGATGTGATTTTGCACTAGCCGCTTGAAGGATTGGTAAAATCAGAGAGAGAGAGAGAGAGAGAACTTTTTTTTATTTTTTTAGGAATCAATGGCTTAACAGAACTCAACTGTATAAATAGTTCCCCTCCCCTTACTCACACCTTCTATTTTATTATCCCCCTCTTGTTTTGATACGATGTGCTCTCCTGTCCCAATCTTTGTCCGTGACATTGGCTAGAATCTCCTTACATGTGTCGAGTAGGGGAGATGCTGAGTTGTTTTCAGTGAAAACAGTCTCTTCCGTAACACGAAGGGGCTTTGCAGGCTTTGTCTCCCAACTGCCATGCTTGCTGTTCATAGCCATAAAAACAGCTGTCGGAGGAAAAAAGCCCCGAGAACCTCACCCAGATCTGTATATTTCAGTCCTCGCACCTCCATGTACACAGCTGAGTTCTTGATTAAAGTTGATTCCTCAAATGATGGGACTCTTTTGTACTTCTTCCCACACGGCACACAAGACTGACCCAGAAGCCTGTTCTATTCTCTACCATTCGTGATGGAAAAATAAAGCATAGAAACTGAAGATGATCGAGAGACAGTGCAATATTTTTTAAAAACTACCGCTCTCAAATGTCTGAATTACAGTTTTCTGGAAACTGTCTGCAGCCTTAAGTTACGGCCTGAGAAAAGTCGTCTCTAGCCTTCTGCCATTTCTGTTTCCTCTTTGGGGTCGGTGGGAGAACATCCAATTACCTTTTTGTCCTTCATCAATGTATTTTCATCTTGCACTGATTCGGATGCAAAGCACATTTCTGTCGACGCCTTTATCCTGGTGCTGGTGCCTCGTCCTGTTGCCGGCAGTAGGATGAGCGAGGAAGCGTGCTGAATTCCCAGGACTCCAGTGGAGCTTAAAGCAGGGCGGCAGCCCTTGGGAAGGAGCCCAGCTCCAGTTTGGATTGTGAACTTATGGAGCCATTGCTCTCTGAACATGAAGGAAGGGGCTTTCACAATCTGCAGCACTGCCAGAGTTGTCAAACAATTCCTCCTTTTATAGATACGTATCTCTGGTTATCTCACATTTCTTTTCTGGTTTTCATTCTTTTAAGAATATGAAGGTGAGGGAGGAAAAAACACACTCTAGGTTCCTTTTTTAATTTCAGACCTACTGGGGGGAAAAGAATGTCTGATTAATTACACCACAAACAGCTACTTTTCAGCATAAAAATGGAATTCTCATCCATTTTCTGTATTGACAACATAAAGCTTTTTTCATGCATTAATTCATCTGAGTTTTTCAAACAGAAGAACTTTTGGAATGCAGGCATGATAATAAAATGACAGGTGTGTTTGTGCTACTGGAGTCAGAAGAAGAAAATGTACAGATGGAAGAATTGACTGCAGACCATGAAAAGTGAGAACTGCTAATATTTTTGGAAGTCTAAATGTTTGGCTTTCTGTATGATTCTTGAGGAACAAATGCCTTTTTCTTCTCTTACCTGAATCTTACAATCTGGACAGCATGGATTTTGGAGAACATTTTTATTTTTAACTAGATACTTTTTGATTGGCGATTGGAACATCTATTTCACAGGAAAAAATAATTGTGAGTTAATTTTAGTTTTCTTTTCCACAGTGAGGTAGTGGGGCAAATCTTCAGCCTAACTTCATTCAGTGGAGTTGATTTATTACATTACTTTAAATTGGTAAGAAAGAAAACACTCTGAAATTTGTGCTTACTTCAGAAGAAACAAAATACAGACTTTCTGAACGATTGTTTGAAATCAAATATACCTGTCCAGAACATTCCTACATTTTCTGAGCTGGGAATTTCTAGAGACTTAATGTGAAATTTAGGCAACATTTTAAAATCCCATTATTTTTCCCACAAGAAGATGATATCTGATGTGGATGAGGATGTCTTGGAGACTTGGACCACTTACATATTTCTCACAACATTATAGCTGCATAATAATGTGCTTTTGAGTATAACATCAAGCTTTAATCAATATTTAAAGACGGTAAACAAAAACTCATTTTTATATTTGTTTTAGATGTTTTCTCTAGTTGAAATGGCTTATATAAGATGATGAATAAAATGTTGCTTGTAATACAGTTTTGCCTGCTAAATTCTCCACATTTTGTAACCTGTTTATTCCTTTGGATGTAAAGCGTTTTTGCTTAGTATTGTGATCCTGTACATGTTTTTGTCCCAGTTGTATAGTAATGTTTCAGTTCCTTGACCAGCTTTGGCTGCTGAATCATACAGCTGTGAAAACTTGGCCTTCATTTCTGTTTAGATGGCTTTTTTCAGTTATGTATTAAATATCATAAAAGTACTGTAGAAAAGATGTCACTTCTTCCTATAAGGCTGTTTTGTAAAATATATATTATGGACTGGAAATTGTTTTTAAAGAAAAGCATTCAAGTAAGACAGTATGCTATCTGTGTTTTCACCATTCAAAGTGCTGTTTGGTAGTTGAAACTTAAAATATTTAATATCTCATTTAATAAAGTGACCAAAATACATCCATGTTCATTGTACTGCTTTGGTCCTGATGCTGCTCTGTCTGGCACAACAAATAGGAACCTCTTCTTGAATCAGGAACCACACACCCCAAATCCCCCTGCTTCAGTAGTGACCCAGCAAGATGTCTTCGGCAGTCCCACAAAGGCTTCTCAGGCACAGCAGCATCCCTTTCACACTTGTGCCCCATTTTGGCCCCAGATGCTCATAAACTCAAAACACTGCTTAGGATCTTAAACATTCTTGCTTAAATTAATACTGGTAAATATGGCCCCAAATATTGTCAGTTTTAGCTACAGATTAAGAGCCATTCTATTCACACAATCAGGATACTTTAAAAAATAAAATAATGCAAGCATAATTTAGGTCAGAACTCTGAACAAGAATTACGATATTGTAAAGCTCAGTTTTGCCCTTGATTTTCCCTGCCTTGAAAACCTAGAAGCTGTCCCCTAAACAGGTGCAGTGGGCTCAATATTTCAATCGCTTTAAGTTCACGCTCCGATACCTACCAGGGGGGAAGAACTTTTTGGTAGGTGCTCTCTCCCATGCTACAATACGAAGGTGCCTGGAAGTCATCAACTCCATCATCCCATTCAACCAGTTTGTGGCGCCGGTAGTTACGAGGCAGCAGACAGCACCTCTCCTACACCCAACCCCAGACCTGGTTCAATTGCTGCCACCCTGAGATGTTGGCAAGTACAATCAATCGATGATGATGATGATGGTTTGTACATTCAGCCAAATGTTTAGACTGGATTTGGCATTTTTGTTCGGCAATTGAGTTGTTCTCAAGAACATGGGATTAACAGATGTAGATGTTAGATGATGTTAGCAGATATCATCACAGGATATAAAGTATTCCAAATGAATTTGTCAATGCCAGTGGAGTTCTCTCTCTCTCATTTCAGCTTCTATGACTTCAAGCCCCAGGAGTTTCAGAGAGAAAGAAAATGTTCTTCTTTCGCCGAGGTGGCACAGTGGTTAAATGCAGCACTGCAGGCTACTTCAGCTGACTGCAGTTCAGCAGTTCGGCTGTTCAAATCTCACCGGCTCAGGGTTGACTCAGCCTTCCATCCTTCCGAGGTGGGTAAAATGAGGACCCAGATTGTTGGGGGCAATATGCTGACTCTGTAAACCGCTTAGAGAGGGCTGAAAGCCCTATGAAGCGGTATATAAGTCTGCTATTGCTATTTTGGGGACTTTTGATGCTAATGGCCTCTTTGGGGTTAAATAAAAGAACGGTCCAATAATCAAGCAACGGATCTGTGAACACCTAGAAACAACAAAGCTATTACTGGAAGCCAACATGGCTTTGTCAAAAACAGATCATGCCAGACAAATCTTATTGCATTCTTTGACAAAGCGACTAAATTAATGGACCAGCAAAATGTTGTAGACATTGTATACATGGATGTCAGCATTGATCAATTTTCCAGCAATGCCAAATCTTTTTCTATATTACGAATACTCCCAGGAATGTCAACTCTATCATACACCTTTGTATCATCAGCAAAGAGACAAACCCCTCTGTTATACCACTCACAAACACATTGAAGAGAATAGTATTTAGGATTGAGCCTTGTGGTACATTGCTTGTGGCTGGTCTCTGCCCCATTCACCATCACACACTGGGACCCATCCCTGATCCAATGTCCTAACCACTAAACCACCCAGTGGTGACGTCCTAGAGTGTACAACTTTCTTATGAGTTTGTTATGTGGAAGTGTATCAAGTGCTTTGCTAAAATCAAGATTATTGTTTTTAGGAAATCAGATTACCCTGGATGGACATTCCACATTTTCTCCCACCAGATTTAACAAGGAAATTGAATGAAATTGTACACAGTTGGCAGAAACTCTAGTAACTTTCACAATTGTGGTTATGAAAGCCTCACAAAGGAAGTTGGGAATATTTTATTCAAAAAAGCATGATTATATAAATCTCTAACAATATAGGCTAAAAAAAAGATTCTATGCCAGTGATGGCGAGCCTTTAGGTAAAGGTGTGCCAAAATTGTGCGCCCACACCCACAATGCAATGCACCCCACCCACCTGTGCATGTGCACAAGACCCCCCAGGCTCCAGTGGCTATCTTGAAGCCTGGGGAGGGTGAAAATGGCTTCCCCCGGCCCTTCAGAAGGGGGAAAATCAGCTGATCAATGTGCACATGCGCACTGGAGCTGACAGCTCCTGTGCTGGCAAATATGGCTCCGCATGCCACCTGTGGCATGTATACCATAGGTTTACCATCATGGTTCTATGCTATGCAAAAGAATAGTCACCAGGATTAAGAGATTTCCCTGTTTTCATAATTTAATAGTATCTGTATCTCACTAATAGTAACTTTGTTTTATGCCATTCAATTAATATTCTGCATGAGTCCACAGAAGGAATTAAATTCCAACTTAGTAGACAGAAATGCTTTATTTACTTTTGAGATGGGTTACCTGCATTTGTTCTCAGAAGTTCCTTATTTTCTTTCATGAAACAAGCATTCATGAACATTTAGTTTTATGGTTTCATGAGCCATAAGCTTATGGCCAAAACCATAATACAGCAATGAAGTATGACTATCTGATTGAAAAAAAGATGCTTTTGTCTTATACTAGTTGAGTTTTATTGAATCTTTGACTGGACATTGCAATACTACATTTATGTATCCTGAATTACATTTATCCACCTGATCAAATTAGAATCGACATTAAAAAAAAAAAAGTGACGGACACATCTGATGTGTAGTTGAACAAAAAGGGTTCACTTGCTATCAAGGATTTAAAAGTTTACTATAGATTTTCAAGCAAGATGTTTGTTGTATTTGTTGTAATTACATTTATGTGAAATCGTTTTGTGATTTAACGAAGTTCTAAAACATGATTAAAGAGGAATTTAGAGGTCAATTTAAGGCAGGGAGTTCCAGCTGGAATCCTTCTCGTGTCTGCTGCGTAAGAACTTGTTCATTACCTCCTGAGCTGCAATGCCAAAGCCTTTTTGTACATTTCGTACATTTTCGCAAAGTCCTTTGCAAACTGAAAATGGAGCATATCCTGATATACTATTAAATGTACATTTATTAAACTTTAAAAAGTAAGTTACGGTGAAACAAAGCCATTTCACTCCAGTTACTAAGCCAGGAACCTTTTTCATTAACCTAAATACCAAAGGTTGGTTTTATTGCTGGTTTCACGCACATCATGTGTTCCCTTTTGAAAAGGAATCTGCTCCGGAGCACAAGGGAGGTGGAAGATCCCAGGGAAGAGATCTGTTCCACCCTTAGGATCATCTTGTATGGCATGACCACCCAGCCCCTGCTGTAGCCAGATTACTTGAGTAAAGCCAGGTGTCAGGGTTCCAAAGAGCATCCAAAATTAAATCGGAGTCCAAGGCAAAGCATTCCTCAAAGTTCCAATTTATTAAGAGAGCTATGTTGGCATAACTGGGAAAACCCGAATCTGAAAGCTTCCCGGTTTTCTCCACTCAGTTGAAAGTTCAAGATCTTTCCCCCACACCCACAAGTCCATCACACAGTCCAATCTCCCACTGCCATGCTGGCAGTTCCACCCATCCAGTTCCGGCCAGGTGCAGAGACAAAGGATGACCTTGGCTTTCTAGAAAGAATTTTGTTATGGCTACATAGCATCTAACTCTGTACAATCCCCCCTCCCATTTTCCCACAATAGAAAATGCCTAGTAGAATAATAGAAAGTGTGGCAGGCCTGAGAGCCAAAAGAAAAGATGGCTGCAGGACTGACACCAGGATGTTTAGTGATCTTTTTGAAGAGTGTCTGAGATTTTGCCTAGTTTAGTTTAGATGGTGTTGGGGTGTTTTTTATCTCAAAACGGTGGGCAATGAGGTGGTTTATATATTAAACATCATGGTTGGAGGTCCACTGGGAGCATCCATATTATGACAAAGGATCAAAACAATTCAGGGCATGCTCTTACACAAGATTATTGTTGTCAATAGTCAGGGCTGGCCAAACCCCAACTGAAATCTTTAATTCAGCATTTATAAAAGTTGGGTGTGTTTCTCTGTAGATCTTCCCCCTGAGAGGAGTAAGTGGAAGTTTAAAGGTAAAAAAATAAACACATATGTAGCGAATTATTTACAGCACACTAGATAATGTTTTAGGCAACGAAAAAACATTATTTCATCTTGACCCCAGAATTCCCACAGCCCTTTTTAGGGATATCATCAAAGTGGAAAACAAGGAGAATTCTAGATTGTATTCAAGAAGAGATTAAAACAGCCCTTTTCTTAAGTGGTATTTTCCAGATGTGTGAGATTTCAATCCCCTATTTCTTCCAACAAGTATGACTGAAGGTTATGATGATGCAAAGGGAAAGTAATCCATCTGAAGGACTCTCGGTCAAAAAAGATAGGGCCACAGGATCAGTTGGGATACAACATTTGAATCACTTAATTCTGTTACAGTCAAAAAATAATTGGGGAATAATAATTTGGTCAGAAAAGAGTTACATGCCCGGGGGCCAGAGAAGGAATCAAATGGAAACGTATTGAAATCTAAAACTCTTCTAAAAATGATTCTACAAATATTTCCTGGCATGGTTATATTGTTTTATTGGCAATGGCACAATGGCAGTTTGCCTTCTGCTTTGTTTTTGCCTTCTCAGTCTAGCCTGCAGCCGTGTTTCCCTAGAGCAGAATTTTTCAATCTTGGCATCATTAAGATATGAGGACTTCAACTCCCAAACTGAATTCTAGGAATGAAAGTCCACAGGTCTTAAAGTTGCCAAGGTTGAAAAAACACTGCCCTCCAGGGCCTCTCAATCCACGCAAGCAAATTGCCAAGCCAATTGCATCCTACTTAGCATCCAAACCCAGCTGCATAGGATAGGATTGTCTTTCCTTGTTAACTTCACCCTCATGATGGCTAGAGGAGAACATCATGATGGAAGCGGCATCCAGAGCAGGAAGATGTCCAGGCCCCAATCTTACAATTATGGAGTATATGGAGAAATTCCTATTTCGCCTTCTGTCTAAGACTAGTAGCAAGAAGAACGCTGGGAGAGTTGAGTCCAAACACTTATCTATGGCTTTTCTCGATTCTTCATTTTGAAAAAAAAGTTGCATTTGTTCTACAAATGCAGTAGACATCTCCTGCTAATGGGTTATACAAGGAAATATTCTTAATAGAAAATGTCACACTAGCTTGTGTGGTGACACAAGCTAGTGACTGCCATCTTTCAGGTCAAGGTTCCAGGAACTGTTTGCCTCACCAGTTTAGCATGCTGGGAACTGTAATCCAATACCACACAGGGAATTCTGGGTTTCCCCCTCATGTTCTCCATGTTGTGAAAATGACCCAATTGTTAATCTGGAGAAAACCAAGGCTTTTTTTTAGAGGGGAGAATTCTAAGCAGCTCAAAAACAGATTTCCTATATGATGATGTAGCCCACCAGTGGCCAGCATAGCTGGAAAAGATTTAGTCAGTGAGGAGATTGGGGAGGAACATGGGCCAGTCCTGGAGTCTGGGGAAGAATTGGACAAGCATTCTGCATTGGAGGCAGAGAGGGGACCAAGGCCATCTTGTAGTTATTTGCTGCCTCCAGAGCCTCTGGAGTCTGACATCTGTGAGGCAGAAGAAATGCGGGAGCCTGTTCCCAGTGTGCCCATGTGTAGAGCTGCCAGAAGGCAAGAACAACTGGGAAAACAGGGTCAACTTGGGAGTAAGGCTTGGAGATGATTGGCCCTCCCATAAGGCATAAAAGAGAAGCAAACGGGACGCGAGCCTTTGCAGGAGGCAATTAGTTCATCTGGTCCATTCAAGCTTTGAAAAGTTCTGTTTGACTCTGTGCTCAGTTTGGCCTTGCTCTGCATTTGGCAGTTAGGGGTCTGGCAGCCTTCCAAGGGAGATAAGGTGGGTGTTTAGCAACATTCCCCTGAAGGACTGTGGTAACTCAAGCAGACATCTGTCAGAACCTTCACAGACTGTTTGTGAAGCCTTGCGGGCTGTGAATGACCATAATTCACAGCCATATAAATAAAAGATGGTTTTGGGGACTAAGATTGTGATTTATGCTTTCTCCGGAAGCCTAAATCAGAACATATGAGGGTAATGGATATGCCACAGACTTAATTCAATGTTGGCTGCAATTCTAAACTCACTTCTTTCACCACCTTTCAGCAACTGAATGGGGCTAGTTTGGCAGACAATCCAACCACTGCAGAAGCACCTAAGTGGAACTCTGCCTCTCTCCATCACTTACTGTAGGATGTTTTCTGTAAATTTGGGTCTGTGCCACATTGTTTTAAATCTTAAATTATGAATCAATATTACAATAAATTAATGAGCCACCTGCAATATAGAAAGACATTTTATTGCTAATAAAGCTCTTTAAAGCGCCTCCCCCTCTTTTGCCTACATCAGTAGGACCTTATTCTTTCTGAAGAAAGTTGGGCCATCACATCTCTCATTTTAAAAATAATATATATATATATATATATATATATATATATATATATATATATATATATATACATACATACATACATACATACATACATACATACATACACATATATATATGAAATAAATAAATATATAAAATAAATACAATATACACTTTATAAATAGATTTGTCCTTATGAACAGTATTGTGTTTACATCTTCAAAATCCATCTCGTTCTTTAACCTCACCTCCTGCTTTCTACTCTCAGACTCCAACGGAAGGAAACACAAGCAGGTCGAGGTGTGTGCTTACACATGTAAAGCCACATTTGCACACGTCTTCCTGAGGAGCCAAACTTCCCATAGAGTTGGATTCTCCACTTTACTACCATGCAAGTCCACAAGTTCTCAGATTCCGGATCACCAACCTCTGGCAAGTTGCAAAGGGCCAGTTTAGCAAGCAAGCTTTCCAAGATTTGGTGCAGAATGCAAATTATTTCTGAATTCTTCTGTGCCTGGTTCCATGCCTTAGGATCAATGTTGCTGGTAGTTGTCAAACACTGTCTCTTCTGCTCAGTATCATCTGCTTCCTCTTTCTAGCCCACCAAATTGTACAAGTAATTAGAAAGCGATCCTATGTAGGCTTCCAAGCTCTGCCCCATCCCGTTGCACTCCGTGGAGACTAAATCCATCCTTGTTCTACCCTTCTTTGAAAGCCAAGGGATTCAGGGCTTCTCTATGTGTTAACTAGGTTTGCAGAAGGGATGAAAAGCATAGGTTTATAGTGCTCCAGCAAAAACTTTGGAAACCCAACTGTGTACATGTATGCATGTTACACAATCATGTGCCTTCATATTTGTTCTCAAGCTGCAGGAAGTATCACCTGTAGCGCAGAAGGTCTCTGTACACAGCAGGTATCTTAGCAGGATCTACCGGCCGGGGTAAAAAATGAGTAAATTTTTGGTGTCTCTTAGTCCTGAATCCTTCCCGGGGAGACCCATCTTTGTTCAAAGCGATGTAATATTGTCGCTCAGAGTCCGTGTGCTTGTAGAGGGTCGAGGCGTAGGTGTTATACCAGTTTTCTTCAAATTGCTCGCGGAAAACACACTCCCGTGTGAGCTTCTTCTGTGTGAGCAGGAGGTGGGAAGGAAACAAAAGAGACATGAAAAACAATCCTGATAGGGGAAGGGAAAAATCCCCCTGACTTAACCCAAGGACGACTAATGACTGAGTGACTTCTATCTTGACCTCCTTCACCAAAGACGAATTCCTTATGTATCCAATCACCCTTGGCCAATAAAGAATTCTGTTCTGTTCTATTCTTATTCTATTCTTCCAAGAAGATCAAGATAGAGGATTACATTTTCTCTTTCTCTTGTTCACCAGAGCTTCTTGTACCCTGTTTCCCTGAAAATAAGACCTCCCCGGATAATAAACCCAATCGGCCTTTTGAGCGCATGCGCTAAAATAAGCCCCCACCCAAAAATAAGCCCTCCCTGAAAACATTGCAACACAGCAGCAGCCATGAGGTGACCTCGCTCACCGCCTCCTGCAGCTCAAAAATAACAAGACCTCCCTGAAAATAATGCCAAGGGCTTATTTCAGGGGTCAAAAGAAAATAAGACCCTGACTTGTGGGTGCTGGGTAGGGTCTTGAACTTTCATTTGGGTGGGGAAAACCTGGAAGCTTTCAGATTCAGGTTTTCCCAGGTGTCCCAATATGACATCTCTAATAAAATGGAACTTAGAAGAAACTCAAGCCTCCGAGTCTTCTTTCATTGGGGGTGTTACTTGGAACTCTGACATTGTCTCTCTGTGTCTGATGACTATTCCATATTTCATTCTGTTAAGACTTGTAAATACAGCAATAAATCAATCCAATTTGTTTGAATTTAAGTTATTTACAGCCAATTTAATTCCCATTTAATCGAATGTTCTATGCAAGTCCAAATACTGTCTGCATTCCTCTGAAATTCAGTTGTATATTTTTTCTGGAGGTATATGTTGGAGATCCAAAACCATCCCAAAGAAAAAGAAATGCAAGAAAGCAAAATTGCTGTGTGAGGAAGCTTTACAAATAGCTGAGGAAAGAAGGGAAGTGAAAGGCAAGGGATAAAGAGGAAGATACACCCAACTGAATGCAGAATTCCAGAGAATAGCTAGAAGAGATAAGAATGCCTTCTTAAATGAACAGTGCAAAGAAATAGAAGAAAACAACAGAACAGGGAGGACCAGAGATCTCTTCAAGAAAATTGGAGATATGAAGGGAACGTTTCATGCAAAAGTAGGCATGATGAAAGGACCCTAATGGCAGGGACCTAATAGAGGCAGAAGAGATTAAAAAGAGGTGGCAAAATTACACTGAAGAACCATACAAGAACCATCTTAACATCCCTGATAACCACAATGGGGTGGTCACCAACTTCGAGCAAGACATCCTGGAATGTGAAGTCAAATGGGCTTTAGGAAGTCTGAGCAACAACAAAGCTAGTGGAGATGACAGTATTCCAGCTGAACTATTCGAAATCTTAAAAGACGATTCAGTAAAAGTGCCACACTCTATTTGCTAGTAAATTTGGAAAACTCAACAGTGGCCACAGGATTTGAAAAGGTCAGTTTACATTCCAATTCCAAAGAAGGGCAATGCCAAGAATGTTCAAACTACCGTAGCATTGCACTCATTTCACATGCTAGCAAAGTTATACTCAAAATCCTACAAGGTAGGCTCCAGCAGTTTGTGGAACGAGAACTACCATAGGCAGGATTTCAAAGAGGCAGAGGAACTAGAGATCAAATTGCCAACATACATTGGATCATGGAGAAAGCTAGGGCGTTCCAGAAAAACATCTACTTCTGCTTCATTGACTATGCTAAAGCCTTTGATTGTGTGGATCACAACAAATTGGGGCAAGTTCTTAAAGAGATGGGAGTACCAGACCATCTTATTTGTCTCTTGAGAAACCTATATGCGGGTGAAGAAGCAACAGTGAAAACTGGACACGGAACCCCTAATTGGTTCAAAATTGGGAAAGGAGTCTGACAAGGCTATATACTGTCGCCTTGCCTATTTAACATATATAGAGAGCACATCATGAGAAAAGCGGGGCTAGATGAATCAAAAGTTGGAATTAAGATTGCCGAGAGAAATATCAACCACCTCAGATATGCAGATGATACCACTCTAATGGCAGAAAGTGAAGAGGAACTAAAGAGCCTCTTGATGTTGAAGTAGGAGAGTACGAAAATTGACTTGAAACTCAACATTAAGAAAACTAAGATCATGGCATCCGGTCATCTCAATTCCTGACAAATAGATGGGGAAGAAATGGAAGTAGTGACAGATTTTATTTTCTTGGGCTCCAAGATCACTGCAGATGGGGATTGCAGCCAAGAAATTAAAGGACGTTTGCTCCTGGGAAGGAAAGCTATGGCAAATTTAGACTACATACTAAAAAGCAGAATTATCACCCTGCCAACAAAAGTGTGTATAGCCAAGGCTATGGTTTTCCCAGTTGCAATGGATGGCTGTGAAAGTTGGACCATAAGTGCCAAAGAATTGAGGCCTTTGAACTCTGGTGCTGGAGAAGACTCCTGCGAGTCCCTTGGACTGCAAGGCGATCCAACCGGTCAATCCTAGAGATCAACCCTGACTGCTCTTTAGAAGGCCAGATCCCGAAGATGAAACTCAAATACTTTGGCCACCTAATGAGAAGGAAGGACTCACTGGAGAAGAGCCTAATGCTGGGAACGGATGGAGGGCAAAAGAAGAACGGGATGACAGAGAATGAGATGGCTGGATGGAGTCACTGAAGCATTAAGCGTACGCCTAAATGGACTCCAGAAGATGGCAGAGGACAGAAAGGCCTTGAGGAAAGTTGTCCATGGGGGTCACGATGGGTCGGACATGACTTTGCGACTAACAACAACAACGTTGGAGATTGTATTCATGCTCTCATGAATCCCCAGTGTGCTATTGAAGGTCCCTGTGGGAGATCCTTCTTGGTCTAGGAAGCTCCCTCAATGATCACTCTTCTCCCCATAGTATGTTCATGTGAGGATGCGGCTCAAAGTCCTGCCTTTCATACAAGGTGAGGCGGAAAGGAGTTACATCATTGTAGCTCTGGGCCTTTGCAATTTAGTCTGGAATTCTTTTTTGCAATTTTAATCTTGGTTTTTGCTATATATTATCTTTCTCCTTCTCAAGGAAAGGTGCCTGCAGCTTGTGGGTCTTGCCTGGGCCATAAACGCAACAGCTGTCCTATCGTTTAGAATCCAGGTACTTGCCCAACAGATCAAGGTCATTTAAGGAAGGTCATTCTGAACAATATTGAATTTTGATAAAGCCGAAAGGTTGTAGAAATTATACTTACCGATCCATACAGCTCCCCTCTCTCATTCATTCCAAGATAAAGGCCAGAATCCACTCCACGGATACTAACCAGTCCTACGGCCAAACTTATAAACTCCAAAATTCCTTTGAAAAGAGTAAAACAACAACAACAGAGTGTTACTTGAAGAATGAAAAAGGGAGAAAAATCTTCACTCTACTTGAGCAACAAACTTCCCAAACCATATCGCCTTGGAGATCTTACAGACCCAGCCAGCTATACTATCTCCTCAAGGGTGTGGACACAGTCCTTTCATTTGGAAAACCTTTCATATGCAAAAGAAGGAAGATGACAAGTTAAACATCACAGAGGGCTCCAATCCATTCAACTCCTTGACATTCAAGAAATGTTCAAGCGTATTTGCATCATGCTTGGCATGAACCAGTCTAAGCATTCAGCAAAAACCAGAGGGAGGCTGAGCATTTGAAGGAATGAAACCTGGGAAAGAGATAGGCTAACATATATACCAGTGTGGCTGGACCTTTTTGGTACCAAGTGCTGAAACGGAAGCATGCAGGCGGAGGAGAGCACCGGAAAAGCAGTTCCCTGGCACACACCACAGGAGCGCCAGAAACTGGAAACTGCACGCGTTGGGAAGCTGGGCTTCTGATTTCTGGTATGCGCACCGGTCATCTGGTCTTCTGGTTTCTGGAGCACATGTGTGCACAAAGACCAGCTGGCTGGCACGTGTGGAAGCTCAGCTTTCCGGCATGCACATGCACACCAGGGAGTTGCTCTTCCGGTTTCCAGCACTCCTGCGCTTACAAAGACCAGCTGGCCAGTGCACATGTGCATACCGGAAATGGGAAGAACAACATGTGATGGCTGGAGTGCTTGCAGAGATGGCTCTGTGTGCCATTTCCGTCATGCGTGCCATAGGTTTGCCATCACATATTCTCTTGTACAAGCCTATCCCTAGATAACAGGCCTCTGAATTTTAAATCAAAATGAAAAAGGTGCCACTTACGGATAAGCCAACCTGCATTTTCCAGGATGTTTTGATTTTTAAAAAATTGAGATTTGGCATATCTGCAGATATAAATATGAATATTTAGATTACCGTAGATACCTGTGTTAAGCCCATCCACGGATAAGTCGAATCAAATTTGGGGTGTGTGTATTGGCACCTTCTGTAAATATATTGTATATAGCCTGCATTTTATTTATAGGACTCCTATAAACAATGTGTGATGAGGAGAGGCAAATTCCCCTATCCTTTCATCAACAAACACAAAATGACAATCTTCTAGAAGATTCCAGAGGTTCTTTCTCCCTATCCCTATTTTCTTAGATATCAATAAATGTCAGGAATTGCAATGACTTAGGACAGGGGTCCCCAAACCTGGCAACTTTAAGACTTGTGGACTTCAACTCCTAGAATTCTCCAGCCAGTTGCCAAGTTTGAAGACCTCTGACTTAGGACCTGCCCAGAGCAATCAGGTAACAACTGAAGAGTTCTCTCCAAATATATTTTCAGCAGTGAAGCACGAAGATAAGTCATGAATCCCATCACTGGAGGAAATATCTACGGTCCACTCTTCTATCCTGTTCCTTCAACCCTGTTTGAAGACCACTGAAAACGACCTGATCTTACAGACAGTAGAGAATCTTAACCCAGAACCTCCTACTTGTAAGAATGAAATTACTAAACTTTGAGTTGTGGAATTAAGTTTACCAATCATGTCAAGGACCAATAAGGGACTGTAAAGGCATCTAACCATCAATGGAAGCTCGTGAAAAGGCCAACTTCAGAAAAATTGGCAAAGAAGAAAATAATTCAAACAGTAAAATGAAGAAGCATTGATTTTATCTGTAGAGCTTCTAGGATGACCAGCCATTCTTCAGACCATCATTAGATTACATTCTCATCTTCCTTTTGCAAGTTCCGAGGTTTTTGAGTATTACTTGGAAAGGTCTTAATACAATATACTACAGGAGATATACAATGAGGCTTTCAAATCTATGATGCAAGCACAGGAAACCTTGTGCAAACTATGATGTCATCAGGCTAAATGTATGAGAGGTGGGTTGCTCCCGTTTCCGCCTGGTTCAGCCAAACCGGTAGTGGTGAGTTGGCCTGGGTTGCAGAACCGGCAGCGACCCAGGCTGGCCATGCCACTGGGGAACTGGTTCCCCAGTCTCTTCTGCTGTTTGCCAGCATGTTTCTGCACATGCACAGAACAATTTACAGGCTACTGCGCATGCGCGAGCAACACACAGTGGGTGCATGTGTGAAGCCACCAGTACAGGAACCCTCCCCTGAAATTTATCCTTGGTAGGTGACAGAATCATAGAGTATCAGGACCAGAAGAGATCTTGTGAATCATCGCCCAACCCCCTGCAAGTGTGGAATCCATTATTACAGGGGTCCCCAAACTTGGCAACTTTAAGACTTGTGGACTTCAACTCCCAGAATTCTCCAGCTAGCATAATTTACTCTCTTGTAACCCCTTCCTCTGCAATCTCTCCACTTAGATCAGAAGTTTTCAAACTTGGCAACTTTAAGACTTGTGGACTGTTGGCTGGAGAATTCTGGGAGTTGAAGTCCACAAGTCTTGAAGTTGCCAAGTTTGAAGACCTCGGCGTTATTATAACCTCATTCCAAAGCCCCCTTTTGACTTTCAACCACGACTGCCATTGCATTATTGTCACGGAACAGCTGCGATAATGCGAGTTGTCTTGTTTCACAGAGGGATCTCCTGTCTTTCAACAAGCCTCAAAGCATTTGTGTTTGTAGTCACACTAGAAAGCAGAGCTGAACCTCTCCTCTGAAGGCATGAAAAGAACTTTGGGGCACATGGAAATGTCCACATAGCACCTGTCTCCAATTCTGACAGCCACTGCACCTGATCCCAAGACAGCCCACCTGGAAAGGCAGTTTCAAAATCCTATCCTGGCACTGTAGGATACCTTGACAGTGTACGATCCCAGGGAAAGGTGCAATTGCTTTAAGGAGATGTGGGTGGGGCGGCCTCTGTTCTTTCATGCTCTGAAGCACTCCTTGGCTTCTGAAACTGAAATACTGCGGAGTCCAATTAATGAAGATAAGAACATTCCCAATCTTGTATGAAATCTGGCTGCACTTGGGTGATTAGCACCCTAAACCTGATGCCCAGAAAAGGAACCTCATTTTCCTACTTCAATTGCTGGGAGCATTTTTACATACATCTGACTTATGATTCCCAAGACAGTAAAAATCACACGCTTAGTCCCAAAACCCTCTTTTTATTTCAACGGCTGTGAATTATGTTCATTCACAGCCCATAATGAGTCACAAACAGTTTGTGAAGAGTCCGACAGAAGTCTTCCACAGTCTTTCAGGATAAGGATGATAAGCACCCACTTTTATCTCCCTTGAAACTGCCAAAGACCTAACTGCCAATTAGTTTTGCAAGGCCAAATGGAGCACAGAGTCAAAACAGAGCTTCAGAGGCCCCATTCGGTATTATAGTTACAATGGACAAACAAAGATATCGTCTCAGCTCTGTATGGAAAGCTCGTGATTTCTATCATAAGATTCTGAAGATGGGATACCCTGAACCTTCGGGATATGGTGAAAAACCACGAGACGAACAAGATAAACAGCAAACCACACAACCATTAGATAAAATGTATCATCTCCCTCTTCCGGAAGGGCAAGGAGTCAAGGAAAAAAGATCCAACCGTAAGACCACCAGACAAACGGATAAACAAGCTACTATGCAACAATCTCAACAATCATTGGCCACTGACCAAGGTGCTACTGCAACAAGCTCAGAAGCTGTGGGAGGAGCCAAACCAAAGGTGAGACAGGCCTTGCGGGAGGCTCTAAAAAAGCTTCAGGCAACCAAAAATGACAACTAAGATTTTGACATGGAATGTTAACGGACTGAACTCTCCACAGAAAAGAAAGAAAATATTTCATTATCTTAAACAGTTTAAGAATGACATAATTTGCTTGCAAGAAACTCATATCAAATCAACCGATCAAAAATATTTGTTTAACCCCAAACTGGGCCAACATTTTGCGACCTCAGCCATGGAAAAGAAAAATGGCATAGTAGTATATTTAAGAAAAGACATTAAAGCTGAGCTAATTGAAGCAGATCCCTTTGGAAGATATATAGCATTAGATTTAATCTTAGAAGGGAAAAAGACGTTACTTTTGGGAATTTATGCTCCTAATCAACAACAAGATGGATTTTATAGAAATCTCCATGCTAAATTAGTACAGTGGGATTTTGAGTCTTGTATATTAATGGGTGACTGGAATGGCGTGATCGACACCAAAAGAGATAAGAAGACAGCTCGCCCGAACACCAAATTTCGAGCTAAGTTACCCAAACCCTTTTTTGACATGCTGGACGACTTTGAATTGCGAGACGCTTGGCGCGAGAGGCATGCAGAAGAATATGACTTTACCTTTTTTTCCAATAGACATCAATCTCTTTCAAGGATTGATTTTATACTAATTACAAATGATTTACTTTGTAGGGTGAAGAAGACAAAGATTATGGCGAGAGTTCTTTCAGACCATAATCCAGTCTGGATGGAATTGGGAAGGGTAGCCCAGGCAAGAAGGTCCTGGAGGTTGAATGAAAATTTATTTAGATATGAAAAGTATGTTAATGATTGTAAAAAATTGCTATCGGAATATTTTGTCTTCAATATGAACAAGGGTACATCTTTGGAATATGTATGGGATGCAAGCAAAGCGTATATGAGAGGAGTATTAATGAATATAAATAAAATACATAGATACAAACAAGGGCAAAAACGAAAAGAATTGGAAGAGGAAATTAAAGGGAAAGAGTCAGAATTAACATTGAATCCAAGAGATACAAAGATTAGGGAAACAATTGCTATATTAAAATCTCAGTTTGATATGCTGATCTCTGACCAGGTAGCTACTAGTTTATTATATGCTAAACATAATACTTTCTGCAATGCAAATAAACCCGGTAGGTGGTTGGCTTATCAGATTAGAAAAAAAAGGAAAGCTCGAAATGTATCCAAATTGTGTTACAGAGGGAAAGAAGTGTTTCAACAGGAAGAGATTCAAAAGGTATTTCGGGAATTTTTTACAGAGTTGTATAAAGGGGATAAAATTAAGGACGGAGATATAGACAAATACCTAGATAAAGAGGAAATCCCCCTAGTCAGAGAAGAACATAGGCATAAGCTGAACCAACCTATAACCTCTGGGGAAATTTTGCAGGCAATTAAACAATTAAAGTTAGGGAAAGCACCAGGTACAGATGGTTTAACAGCTGTTTATTATAAATATCTACAGTTAGAAATGGTAGAACCCCTCAGAGAACTATTCAATAAAATTCAATCGGGAGGGAAAGTGCCTCCCTCGTGGAAGACTGCGTTCATATCGTTGATACCCAAAGAAGATCAAGACCTTACCCAACCAAAAAATTACAGACCTATTTCATTACTCAATGTAGATTATAAAATTTTTACTAAAATATTAGCAAATAGGCTAATGGGGGTAACTCAGCAACTGATACATACCGATCAAACTGGTTTTATACAGGGCAGACAGATGAAGGATAACGTTAGATTAATTATCAACGCTTTAGAATACCTGGGAAAGAACAATCAAATCCCGGCCGCATTCATATTTTTGGATGCGGAGAAAGCCTTTGATCGAGTTAATTGGCAATTCCTGCTGAAGACATTGCAAAAAATGCAGATAGGAGATGGCTTTTTACGGTCAATTGGTGCAATATATCAGCAGCAAACAGCCCAGATCATTGTCAATGGAAGTCTGACAGACTCCTTTCAAATTGAAAAAGGTACAAGACAGGGCTGTCCTCTGTCCCCATTATTGTTTATTATAACTTTGGAAATACTGTTGAATAAGATACGGGGCCTGGGCGGTTTAAAAGGGATCAAAATTAGACAGCAAGAATATAGAGTTCGTGCATTTGCGGATGATCTGGTTATAATATTGGAGCAACCGCAGGAAACTAGTAGGGTATTATTGAATACGATCAATCAATATGGTCAAGTCTCGGGATTTAAAATAAATCTAGGAAAAACCAAAATAATAGCTATAAATATGACTATCAAACAGAAGGAAGAACTGGGGGCGACGCTAAGATGTGAGGTAGTTAAAAAAGTTAAATATCTTGGAGTTAATATTTTAATCTCAAATGGGAAATTATACAAGTATAATTATGAATCACTTTGGCATAGTACACAGTTGGAGTTGAAAAGGTGGGAAAAACTGCATTTGTCCTTGCTGGGTAGAATAGCGGCAGTAAAAATGAACATTTTACCAAAATTTTTATTTCTTTTTCAAATGTTACCAATACTTAAAAGAGATGCGAATCTTCTAGAATGGCAGAAGGGTATCAACAAATTTGTGTGGGCAGGAAAGAAGCCGAGGGTAAAGATGAAAATAATGCAAGATGCACGTGAAAGAGGAGGATTGAAATTACCTAACTTAAAATTATACTATGACGCAGTGGCATTATCTGCAATTAGTGATTGGATTCATCTAACTAATGGCAGAATTTTGAATATCGAGGGATATGATTTGTTATATGGTTGGCATGCTTACCTGTTATTTAACAAAAAAACGGATAAGAAATTTAAAAATCACATCTTAAGAAATGCTTTATTGCGGGTTTGGAAAAAATATCAATATAAACTAAATGATAAAGTGCCCATGTGGGCAATTCCTAGACATGCAATTGAAAATATGAATGTAGAACAAAAACTCGATAGAACCACCTATAGACAACTTCTTATCTCAGAAAGAGGGGTGATGGAACTAAAATCTTTAGAGGTACTTAAAGAAGAGAAGGTAGTTCAAACGTGGTTTCAGTATGGTCAACTACAAGCTAGGTGGAAAACAGATCAAAAAATTGGCTTTGTAAAAGTTGAGGATAATTTGTTTAAACAAATAAGAGATCAAAGCTCAATGCATATAAAGAGGACATATAATGTATTAGTACAGATGGATTCTGAAACGGAACTGATTAAGGATTGTATGATAAAATGGGCTCAGAATGTCGAGGAACCAATAATGCTTGAAACATGGGAAAGAATCTGGGTAAGAAATGTGAAATTTACACAAGCACAAAACTTGAGAGAAAATTTTTATAAGATGTTTTATAGATGGCACCTAGATCCTAAAAAGCTTGCCTCTATGTATCCAAATGTTCAACCTAAATGTTGGAGATGTGGTTCTTGTGATGCTACATATTTTCATATATGGTGGACATGTCGTAATGTTAAGGCATTTTGGATAAAAATATGGTGGATCCTGCAAAACATCTTCAAAAGAAGGATAAAATTTACCCCCCAGTTGTTTTTACTGGGTATATGTATTGATTTTACAGTAGCAGAGACTAATTTGATCCTGTATTTAATAACGGCAGCAAGACTCTTGGTGGCGCAGTATTGGAAGAAGAAAGATTTACCTATAATTCAAGAATGGACTTTGAAAGTTATGAACTTAGCCGAAATGGCCAAAATCTCAGCATATCTCAAAGAACATTCAAACGAGAGATACAAAAGAGACTGGAAAAAGTGGATTGATTACATAAAAAGTAAATATGGGACTAAAAAACTCCAGATAGCTTATGCTTAGTATCAGTAATACTTTAAATTGTTTTAAATTTGGGTAACAGTAAGAAGCTGAGTTCAATGTAGAGATATTTCAGACTGTGATTGTTCAAAAATTATACCACGTATGGTCTTTGGGAAGTCGGGGGGAGGGAAGGGAGGTGGGGATTTAGGGGGAGGGGGGAGGGGGGAAATACAATATGTGTTAAGAAAAAATAAATAAAGCAAATAAAAAAAAAACAGAGCTTCAGAGTTTAAACGGACCAGAATGAACAAAGTTGCTTCCTGCGAAAGCTCATGTGCCTTTACTCCTCTTTTATGTTATGGGAGGGGCCAATCATCTTCAAGCCTTACTCCTAAGTCTCCCCTTTTGTCTTAACTCTTCTTGCCTCTGGCACTTCTGCACATGCATGCACTGGTAACATGATCACCCTGTTCCTCTGCCTCGCTGATATCAGACTCTGGAGGCTCTGGAGGCAGCACATAACCCCCAGATGGCCCTGGCTCCAATGCAGAGCCCTTGCCCGAGCTTTCCCCAGACTCCAGGACTGGCCCATGTTCCTCCCCAACCTCTTCACTGTCCGACTCTGCTGCCAGCTCCACACGCTACTGGCAGACCACAATACATACGATTTCTTCTCCATTTTTTTCTGAAGTCATTCAGGCAGTGACGTGCGGTGACCTTCATGCCCGGTGAGGCAAGCGTGAAAGCCCCGCCAAAGCCTCGCCGCAGCGTCCGCCATAGAGCGGGTCCTGGCTCTATGGCTTTAAAGGCTTTAAAAAGGCTTTAAAGTGGCGGCAAGGCCCTGGCGGCAGGGCTTTAAAGTCCCAGCGACGTGTCCGCCATAGAACGGGTCCCGGTCCCGCTCTATGGCGGATGCGGTGCCTGGACTTTAAAGCTCTGCCGCTGGGGCCCTCTCCCGGCCGGGCTCTTCCCCCTCGCTCTTCATTTTGATGATGTCGCTGCAGCTGCTGGGCGCAGATGGACAGAGGTAGCTAGGGCAGCACCAAAGTGGTCTGGGCGGGCGAAACAGCGAGTGAGTGAGCGATGGGGGATCAGGCAGCCTGATTCCCGCTCGTTTGCTTGCTGGGGCAGAGAAGAGTGCGAAGTCCAGCGAATGCAGGAATCCAAAAATGAATGCAAGGGGAGCGAGGGAAACCACCTGGGTCTCCGCTCCCTGCCTCACCTGTCTGGAGCCGCCAAAAGCTTTAGATTCTGGTGGTGGTGGTTTCCCGCCACTTTGGCATCCCTGAAAGGTGACTCCACGTTCTCCCTTTCCTTCGCCCCTCCTCTCTTCAAAAGCCCCCCCCCCCCGCAGCAGCTATATTCATGGCCGGGCCGAGGCAGCATGCACTTTAAAGTGCATGCTGCCTCGGCCCGCCATAGAGCGAAACATGTCCTGGTTTGTGGCCAGGAGGCACGCTGGCACTTTAAAGTGCATGCCACCGCCCCGGCCATACAGCGGGACATGCTGAATGGCCAGCCCAGAAGGCATGCTGGCACTTTAAAGTGCATGCCGCCTCGGCCCACCATAGAGCGAAACGTCCTGGTTTGTGGCTGGGAGGCACGCTGGCACTTTAAAGTGCATGCCGCCGCCCCGGCCATACAGTGGGGCGGCGGCATGCACTTTAAAGTGCCAGCGTGCCTCCCAGCCACAAACCAGGATATGTTTCGCTCTATGGCGGGCTGAGGTGGCATGGCTTTAAAAAATAAAAAAATAAAAAAAAATGTGCCAGTCCGCACACCAGCAGAGGCGGGTAAAAAAAACAACCACACAAACACACACAAATTACAATTACTTACGTTACAAATAATTTTGAATCCCCCCCTCCCTCCGTCCGATCCACACACCTTTTCCAGCTGTGGATTTCAACTCTCCTCTTGTCCGCCCGCCATGATGAAAGTGTAAAAAATTAAATAAAAAAGCAACTTACTTAGCAATAGCAGTTAGACTTATATACCGCTTCATAGGGCTTTCAGCCCTCTCTAAGCGGTTTACAGAGTCAGCATATCGCCCCCAACAATCCGGGTCCTCATTTCACCCACCTCGGAAGGATGAGTCAAACCTGAGCCAGTGAGATTAGAACCGCTGAACTGCAGATAACAGTCAGCTGTAGTGGCCTTCAGTACTGCACCCTAACTACTGCGCCACCTCGGCTCTTAAGATTGCCAAGGCATGATTTGCTGCTCCCAGATCAGGAGGCGGGAGAATCACATGCCTCCTTTCCATACGGAATTTTTCACCTTTTAACCCTTGCTTAACTCTTAAAAGCCGAAAAATTCCTTATGCAAAGGAAGCCCATAGTTCTCTCACCTCCCCCTACAGTTAGCACTAAGCAGACTCAGAGTCACTGTGACTCTGGAGTCTGGCAGCAACTACCTTAGCCTTTTTAATTATTTTCAAAATTCTTTTCCTCATGACACTGGTGAGGCCGCGCCTCCCCTGACTGCACGTCCCTGCATTCAGGGCAATGTTGGTCTATTCAGCCTATATTGTAACATGCTCCAGGTTTTGGGGGAGGATCTGAAGGTCCTAATCCAAATCCACAGAAAAATCGGAGTTGGCCTCATTAATTGCCAACCTCAATGATTGAGACTCCAGATCCCAATGAGAGAATGCCACACCTGCAAGAGGCTTTAGATCAGGGATGTCAAACTTGATTTCATTGAGGGACGCATCAGGGTTGTGTTTGACCTTGGAGGACCAGGGTGGGCATGGCAGCTTGATGTCACTCGTGCCAGGGGTGCCTATGGTGGCCCGACTGCTTTGGGAGCAAACAGGCTCCCAAATTCCATTTTCAGCTGGGATGGCCTCCTGCAACTCTCTGCCAACGAAAACAGAGCTCGTAAGCTCATTTTCACTAGCAGAGGCACCGCAGGCCAGTAACTCGCTGTTTTAAGGGCAGTCCCATTGGGCAGATCTAAGCACCCTGCGGACCGGATCCGGCCCACAGGCCCTGAGTTTGATACCCCTGCTTTAGATGAAAGAAGGAAAACAGAAGTCTCTGCAGGGTCTGGTCAATCATATGGTGACTGTGATGGTGGACATCAAAAACAGGTCAAGCTTCAACAGCACCATCACGGGTGCCATCTTGACTTTTTTGACCACACCCTGCAGACATCCTGGAGGGAAAGGCCAATTTCTAGGGGTTAGCAACATTCGCCAGCCAAATCAAAGTCAGCTTAGTTGCCCTTTTAAAGCTTTTGTTCCCTTGTTTTTGCAGCTCTGGGCGTGGCTATTGGGCGAGGATCAAGAATCTGCTTTCTCGTGGTTTCAGTGGCCAAGTGGGGTTTGTTTCCCAAGCCCTCCTTGCTCTCTCCTCCTCCTGCAGCCAGCGATTGCGTTTCTCCCTTGGAGCCTCTCCAGATTGGCTTCTGGAATTCCTGAGGCCTGGAAAACCCAAGACTCTCTCAGCTTCCCCCACAGCTGCCAGTCATTGTCCTGGCATGAAGACAATTGCTTCGTGATGATATCGGCTGGCTGGCTGCTTGCACCTGTCTCTCCTCGTAGGAGCTGGGCGGGAGGGAGGCCCTGGCTGTGGGGCTTCTGAACAAGCTGCATGTTGTACTCAGATCTGCAGAGCTAAACTTTCAACACCACCCACCCACCCAACAGCTGCTTGGAAACAGGTGCACAGGGGCTGCATGATAGGCTGGAGGGATTGGGGGGTGGGAATCTTCCCAGCAGCAGAGGGGCTCCAGGAGAAAAGAGGAACTCAAACACATGGCCTCCTAGCTGCACCCACCCCCACCCCATGGATCAAGACTGCAGCAAACTCAGAAATTCTCATCCCAAGCTAGAAATTGGGGGTCTCAGACAAACAGAGGACACCTTCTTTTCATTTTCTGGAAGATGAAGACCAGCGCTGGTGCAAACTCCTTTTTGTGCATGGATGAGAAGTACAAGGCAGTACTAGGAACATGAATACTCAAACACACTCAAACACACACACACACAGTTTCACCAAATGTGTTCCCAGAAATTTGGCTTCTGCCAAAAGCCTCCTTGTGTTTCAAAGCCCCCCACCAGTCGCCTCAATCACCCGCTGCCTTTGAAGGTCTGCCAGGAGAAAGGCACGGCCGAGGGGATGTCCAGCCCGTTTTTTATTCTCTGTGCTGAGTCACAAAAGAGCTCATCTTGGCCAACGCTCCTCCTTGCTCCAAGCTAACTTCTGCTGTCAACTGTCCAGGTGACCTCAGCTTTCAGCCTTCATCTCATAGGATGGAGCCACACCTCTGGCCTGCCTTGCAGGGCCATTGTATGCCTATGCATTGTGCTGTTATTACACAGAGACATATAAATGCCACCAACCGTCTGGCTGGCTTCTGCTTCCACCACCACTGGTTGAAGTTCCCTGGAGGGCTTGCCCAGAGACAACCAAGCTTCCCGTATTTTCACTTGGGGGTTTGGCATCTCCCCTGCATGTCCTCCTCCAGGAGAGTCAACTCTGCCCTCCAACAGTGGGGCAAGGATGGTCACAAGAAAGACCATGATAGGATCGGTGGGTTGGACTAGATGACCTACAAGGTCTCTTCCAACTCTTGTTAATCTAAGGAAATCTAAGGAGGGCAACTTCTCCCCAGCTTCTCAGCCTGGCTTCTGTCCAAGCAACAATTGCCTATTTCAAGGATCTGCCAGTCATTTATATTTTGGGGACAGCTTCATCCTGGTTTTCTAACACAATCAGTCTGTCCTGCATTTGGTTAAAAAAAAATGCTCAAAAAAGTCTGCATTAACTAGCAACAGAAACTTTCTGTTTAAGACAAGGGGGGGAAACCCCTAGCAGCAGGGGTCCCCAAACTTGACAACTTTTAAGACTTGTGGACTTCAACTCCCAGAATTCTCCTGGCTGGAGAATTCTGGGAGTTGAAGTTCACAAGTCTTAAAGTTGCCAAATTTGAAGACCTCAGCCTAGGAGGATAAACTGCTTCAAGAGAGTAGCAAGTTGACTTTTAAAAAGTGCCCCAACTTTGAAATGGGTATCATGAAATTAAAGAGGGCTGCAATGCATATTTTCCCCAGCTCTTTTCAAAGAAGGCAACTCACAGCTGCAATGTTCTCAACCAAGGCTTATTATTTCGCACTGCAGAAGCTGGGACTGGCCAGAGTATAATGTGGCTTAACCTTAACCCTAACCCTATCTTAGGAAAAGATTCATTGGCCACAGAACCAATGGTTCAATGGTTGTCTTTTTGGAGAGGTTGGGAAAAACTTTGGCAGTCGCTGATCTGATAGACACAGAGGCGAAAATACAGGTAGTCCTCAATTTATGACAGGGCGTTTAATGATGTTCACAATTACACAGACCTCCCTGGGGATACCTAAAAGTTCCAATGTCAGCCCTCTTTTCTCCCAGTCACATACCTGCACTTAGGCTTTTGGCAACTAGGCTGCCTTTACAGCCATTTGTAGTGCTTCCCAGCTATGTGGCCAAGTTTTGCGACAGTTTTGCCAAAAGCCAATTTAACAGATTAACAGGTTAACAGAGTGGGAAGGGACCTTGTAGGTCATCTAGTCCAACCCCCCTGCCGAAGCAGATGTCCCTCCACTCTTTCTGACAAATGGCAGTCTCTTCTTGAAAGCTTCCAGGGATGAAGCTCCCACAACTTCTGAAGGCAACTTCTGTTCCATTGGTTGATTGTTCTCACTGTCAGAAAATTTCTCCTTATTTCCAGGTTGAATCTTTCCTTGGTCAGTTTCCATCGGTTATTCCTTGTCTGGTCTTCAGGTGCCTTGGAAAATAGCTTGACCCCTTCTTCTTTGTGGCAGCCCCTCAAATATTGGAATAATGTTATCATGTCCCCCTTGGTCGTTCTCTTCACTAGACAAGCCATGCCCAGTTCCTGCAACTGTGCCTTGTATATTTTAGCCTCCACAGCAAATCCTGGTTCATTTAATGTGGTATTTACTTTACAACTGTTTATGGCCACTGTGTTAATTTAACAAGCACCATAAAAAAGGTCATAAAATCGGGTCAGTCACATGACTGTCTTAAGTTACAGTTCCTTTGCAGTCATAACTTCAGGAGTACCTATAACTGTTAGCATTATTAGGCAGTTCCTTCTATTCCCTACTGGCAAATTTTCAGGGTAGCTATTTGCCTCTCAAGGAAATGTTCCCACCTGTGCAGGATCACAATGGCGATACATTCACTTGAAGCCTCCACAGCACCTTCCCACCAAGACCTCCTTAGACAGACAGTATTCAGAAGATCCAAATGGTTCCCAGAGAACGATTTAGGGCTCAACATGACAGATATGAAATGCATTATTGCAATGTAATTTTAACATTCTTTTGCATTACATGAGAAACTACACTGTTTTCCCCAAAATAAGACCTCCCTGGATAATAAGCCCAATCGGGCTTTTAAGCGCATACGCTAAAATAAGCCTTTGCCCCAAAATAAGCCCTTCCCGAAAATATTGCAACATAGCAGCAGCCATGAGGTGACCACACTCGCTGCCTCCTGCAGCTCAAAAATAATAAGGCTTCCCCGAAAATAAGCACTTATTTTGGGGGTCCAGAAAATAAGACCTTGGTATATTAATGGGTTCCACACTGGGTTGCTTGAATACATTAAGTTTGAAGACCGCTGCTATAGATCAGTGGTTCCCAAACTTGGCAACTTTTAAGACTTGTGGACTTCAACTCCCAGAATTCTCCAGCCAGCGCTGGCTGGAGAATTCTGGGAGTTGAAGTCCACAAGTCTTAAAAGTTGCCAAGTTTGGGAACCACTGCTATAGATAATCCTTAATAGATTTTGTCCCTAAGCTGTTCCAGAGCAGTTCTACTTTGAAATAACAAAATTTTACCACCTGGATTGCAATCAACCACATAATGTTGTCTTACTGACAAGATCAGAGCAGTGTCACAATCGGAGATACTCATCGGAGTGCAACAAAACTCTTGGAATGACACTGCCTGAAAGTGAGGAGACACTTATGTCTCTTCTTTTAACAGTTGCAACTGATGTTAAATCCGTTCAGGGTTGGCATTACTGTCATCTACACAGTTGGGGGCTGTGCAGAAATACTGTCTTCCCCTGAACATCCTTCCACTGCCTTTCCAGCTGCTGGGAGAAGGGATTATGAATAGGGCTCGGTTGGACCTTTCTGCCATTTGAATCTTGCCCTTGAGAAGGCATTCTGCAAGATTCGTTCCCCCCCCCCCCCAACCCCTAAGGCCATGGCTTCCAACCTTGCAGATGCCTCCCAAGAATATCTCCAGAAAATCCATCACAGAAAATCAATGAAAGCCAGTTTGTTCTAGTGGTTAAGGCACTAGGCCAGGAAACAAGAAACCGTGAGTTCAAGTCTGAACTTCAACACGAGAAGAAAAGGTCTAATCAATAAAGAGGAGGAACTAAAATGGAACTGTTGTTCTGAACAGATTCAGCCTCTCCCACTTGGAAGTCCCTGCAGGAATCTTCCTGCAGGCGGCTGCTGCTTCTTCCTCTTCTTTTCTTCTTTCTTTCTTCTTCTTCTTCCTCCACTTCCTCTTCTCCTCCTCCTCCCCCCACAGAATCCGAACCCAGAAATTTGCAGCAACCAAGCCTAAAGGCCAGGCTGGGTGTCTCCGAGACTGCTTTCCCGGCTGAAGGGTCCCTTCCCAGATCCCTCATGGAGAACCAGGCGGCCCGTTGCCGATGCTAACACCTGACCTACTTCCTTTTCTTAACAGATGGCTGGATCTGGGCAAGGCAAGACAGATGGCAAGGATTTAGCCAATCTCCTTTGAATTGTTTTGTCTACCATTACATCAAAATATGAAAACTCCTTCAGGTTGGGGTCAAGGGGAAGTTAGCCTGGCATAAAACATCTGGCTCAGGCATTACTGCATTTCTAGTCATTCGATTCCCAAAGGGGAGCCTAAAGGTTTTCTTGGACAATAATATGGGAGACAATCATCCCTTGTCTTCTGGCAAAGGTGCCTTTTTGACTGGCATACTTCCCAAGGCTGCCATTTTGTAAATGTCTCCATAACATTCTCTCCAAGTTCCAATCACACCCACTGACCCCCAAATGTGGGTCTCTGTTCTTTGCAGACAACATTGTTTTATCTGAAACCAAGCTTAATCTTAGGTATAATTAAGATCTACTAAAGTTATGTCTTGTGGTCTTATCTCCCTTGCTTGGCCTACAAGAAAATCCAGAATGAACACCTGGAGTCTTTCTGCAATTAATACTTCTTCCTTTCATCTACTCAGAGTGCTGGGAAAGCAGAGGAGGCCTGCCTGCCAAGTTCCTCCTGCCCCCCTGATCCTTAACCCAATCTCCCAGCTCTTCCTTCAATTACAACAAATCACACTATCTTGGGAAGAAGCAGGAATTCATAATATTCATAATATTTAAAAATCAGAAGCGTTTCTTATGTGCATAGCTCGATACTAGCAGCTGAAACACTTGTGGAATGCTAAAAT
The DNA here is from genome assembly GCF_009769535.1 of Thamnophis elegans. Classification (NCBI taxonomy): domain Eukaryota; kingdom Metazoa; phylum Chordata; class Lepidosauria; order Squamata; family Natricidae; genus Thamnophis; species Thamnophis elegans. The sequence continues at coordinate 37,695,694 of NC_045552.1, forward strand.
TTATCAGGCTAGGAGTTCGGTTAACGGCCCATCTTGACACTGCCTGTCTGCAGTCAACGGACACAGCTGCTGCCTTTCACCAAAGGGAAAGGAAAGGCGGCCTCATTCTGGAGAGGAGCTGGTATCTCTGCCCTCACTCCTAGTTCTGGGGGGCAAAGCCATTTTCCTCAACCCCTCCCCCAACTGCTTTCCTAGCTAAATTTGCTTAGGGCTGCAGACAAGAAGCGTTGCCGTCCTCCCTAAAAGCTTATTTAAAACCTGCCTGTGTGGGTCAGTTTGTGCGCCCACCCACCTCAAGTCAGCCAAGGAGACCCCAGGGCCTCTCTCACCCCCTCCTTTCTTCAGGGGAACCCCACTAATGCCAAAAGTGACCCCCCCAACGCCCCCCTCAAACAAGGAAAAGATACCTCGGTTAAGGGGCAGCCTTGTTGAGCTGAAATATGGTTTTGCTCAGCCTTGTTTTTACTCACTCTTATTTTTCAATTGTTACTGTTTCTCTCTCTCTCTCTCTCTGTGTTTCCTGTTCTGAAAATGCTTAGTGAGAAAGAAGAGGGTAAAAACATTCAACGCTCAAAAAACACTCCTCCATTGCAGAAAATACAACTTCAGCAACAGAGTGGTCAATGCCTGGAGTGCTCTGTGGTTTCTTCCCCAAACCCCCATCACAGGGTTAACCTTAGACCAGTGTTTCTCAACCTTGGCAACTTGAAGATGACTGGACTTCAACTCTCAGAATTCCCCAGCCGGTGAATGCTGGCTGGGGAATTCTGGGAGTTGAAGTCCAGACATCTTCAAGTTGCCAAGGTTGAGAAACACTGCCTTAGACTGTCTCCTGTCGACCTCCCCCATTCCTAACAGGTCTGTAAGAGGCAGGCACCAGCGTGCCAATCAATATGCCAATCATCCCTGTCCTAATGTCCCCACTTATTCGTACCCATTTCCTGTATTCGTAATCATGTTTATACTTATATCTGTTATACATGCTTGACAAAACAAATAACATTAATTAAATTAAAAAAATAAACTAAAATAAAAACATTCAATGAGCACAAGCCAAGCCTACTTAGCCTTACTAAGGGGGGAATCTCTGTTCCAGGACTGACTTTTGAGTCAGCCAACCTAAGACGGAGCTGTGGGTCCTCTTGGTTGGAACCAACCTTGGAGCCGCCATAAAACAGGCAAGGCGGAAGGCAGGGCGGAGGGGTCCGAACGGCCCGGTCACAAGAGGGGCGAGAGCCGTCTGGTCCCTTCCGCCCAGGCTCTCTGCGGCCTCGTACAGCTACTGCCGGCGCTTTCCGACCACTTCTGTACCCGCCCCCCCTCCCAAAGCGCTTCTAGCAACGCCACCGAAGCGCCCGCGGGGGACGGAACGGGCCGACCGGTAAAGGGAGCCCGAGCTCCGCCTTCTCCCCGCCGCCTTCTCCAGCGGCCGCGGAGCCCAAAACGCCCCAGGAGAGAGAAGCGCAGCGCAGCGCCCCGCTTGGCCTCCGTCCCCGAAGCACCTGCCGCTTCTCCGGCCCTCGGGAGGCTCTTTCTGGGCAGCGGCTCCTTCCCGGCGTTCCCTCCCTCTGAGGAAGGGAAGGGGGCGAGTCTGGCAGCGCCGGGAAGGAGTTCGGGGAAGCCGCGCCTGGCCCGCTCGACGGTCGCCGCGCAGCGTTTCCAGTCGGGGACGCGGAGCCGGTAGCCCTGCGGAGCGGGGAGGGCCCCCCCCGGAAAGCGCGCCGGGGAGGGGGAGGCGAAGGGGCGCCGCGTCCCCCGTCGGGCTTACCGAAGCGGCTGTGGTCCTGGCGGGTGCCGCGCACGGTGCCGTTGGGGAAGAGCTCCAGGTGGAAGCCCATCCGGCAGTAGAGCTGGCGGCGGCGCAGGATGCCCTTCAGGTGGGCGAAGTCGGTGGGCGAGCCCCGCTGCAGTCGGCCCTCGATCTGCCCCAGCTCCGTCAGGAAGCTCGGCGAGTCCGGCAGCGGCGCGGCCCCGAGGGAGCCCGAGAAGCCGTGCAGCTCCAGGGAGCCCAGGAAGCCGCCTACCTCGCCCATGGGAGACGCTTAGGCGGCCCGCGACGGCGCTCCTCGAGCTGGCCGACCCCGGGCCGCCCTGGCTGCGGCCGGCATAGCGCTCGCTCTCCCGGCGCCCCAGCCGGAGGGGCCCTTATATACGCGGGGCGCCCGGACGCCAAGCCCCACCTCGCCCACCCCCGCCCTGCGCCGGCCCCGCCGGCTCTGGAGGGGGGAGAGGAAGGAGGGCTGCCCGGCCGAGGGGGAAGGAGCGGACCCCGGGCGCCGTCGGGAGGCCCGGCTGGCCTCTGCCCTCGCCCGCAGCCGTCTCGGGGGCAGCGGACTACGCGACCCATCAGCCACGCCGGGCGGGGGATGGGTCGGGCCGGGCTGCTTTGGCTCGCTTGCTGGGGCCAGCGCTGCGAGGGTGCGCTGAAGCTCCGGTGGCTCTTTCCGACGACCACCTGGCTCCGGGAGGGCGCAACTCTGGCAGCCGCCGCCCGCGGGGAGAGCAGGGGGCGTCGGAGAGCCTCCGGCCGCCCAGCGACCTTTTTCCGAGGGGCTCCAGAGCCGGAGCCGCGGCGGTGTTGTTCCCTGCTCGGCCGCTAGGCGGCGCTGTCGCTTAAGGCTCGGGCGGACCCCTCAGCTCCCCCACTGGCAGCGAGGAAGGTGGGTTGTGGGGCGGCGAAACTCCGCGTGTTGGACGAAGGTCGGCCGGTGGGGAGTTTCCCGGTGGTGGTTAAGCGCGGGCGAGGTGGCGCAAGGAAGCGGGGCGGCCGAAGGAGGCTTCGGCTTTTGCTGCACTTTGGGACGGGCGTGTCAGGTGCGCCAATGGCATCCAGGCTAAGTCAGGAGAAGCTCTGTAGAAAACAGGGATACCCCCAGAGCCCATTTCGGGGTGCAAACCACGTTTGCTCTGACTTGGGAATAAGCCATCATTCTCGCCTTCCCCCAGACATGCTGGGCTGCCTGGGCTCCAGCAGGAACGAAGTCGGGGGGGTGGGGGCTTTGGGGTTTGGCCCTCTGCCCCCCTCCCCACCCTTTGCCTTCTCTCTGCCTTGGCTTTCCCCAGGGCTCCCTCCCTGCCGCTTGCGGTCAGTCACCCTTGATTATATGCTGCCTGGGACTCAGCAGATGACCAGATGCCAGCCTGTGCCTGGGCACGGGCACAGAAGCATGGGAGCTTAAGGGGGGGGGGCAGGCCTGATTCTGTCCTCCAGGCCTCTCCCCTCCCTGGCTGGTCCTTCCCAAGCCTTGCCCAGAACCCCTGGCAAATCACATCTGAACTTGCCTGCTCCATGTTTAGTGTGGAGTGGAGTGGAGTGGAGAGGAGAATAGACTTTATTGTCACTTTGAATGTATACTAATTGGCATACATTAAAATTGGCATACATTAAAATGAAATTTCATTGCATACAGCTCTCAGAAGGTCACTATTTCCAATATACACTATATAAACATGACAAAACAAACTAGATACAACTTATGACTGTAACTTTGTTGCTTCTATCCTTATGATTTATATTGATATTGATGGTTTCCTGATTGCTTATTTGTACCCTATGACTATCATTAAGTGTTGCACCTTAGGATTCTTGATGAATGTGTCTTTTCTTTTTATGTCCACTGAGAGCTTCTGCACCAAAGACAAATTCCTCTATTCTGTTCTGTTCTATTCTATTCTATTCTATTCTATTCTGCACATACCCATCTATATTCTATGATACAGAGAACCAGCATAGTCTAATCTGGATGTATACATGTACCTGGGAAGAAAAATGAATCTTGCAAGTTTACCAGGCAGATGGCACAAGGAACAAAGCTGTTACAGAATCTGATGCCTTTCTCATCCTCACATTTGCTCTGATGAGAAACATATTTGGGCTATCAAGGATGAGGGAAGTAGGGAATAGATTTATACAAGTAGAAATTCGAAAATTGCCAGAGGAATGACAATGCGAATTAAGAAATCCTCCAAATTTACAGTGCAACAGTTAAAAGTTGGCTGTTTTGGGTGGTTGATAACGGATGACTCCAATCAATTTTTTATGTGGTCAAACTGGTCTGACCTTTTATGTAAGTGTTATGCAAATCTTTTTGATTTACAGGGACCAAATTATTGCAGTTTGGAATTTTAATTTAACTTTAGCTCCCTCTACATTTTGGATGCCAAAGTTCTCAATTAAGTTGGTCAGGAACCTTTTCAATCTCCCATTTGATGCAGAGTTTATCTCCCAGTTGATATCTGGGGTAGATAAAGTCCCCCATTACTACTATGGTATGTTTCCTACATACATTTGTTGACCAGCAAAAAGTTCATCTATTTCCTCTGCTTGATTGGGTGGCTTACAATACAGGTAGTTCTTGACTTACAACAGTTCATTTAATGACCATTTGAAGTTGCGATTCCTGCCACCCCTCGGGGCCCCACTGCTCCTCGCCAAGACTGGTCTTTTTTCCCCTAGGGCAGAGGTCAGCAAACTGCAGCTCTGGAGCTGCATCTGGCTCTTTCCTCCTTCTGCTGCGGCTCCGTCAGCGGTTGGTGCCACAATTTTGAGAGGAACTTATAGTGCAGGTGGGGGGGGGGGGAGAGAAGCACAGTGCACCAGGAGAAGACTCTATGGCAAGGTGAGTGTTTTCCAATTGTCTTCACAATTGATAGGGCTTTCGGTTATGACACAGGAAAAAGTATGCTGCTCTAGGAGGAGACTCTATGGTGGGGGAACTGAACTTCGGGTCAGCTCCAGAATTGAACAGGGGGCTTCTGGTTAGGAACTTTGTGGCTCCTAGTGTTTTCCGTGGGAAACGGGTCTTTGAGTGTTTAGGTTTGCTGACCCCTGCCATAGGGAACTCTGGGTTACTTTTCCTCCTTTCACAGGAGGACTTGATGAGGCCTCCTTTCTATGGGTTGGCATACTTTCTTCCAGGGGGAGGCTGTGAAATCAATTGCTCAGCTTCAGAGGGGCTGGACCAGACAGCTGGGGCCTTGCTCCCAGTTGCTGTTTTCTCCATGAGTGACATGTTTCCATCAATCTTCCTATAAAGGTTCATATACATATAAATACACATAAAGGCTATTGTTGTGACTGAGCTGGCAGCAGATTTGGATAGTGAGGAGGTTGGGGAGGGACACGGGCCAGTCTTGGAGTCTGGGGAAGGCTTGGACAAGGGCTCTGCATTGGAGGCAGAGAGGGGGCCAGGGCCGTTTGGTAGTATATTTGCTGCCCCCAGAGCCTCCAGAGTCTGACATCACTGAGGCAAGAACAACGGGAGCCTGTTCCTAGTGTGCGCATGTGCAGAGCTGCCAGAAGGCAAGAACAATTAAGAAAACAGGGTCAACTCGGGAGTAAGGCTTGGAGATGATTGACCCCTCCCATAAGACATAAAAGACAGGACATGAGCTTTTGCAGGAAGCAATTAGTTCATCTGGTTGGTTCAAGCTTTGAAAAGTTCTGTTTGACTCTGTGCTGAGTTTGGCCTTGCTCTGCATTTGGCAATTAGGTCTCTGGCAGCCTTCCAAGGGAGATAAGGTGGGTGTTCATCAACATTCCCCTGAAAGACTGTGGCAACTCGAGCAGACATCTGTCAGAATATTCACGGACTGTTTGTGAAACCTTGCAGACTGAATGACCATAATTCACAGCCATATAAATAAAAGAGGGTTTTTGGAACTAAGGTTGTGATTTATGCTTTCTCAGGAAGCCTAGGTCAGAACATCTGTATGAATATGAATATATAGAAACATATTCATATTCTTTTAGCCTTCCTCTGAAATCTGGAAGGTCCCAAGTCTATTCTTGCCTGCCTATTGTGAGTCTTTGGAGACTAATGTTTCCCGAGAGATCAGATCAGGACTTCTTGCGAACCCACTCAAATTAATTGGGGTTGATTACTTTATTCTGCTAGGCATAATCTGTGTAATGTCTTCTTATACGCCAGAGGTCTTCAAACTTGGCATCTTTAAGATTTGTGGACTTCAGCTTCCAGAATTCTCCAGCCAGCTAGCTCTGCTTATTGCTGCATTTCCAGCAACTTTTAGAAAATAAATAATCACTTTTAACAACAAGGACTGGAATAATATAGCAACAGAGAAAAAAGTCAGAGTCAACAAAGAATATCACATACTGATTTTTCTAAGATTTGGTAGAAATTTAATTATATTCTTCCACTGAAATTCCCATTATTGCACATCTATTTGCACATCTAAATTCTGCCTTCATTTAATGATGCAATCTTTGCCTTGTTCTTAGTATTTCACCAGTAATTTAGAAATGAGCCTTAGCAGCTTTTCTAAGTTACATACAGTATTATAAGATTTTCATATTCAGTCAAATCTCTTTGTTCTCTTTGTTTCTGCAATTCTTTAAATACTCTGCTCCTTACATGAAGATACTACATGCACCATGTGTGTATATTGGCAGAGGCAGCCCCCTTATATGCACATAGATGGAAATACTAATTCCCACAGTGGCAGAGTAGCTGGTGAAGGTGATGTAGTAAGTGGAGTGGCAAAATTGACTGTTTTAATTAAAGAACTTACCTACCCAGTTTCCCCGAAAACAAGACCTCCCCAGATAATGCCCAATTGGGCTTTTGAGCGCATGTGCTAAAATAATATTGCAACGCAGCAACAGCCATGAGGTGACCACGCTCGCCGCCTCCTGCACCTCAAAAATAATAAGGCCAAGCGCTTATTTCGGGGAGTCAAAAGAAAATAAGACCCTGTCTTATTTTCGGGGAAACATGGTGCCTTCATTTCTTTTTGCTCAAAACTGAAAAAGAATTGAAAGTTTGATTCTAGGTTTTGATGACTAGAAAGACTTTGTTGTTATAGAAATGGCTTTAGTTTTTGGGAAATGTAAAACAAATAGTTGAGGTTTTTTTTTAAAAAAAATACTGCCTTGAAAAATGTCAGAAGTCAACACTTTCCCCCCCCTCTCTCTGTTTGCAGTTTTTCTTTCTCTCAGAAAACTAAGAGAAACTTGTTTTTTCTGTATTTTCATTTCATAATGAAATTTAATAAAGAAGCATAAAAATGTTAAACCCCCTAAAGAGGTTCTGTGTTGCAAGAGAGGGAGAGATTTAACTTTGCCAAAACTTGGATATGAATTAAACAAAAAGCAATTCATTTCTAACTGATGTAGTTTTATAATATATTATAAAATATTGTGGAGATCTTTCAGCTAAAAGACAGTGGATACGTCTAAATAAATAGCTAATCAGTTTATGATACGACAAGGCAAGTAGGTCAAATTTTGATAAATCAGATTCAGTCAAGTACATCAGGAAAGAAAAATGTAGCCAAATAGATCAGTATATTTGCTAGCAGGGAAATATATACATCAAAACAAGCACCAGTAAACATCAGACAGCACCTTGGACAGTTCCCAAATGTCTCTCTAATTAAGATGCAAAAAATGTTGTCTCAGCAAAGGAAAGATGGCATCATTTGAAGCCTTGGGAAAGGTGAAACAGAATAAAAGAATTGGAAGGGACCTTGGAGATTTTCTAGTCCAACCTCCTGCTCAAGCAGGAGACCCTATACCTTTACAGACAAATGGCTGCTCAATCTCTTCTTTAGAATCTCCAGTGATAGAGTATCACAACTTCGGAAAGCAGGCCATTCCACTAATTAATTATTCTCAGTGTCAGGATAATTTATTCTTAATTCTAGGTTGGATCTCTTTTTGTTGATCTTCCATCCATTACTTCCTGTCCTGCCCTAAGGTACAGAGAATAGGTTCATCCCTTCTTTTCTGTGGCAACTCCTAAAGTATTGGAATTAGCCGTGGTGGTGCAGTGGTTAGAGTGCAGTATTGCAGGTTACTTCTGCTGACTGCTGATTGCCAGCAGTTCAGCAGTTCAAGTCCCACTGGCTCAAGGTTGACTCAACCATCCATCCTTCTGAGGTGGGTAAAATGAAGACCCAGATTTTTGGGGGCAAGAGGCTGACTCTGTAAACCACTCAGAGAGGGTTGTAAAAACACACATGGTATATAAGTCTAAGTGCTATTGCTATTGATATAATTATTTATATCATGTGGAATGATAGTACAACTTTATAATCCACTGGTGACACCACACTTGGAATACTGCATCCAGTTCTGGTCACCATGATCCAAAAATATGTTGAAACCCTAGAAAGAGTGCATAGAAAAGCATCACATGTGATAAGGGGTCTGGAGACTGTTCTGACCCCCCCCCCCCGGCCTGTGAATAAACCACAGGATTGGCTGTTTGCCACTATTTAATGAATGCAATAACCAGTCCTTTGGCTGAAGGCCCAGGCAAACTCACATTCAAGATAATAGGTTGGCAGCAACTCAGAAGCTCCAAGAAAGCAACTCAGATAATTCCACAAGACACGACTAGAATACAGATTTCTTCAATAAGAGTTCAAACAGTTGTTTCCTGCAAATGTCCCCTCCCAATGCCCTTCCTTATAAACCCTCTTGGGAGGGGCCCAGGCACAACCACCTGTGTGTAATTATCGTCTATGAGGCTGCCTATGGAGTTGCTGCTTCCGTTTCTCAGCTCGATGCACTCTAGCATCAGAAACAAACAAACTCTGATCTTCTCCACTGCTCCATGCCTCAGGCACCTCCTGGTGGCCAACCATGGCAGACTCCTATGGGTCCTCGCTATCCGAGTCCCTCAGCAGCTCAACTGGATCCTGCTGGGCCACAACAGGAGGCTAAACCATATGCTGATTGATTGAGGGAACTAGGTATGCCTAATCTAACAAAGAAAAGGGCTAGGGGTGACATGATAGCAATTTTCCAATATCTGAAGGGTTGTTACAGAGAAGAGGGAGGGAGCAACCTACCCTCCAAAGTACCTGAGGGCAGGACAAGAAGTAACAGGTGGAAGTTCACTAAAGAGAGATCCAACATAACAATAAGGAGAACTTTACTGACAATGCAAAGAATGAATTTGTAGAATGGCTTATCCCCAGGAGTTGTGGGTGCTCCATTCTTGGACATTTTCAGAAAGAGACTAGACAGCCATTTGTCCAGAATGATATAGGGTCTCCTGCTTGAGCTAGAGGGTGGATAGAATCATAATGGTGATCCTATGGCATGGGGAGCCATCTCTGAGGGCACATGAACTGTTGCCCTAGGTCAGCTGCAGTACGCATGTCAATTGATTTTCGGCCTTTAAAGGGCCTCCGGAGGGCTGGGGGAGGCTGTTTTCGCCCTCCTCAGGCTTCAGGAAAACCTGGGGAGAGCAAAAAACAGGCATACTGGGCCTACCTATGGGCTATTTCCAGCCTCTGGAGGCTTCAGTGAGGCCTGCTAGGCCCAAAATGGGGTGGAGGAGTCGTGCATGAATGCGCAGGGGACGGGGCAGTGGGGGGGGGTCATGCACGCATGCAGGGGTGAGGGGGGTTGAATTATGGGTGTGAGTACTCACGCACATGCTATCATACACACGTCCGTGCTTTCGGCATCCGAGTCAAAAAAAGTTAGCCATCACTGGACTGAAAGATCTCCACAATCCCTTCCAATCCTTTTATTCCATGTTCTGTGTCACACCTGATTCTTTTCTTCATTAGACTAGACCTATTTAGCTGCTGCAATTGTTCATACGGTTTAGCCTGCAGTGCCCTGTGAGGCCACACTTGGAATACTGCATCCACTGCTGGTTGCTATGATACAAACAAAAAAAAAAAGATGCTGAGGCCCTAGAAAGATTGCAGAGAAGAGCAACAAAGATGACGAAGATTCTGCGGAACAAATTGTATGAGGAATGGTCATGGAACTAGGTATGTTTAGCTTAATGGACAGAAGGCTTAGGAGTGACATGATAGCCATCTTTCAATACTTGAAGGGCTGTCACAGGGAAGAGAGGGGTGATTTATTTATGAGTCCCCTTCGGGGGAAAAGGGCAGCATATAAATAAAATAAACATAAACATATTTTCCAAAGCACCAGAGTCAGGACAAGAAGCACATGGGAATTCTAGAAGTTGAAGGTTATCAATCTTAAAGCCTGCTGGCTGAGGAATTCTGGGAATTGAACTCCATCCACCTTAAAATGGTGTACAATATTTTTCAGAGTATAAGACACACTCCCCCCCGAAAGAGGGTGAAAATTTGGGTGTGTCTCATATACTGAATGTAGCCCCACTCACCTGCTGGGCCCCACCCTTTGGCCTCTGCCTCCCAGCAATTTGCCTCCTTGCAGCAAACAGCGAACATCCTGTTTCAGTTTCAGCTTCAGCACAGCCTGATTAGCACAAGCAACTGATGGTCAGTTGGATCGGCTTCCTGACCATCAGCTATTTCAGGCGGTAGGGATTGCCATTGCCTATTGCCACCTCCGCACACCCCATTTTCGGCCTCCACTTTCCATTTTCAGCCTCCATGCACCCCATTTTCTGCCCATTTTGATTGTTGTCACCTGGAACAGGCAGAAAATTAAACCCATAGAAGCCAAAAATGGGGCATGCTGAGGCTGAAAATGGGCCATGTGGAGGTGGCAGTAGGCTATGGCAATCCCTGAAGCCTGAAACAGCTGATCATCAGGAGACCTGACAATCACCCGTTTGTGCTAATCAGGCTGTCTTGAAGCTGAAACTGAAACAGGCTGTTTGCTGCAAGGAGACAAATTGCTGGGAGACAGAGGCAGATTCTTTTTTCTTGTTTTCCCCTCTAAAAGTTAAGCACGTCTTATACTCTGGAGCGTCTTGTACTCCAAAAAATATAGTAGTTTGAAAAATGTTATTTTAAACTTTGCAATAGCCTGGGGCCCTATATCCTCAGATATGTCTATGGAGATTTTCAGCCATCCAGGTCATAGCTGTTCAAGAGGCAACTGGATTTTCTTGTTTATCTTTGTAGGCGTTTCACTTCTCATCCAAGAAGCTTCTTCAGCTCTGACTGGATGATGGGGAATGGATTTATACTCCTATCAGACATCTGGTCCTTTGCATTCTTTTAGAGAGTCGTTGAGGCAACTTGGAGGTTTATTTGTGTCATCAGGGTCACAAATAGGTGTGGAGCCTTTGGAACTGTTGAAAAGACTGTGTTGTAGACTGGAGATAGATGATGTCATATCCCTCCCCCTCTGTTGAGAGAGGACTTTTCAGTTTTGACAGTTTTGGCTTTTCAGTACAGTACTTCCGAAATACTGCATTCTGTTAAATAGCTTGTAGGTTTCTTTGCTCCGTCCCTCCGATTCTGGGCACAAAGGCAGAGGACAGTTGCAGCCAACTGATCTATCAGTTGAAGCATGGAATTTCTTCTTTAAAAAGTGGGGAGATACTAGAAATAAAGGGGAAGCCAAGGTTGGAGGCCTTTTCTGACATTTCCCAATGCCGATTGTGGTGCTGCTGAAATGAGTTCAGATCAGTTCCATTTTTCTGTCTGCTTTTACATTCCCCCATCTCAGGGGAAGGATAGTGTAAAATCCCCACTTCCTCCTGACCAGTTGGGACTTGGAAGGCAGAAAATAAACGGGTGGCAGGGCCAGCCAGAGGTGGTATTTACCAGTTCTCCAAACTACTTAAAATTTCCGCTACCGGTTCTCCAGAACTGGTCAGAACCTGCTGAATACCAGCTCTGGGATGGAGGGTGCTTTAAGCATGAAAGAAAACACGGGGCACCTATTTTTAAACTGCCACTTTGACCTCACGTCCTTTAGGAAACAAGTGTCTCTTTTATTGGGAAAGTTTCTGAGATTCGTACATGAATTCTGTGTCACCTGGCATTTACTGGATCAAAAGACAAACATTCTCACAATGGGGCCCGTTTGGTGTGGGTGTCTGCAGAAAAACATCCACCCATTAGGTGAGCCATTATGTTTAAAATCTTCCTCCTTCAACATGTTTAACCATGTAGAGTGTATGCATTACTTGGTTGGTCTATGAACAAAATAAAGATATGATTTGTTGGGGATTAATTATTGTATAAACCAAACATAAGGACAAGGATTTGTTTTTTTAAGTTCCCTCTTACCGAAGTAAGAGAAGTGTATTTTCTTAACTGGTGGTCCAGCATAATAAAGTTTTATTAGTAGAAGTAAAGAAAACAAGAAAAATGCCTTCCACAAACTCAGGTTGAAGTCTCTTCTTTGCCACGGAAGATCACTGGATGCCTTTAGGCCAGTAACCGTCTCCCAACCCAGCTTACCTCTCTGGCTTGTTGTTGAGAGTAGGGAGTATTTTACTTCATAGAGGATGGATGGGGTATGAATCAAGGAATAAATAGGGCCAACAAATCAACAAAAGGACAGTCACTCTGCAAATGGCATTGGTAGAATGACTGACTTGTGGCAAAGCTCCCCACTGAAAGTATAGTATAGTCTTTATTGTCATTATACAAAATAAATATAATGAAATTGGTTTTAGCCTCACTGGTGCAAAATTATAGTGGAAACTAAAAAAGAAAGAAAAAGAAAAAGCTAGTCATATGTTTTGCGTGTGTGCATGGAGTGATTGTGGTTGTATTTAAAAGTCTGACAGCCAAAGGATAGAAACTATCTTTAAACCTATTTATTCGGCTGGCTATACTTTGATGCCTTCTGCCTGATGGTAGAAGTGCAAAGAGACACTGACCAGGGTGTGAATCATCTCTGAGTATCTTCCTTACTCTGCTAAAGCAGCGAGATCTGGCAATGTCATCCAGTGGTGTTAGAGGGCAACCAATGGTTTCTTGTGCTGAATTGATCACTCTCTGTAGTGCCTGCCTGCCTGCAGTTGTTAAACCAACATACCATACTATAATGCTGCGGGTATAGACTAGTTTTTGCCTACATACTCCACTATGACACCAGGAGCTCAAAGCCACAGCATCTATGCCCACCGCCATCTTGGATACTGCACTGAAAACACAAATGTACTCCTTGGATAATCTGGAGAGGCCAACTAGCCTCATCAAAGATGAATCTTCAGCTGTCTTGGCTTCTTGGTTGGTTAGCACTTCATATAAATTTAAGGCCACCAATCCTCAAAAAGCTGTCAAGGAAAACATATCACACCTCCCGGCCTCCCACTGAAAAAGTGAGATTAAAATTATTTTTGAAAGGCCTCCTTAAATGCCACATTAATTCCCACCTTTTTGACTGATGATTATTCCAGAGCTGAGTGTGACTGGTAAAAATGTATCTCCAAATCATTTGCTGGACCAAAGTTGTGTGCCTTGTGATGACTTTGGTGGTGGATTGAGGTTATTCTTTGGAACACATTATGTCTCACTGCGTGTTTGTTTTCTTTCTGTGTGTTCTTCAGAGCTGTAGAAGCTTTTTGGATGAGAAGCAAAACATCTTCAAGAAAAACCAGAAAGTCCAGTAACAATCTGAAAAAAGCACCTTTGGAACAGGATTTGGCATGATTTCTCCTGCTACTTTTCTTTTATTTGGGAGAAGGACATTAAAAATGTATGTCAGTTTTGGCTTCCTCTTTTCTTGATTATTGGACTTGCTAGGTAATGGGAGATGAGCTCACTGCTGACTGGGGAAGATTAAGAGCAGTATCATAACTTGGCTGGTCTTAAAAGAATTCCTTTCTGAATTCTGTTTTGAAATCTCACAGAGTATGTGGCCCAGTAATTGGAACTGGAATTGCTATGAAGTTGTTTGAAATAATGAGGGTTCTGCCTATCTGCAAAAGCTATGTGACAAGGTCATTTAAAATAATAAGGACTGTCTACTGTGGAGATGTTATACAGGGAGATTGAGGTGGGCAATTCCTGACATTTTTTCTTTGAAGTACAAAAAAAAGAAAAAGAAGAATATGGCCAGACTGAGATATTTGAAGAGCTGAAATGAAAAGTCTTGTTTTGCCATGCATACAAACACACTGTCAGATCAAACAGCCAAAACCATTAGTGAATGTCTCCCATCCTCCCAAGGATTTCCCAAGGTTGTTATAAAAAAAGTCAAGATCCATCCTTCCTTCCTTCCTTCCTTCCTTCCTTCCTTCCTTCCTTCCTTCCTTCCTTCCCTCCCTCCCTCCCTCCCTCCCTGCCTCCTTCCTTCCTTCCCTCCTTCTTTCCCAGAGTTGTAGGTAGCTCACAAAAGCAGTAAAACAAAGAAATATATGTACCCTGTTCATTCCTAAGACAGACTCAAACCACACAGCTGACTTTTCAATCGATGTGCTGCCAAATTCCAGCTACATGTTTAACATGCTAGGAGGAGCACATACATATGTTTGCATGCATGCAAGGTGGAGGAAAATTAAGGTGACCAGATTTTCAGATTTGTAAAGAGGGACACCTTTGACCGGGGCGGGGGGGGGCTTGATTAAATTTTTTATACGGAGCAACAAATTTTTTCATATAACGCAAAAATAGTATTGTAATTTTTTTTATTTCAACATAACTACAATTTACAAATATAAATTGTAACTCTTCCCAAACATTAACATTTTGATCACGTGACCATGAGGATGCTGCAATGGTCACTAAGTGTGAAAATGGTCGCTAAGTGTGAAAAATGGTCATCAGTTGCTTTTTTCAATGCCATTGTAACTTTGGTCACTATACCACCTTTCTTGCCACAGTTCTTAAGTGAATAACTGCAGCCGATAAGTTAGTAACATAAGTGAATCTGGTTTCCCAAATTGCCTTTGTTAAAAGGCAATTAAAATGACCCCAGGACACTGAAACCATCATAAATACGAATCTGTTGCCAAACATCAAAATTTTGATCGCGTGACCATGAGGATGCTGCAACGGTTGCTAAGTGTGAAAATGGTCGCTAAGTGTGAAAAATGGTCATCAGTCGCTTTTTTCAATGCCATTGTAACTTTGGTCACTATACCACCTTTCTTGCCACAGTTCTTAAGTGAATAACTGCAGCTGGTATTTTGTATTTTGGATAGAATCTTTTTTTAAATAGTCTAAGACAATTTAAAAAAAGAATCCATACAGAATAAAGCTATTTTAAAAAATCCTATGCACAATAAATAAAATATTATTTTAAAATACATTAAAAAAATAAAAGAAAAAAACCCAGCTCACTTACCAGCAGGCACAAGTCAATCCAGAATGATGTAGATGTTAATACAAAGAACTGATCAAATTAAAATGGTGAAATTAGTCAGGGAAATATTTTTCAAAGAAACTCTGCCACCATTTTTTCTTCCACACGAGCCAACCTCCAACCTCCGTGCCCCTCCCCTCTGGAAAATCCAGGAAGTAACACTCGCAGCCCCTCTAGCCAAGCATTCCTGGAACTCTATAGTACTTGGTCATTTTTTTCTTATAAAATGAGGTAAAAGGGGGCGGGGGGGTCCGTTTTCTTGCTTTAAAGTTTTAATATCTTCAATGAAAGTACTGAGACAGAGAGAGAGGTTAGACAGGGTGTCTTTTGTCTTGCCCCGGTTAGGATTTCTTAAGCAAATCCACTAGGCTTTCAACATGAAGCCAGAAAATCGGGACTTTTTAAAAACGGCCCGGGACACGGGACAAATTGTTATAAAGCGTGACCATCCCACTGAAATCGGGACGTCTGGTCACCTTAAGGAAAATGCAGGCAACCCCTCCTATAGACAGCTCTACACGTGAAATCTGCTTTTCTGGTATTGGTCTTGATGCACGACCTTCCTGAGTTCTTCATTGATCTAAGCACTCTGCTGGATCTGCCCTACCACCTCTTCTGATTTTATTTGGCTGGACCTTCAGCCCAGCACCCTCCTGACTTCCAATATCTATCTCAGTGTTGATTTTCAGTTCTTCAATGATTCTCACTTTAACCTTCCTCCTCTTGGCCATCTTAGTGTAGTCTCAGGATGAAGTCTTCTCCGAGGAGCCCATCTTGTTTCTGGAGTTGCAATGTCTTCACAAAATACTCTTCTGTGTAAAGAGCGGCTCTGATTTGCATGAGATCCCAGCATCAATTTACAAAAAAGGAAGCAAAAAACTGCTTCCTTTTAAACAGAGAGGAAACTAACTAGCCATAAACACAAGAGCAAATTTCCCATCTTGAAGCTATTCCTTATCTTTGCCACCCAAACGCCACCTACAAACAAGAGAAAAGTGACTCCCAACTTTGGATGAAAATATCAAATTTATTTAGAGGAAAAAATTAAGAAGGGACCTCACCCCCAAAGAGCCTGGAAAGGACCGAGCTCAGTGGGTATGAAGGTGGGGGTCATGACCTCCTCTGATCTATTCATAATCTCTCTATCACACTTAAATTCTGCTACAACCCAAAGGCAATTAACAGCTTTCATGATCTAAAACATTAAACATCCAGGGCACATCAAACAGAAAAGAATTAAATAAATAAAACATCATAAACCTATGAATCATTTTAGCAACAATCCCAGAAGCAAAGAAAAAGCAAAGAATCAAAATAAGAAGACTAGGCGAGTGAACAAGTCATGAACTCAGCTGGAAGGCTTTCCAAAAGAGCAGTTGCAACATCCTTCTAAAACACACCAGGGAAGATGGGCTGGGCTGATCTCTGGCCCTTTGGAAGACGAGAGCAAAGAGCTTTTGTGGTCTCCCAAGAGAGGCCGAGGTACTTAAAGCCTCCCATCCCTGTGGCTCTGCCCTTTGGTTTTGGAAGGCAGCGTCCAACTGGCAAACAGTGCCGAGTTTTCAATGCTGGTGCTTATATGGGTTACTATCATCAGGTACCTGGAAGGAAAAATGAGTGGAGGGACACAATTACAATGGCAACAAGGGTACAGAATTAAGCTTTATTGATTAATTGGTGAGCATAAAACACCTTTTGTTTTCCTTGAGTTAAATTATTGTTCTGAGATGATAAAATATAAATCTGAGATCAAGAAGATAACAATAGCAAAGAACTCTTCATCCAAGGAGGAATAGCTTTTCAAAGCTGCAGAACAGCCCAAAGTCAACACCCAAGAGGAAGTTTCTTTTCAATTTAAACAATCTTTCCCATGATTTTCGGCATGAGGAAATTCCTGCAGAGAAAAATTACAATGAATGAGTTGAAACAGAACTTTGAAGACTTGACTCTTCAGATCAGAATGGCACACTTAAAAACTTTAGAGATTGATTCACATAAAAGAAGAATCATCTAACTTGAAAATTTTGATTAACATACCATAAGAAATCTGGTTTCAAGAAACAGAGAAAGAGATTGGGGAGGATTCCATGAATGGAAATCTTAAAAGGAAAAACAACTCCGCTTGGGAAATTCAGAAAAAAATCCTCCTTTCCCTATGAGCCACCCACAGTCCATTACATCCACCCATCACTTTTGCTCAGGATATCTCCCTGGGGTTTCCCTGAGGGGGGAGCAATGTCTCACAAGAACTGATGGTGCTTGGATGCCATTTTCCCCTTCCCTTGCATTCCATTCCACCCCCTTCCCTTTCCAAATTTCAGTATTGGTAAACTTTATCACATTTATCAAACTTAGGTGATCCTCATAATATTATTTAAACAACAAAAGCCTAACATCTGTAAACCTCTAATCTTTCTATCTTTTCTATCTATCTATCCCTTGCATTCCATCCCACCTCCTTCCCTTTCCTTTGTCAAGCTGCAAATGAAGCAGGATATAAGTGAAAGTGTGAGTCAGTCTTGACAGCCAGTAGTTAAATGTTTTTATAACGTTATTGCGTGAGGATCTTCCAGTTATTTTACAAAACTATTTTGAATGTTATTTTTCTTTAGCTTTGCATTGGATTTTAATAAAATTTTGAATCCAATATTAGATAAGAAAAGTGTTCCAGCTAAATTTACATTTTAAATTCAATTCTAGTACAGGGGAAATGCTACAAGTTTATATGCTACAGTTTAATTTGGTGGATTTACAACAAATATATGGTTATCTTTTCAACTTCACGGTTCTTCTCAACTTGATTACTTGTTTTTTTTAAAAAAATATATTGTGCATCCATATTGTGTGTGGATAGTGCTGATTCTGGGTATAATTCATATTAATCCATTAATGCCTGCTTTCCACTGCAAGGGCATGTTGAACTATTATTATTTGAAGAACTATTTTGGGTTTTTTGCCATTATCTTCTATGCTAATTGATACACCAATGATACTTTTAGCAGAGAGTAGACTATATCGCCACCATCACTTCTTCCTTCTCATCTAGAAATGTTCCAACTCATTATTCTCTTATTCCAATCAAATATGACCCCTCTCCCTGTGCAGAACAGGGAACTTTTCCAGCTGATTTTGCAAAGCTTTGGTTCAAGTTCACTTGGTTACCTCTTTATTTTTTACTGGTCTAAAGACTGTCTGTAATATTCCTGGTATCACTGATGGAGGACTTACGAGTTGGCTCAAGAGTTGGTGCCTCCAAGAGAACTTCAGATTCCTAGACCATGGTTTGCATTACCTACGGGAAGACTTCTGGCAAGGAATGGGCTGTACCTCACAAGAACCTGAAGAATATATTCAGAAAACATCTGGTTCAACTGATCAGAAGGGCTTTAAACTAAAATAGAGGGGGGAGGGTGACCAATCAGCCATACAGGATTCAGATACTTATACATGAATGTTGAAGTTATTGGTTGCTCAAATCTGAAGTACTAATCTACAAGGGCAGGTATGATATAGTTGCAATTACTGAAATTTGATGGGATGAAACTCGTGACTGAAACGTACTGAACGAAGGATACAAACTGTTCAAAAGAAACAGACCTAATAAAAGAGTAAGGAGTTGCATTATATGTTAGAGATTACTACATCTCTACAGAAATTCACAAAACCAAAAATAAAGCCTCCTAGAATGCATATGGGTCAATATAAAATGGAAAAAGAATGACATTGCTCTAGGTGTATACTACAGGGCCACCCAACCAAGCAGAACAAAATGGATGAACTTTCTGCTAGCCAGTTAACAAATGTATATAGAAGCACACCACAGAAGTGATGGGGGACTTTAACTACCCTGACATCATTTGGGAGATAAACTTTGCATGAAGTGGAAGATTGAACAAGTTCCTAACCAACCTAGCTGACGATTTTGTCATCCAAAATGTAGAGGAGGGGACTAGAGCGGCAGCTATAAAGGGAAAAACAAAAGGGAAACAACTCAAAAAGCTTTGGAAACTCTGAAAAATATTATTATAAAAGCCTGATCCACCATGGTTATACAAAGAACTCTCTAATAAACTGAAAGACAAAAAGGATAGGTAAAAAAAATGGAAAGAGGGACACATAACTAAGGTAGAATATCAGCAGGTAGCCCGAATCCGCAAAGATTAAGTCAGAAAAGTTAAGACTTGCAACAAACGTCAAAAATTATTTTAAAAATAGTAAAAAAACAAGAATAAAGTCAAAAAGCAATCCATCTATTAATGGGAGAAAAGGGCAAGGAAGTAACTGACAGTAGAGAGAAAGCAGAACTACTTCATTCATTTTTTGCATCAGTCTTCTCGCAAAAAGATAATACAATCCAACCTACAAAAAACACAAATATAAAAGACAGATTAGGAATACAAATTAAAATAAGCCAGAAAATGGTAACAGAACACTTGTCTGATCTAGATGAAACCAATGGGACCTGATGGATTAGATCTCTGAGAAATTGAGCTGGTAGATGTGATTTCAGAACCATTGAACCATATCTTTCAAAGATCCTGGAGCACCAGGGAACTTCTGGAGGACTGGAAAAGATGTTTGTGGTTCCCATCTTCAAAAAAAGGACAAAAAAAAAAAAACGTAGATCCAGGAAACAATAGACCAGTCAGCCTGACATCAATACGTGAGAAGATACTAGAAAGGATAATCAAGCAACAGATCTGCAAAGACATAAAAAGTAGAGTTATAACCAGAAGCCAATACAGGTCTTATGACCTTTTCACATTTATGACCATTGCAGCAACCCCATGGTCATATGATCAAAATTCAGATGCTTGGTAACTGGTTCATATTTATGATGATTGCAATGTCCTGGGGTCATGTGATCTGCTTTTGCATTCTTCTGGCAACAAATTCAATGGGGAAGTCAGGTTCACTTAAAACTATGCAGTTAACAGCTCCAATAATTTGCTTGATAACTGTGGCAAGAAAAATTGTAAAATGTGGGCAAAACTCACTTAACAAATGCTTCACTTAGCAACATAAATGCTGGGCTTGATGGTGGTCGTAGGTTGAGGGCTATCTGTATTATGTTATTCTGAGTTAGGAAGGCCATTCTGGAGTCTCCAAGGAACCCAACAAGACAAACACAGACTTCAGAGGAGAATCAGAACTGCAGAAAAAACAATTACTACCAACCTGCCTTCCATTGAGGACCTGTACACTGCACCAGTCAAAAAGAGGGCCGTGAAAATATTTACAGACCCCTCACATCCTGGACATAAATTGTTTCAACTCCTACCCTCCAAACGACGCTATAGAGCACTGCACACCAAGACAACTAGACACAAGAACAGTTTTTTTCCCGAACACCACATCACTCTGCTAAACAAATAATTCCCTCACCACTGTCAAACTATTAACTAAGGCTGCATTACTATTACTCTTAGTCTTCTCATCGTTCCTATCACCCATCTCCTCCCACTTATGACTGCAGGACTGTAACTTTGTTGCTTGTATCCTGACAATTTATGATATTGATTATTCCTGATTGCTTATTTGTACCATATGACTATCATTAAGTGTTGTACCTTAGGATTCTTGACGAATGTATCTTGTTTTTTTAATGTCCACTGAGAGCATCTGCACCAAAGACAAATTCCTTGTGTGTCCAATCCCACTTGGGCAATAAAGAATTCTATTCTATTCTACGAGCATTTCACCGCTACAGGACGGCAGTACTTTTCATGTGACACAGCAACAGGTGTGGGGTTTTGTTGAATTGCTCCTTCCCAAGAAACATTGAAAGGTTGGACAGAGTTTGGAAAGATATGCCCAGAGGATCTGCAATTCTTTCCAAAGATAGTTGGGAGCAAAGAGGCTGAGTCATGTTTTTGGGAACAGGCTGTGTTTTTTATTCTCGATTCAGGGTGTTGCCATAATATTAATCATTATTATGAGTAAAAAGGAAAATAAGGAAGGAATAAAGAACAAAACTTTGGCCCTAGTTATGACCTATTCTGTTTTTTATTTTGTCCTGATAGTTGTTGAAGTTCATTGTCTTTTTTGGCACCAATTATCCCCCCCCCCCCCAGAAATGATAATCTCTCTCTGAATTCTTTTGAGAAAAATCCCAGATAACCATATTAAGGCAGAATTACAATTTACAGAGCATTAAGAAAGAATCTGATAGTACCTTTGGAGACTAACAATTCCATTAAAGTGCAAGTGTCAATGACAGTGAACTTAAATATGCTTTAAAGTTGATCTCAAAAGGTATTAAAAGGTATTAATTTCTGACAAATGGCATTCCAATCTCTTCTTGAAAGTCTCAAGTGATGAAGCCTCCACAACTTCTGAAGACAAGCTGTTCCATTAGTTGATTGTTCTCACTGTCAGAAAGTTCCTCCTTATTTCTAGGTTGAATCTCTCCTTGGTCAGTTTCCATCCATTATTCCTTGTTTGGCCTTCAGGTGCTTTGGAAAATAGCTTGACCCCCTCCTCTCTCTGGCAGCTCCTTAAATATTGGAAGACTGATATCCTGTCTTCCCCTGGTCCTTCTCTTCGCTAGACCAGCCATGCCCAGTTCCTGCAACCGTTCTTTGTATGTTTTAGTCTCCAGTCCACTAATCATCGTAGTTGCTCTCCTCTGCACTTTTTGTAGAGTCTCAACATCTGTTTTATAGTGTGGTGACCAAAACTGGATGCAGTACTGTAGGTGTAGTCTTACTAGGGCTTTATAGAGTGAAATTAGTACCTCACTTGATCTTGATTGTACCCCTCTGTTAATGCAATTTAGGATTGCATTGGCTTTTTTGGCTGCTGGCTCATATTTAGCTGTTTGTCCACTAAAACTCCAAGATCGCTCTCACATACACTGCTATTAAGAGTGGACTCTTTTGGAATCTATGCTGCTTTCAACTAACATGGCTCTCCTCCTGCAAGATCCTGCACCAGATTGTCAGTGAAGATGGTGGACTAGCTCTATCTAACCCCTTCTCTCCCCCCCCCACATATGATTTAGCTTCCCGTCTTTAATAGCATGCTGTTTCCTGCTTAGTAATATTTGAAGGAAATTGTTACAAGATGGATGTTTTATTTATGTGTCTAAAATAAAATTGTTAGTCCTAAAAAGGTGCTACCATACTCTCTAAATTCTGTATAAGATGTAGTTCTGCCTGAATATGGTTATCTGGAGAACTTTCTTTTTCATTCAAATTAAAGCAAGTTCATCATACTTTACCTAACATTCTTTCTAAATGTACTCATCATTTTATATAAATAAGTTTTGCAATTTTTATCTTGAAGTCGTCTATCTTCGGAGGGCTGCCAACAAGAAAAATAATATATGAAGGCTGAAGTATGAACTTATCAGGCATTATTAGAACTAATCTTCTAGTCTCTTTGATGCCTCCTAGTACTTCATTTTTCCAACAATCACTTTCATGTTTCCTTTGCTCTTTATTACAGTTTTCTTAAACATTTATTTTATAACAGTAGAAGATAAACCTTAAACCAGAGGAGCTTCTGGATCATAGTAGACCTCTCATACAAAAGTTGAGCTCCCTTCAAATTAAAGTTGGCAGTTGAAGCTTTGCAAGAGTTCAGATGCAAATTAATAAAGATTAAACTTTACATAAATAAAATGTAGATTATATTGATGCACTTTCAGTGGTCATTTTAATATTTTGGTATTTCAAGATTTAAATTTGGGGTTCTTTTATGTGGTGCTTTAATTGTAGCTATGTTGGTTTTTTATAAGACAAAAGAATGTTAACATTTTTGAATAATAATTTATTTGGATTAATATATGTTCTTGTATTTTGAGATATTAATACCAGTATCAGTGAAAAAAATGTTTTTTACGAAGGTTATCTAAGGGTTGTGCTAATATTCATGATTTATGACTTATTCAGTGTCACAGGTATGTCTCTGTGTATGTTTGTGTTTGTCAAAATAGTCAATATTGTGGCCAATATTGTGGTGACTAAAATATTATGGTTTTTTTTAATACAGGTCATCCTCAACATATGACCAGAATTAGGACTGGAACTTCCATCACTAAGCAAAGTGATTGCTAGGTGAATTTTACAAGCTTTTTTTGTTGTGGTCATTAAATGAATCATATCATTGTTAATCAAATTGGTTTCCCCCATTGACTTTGTTTTTTTGGAAGCTAATTGGGAAAATTGCAAATGGTGACCACAAGAGCCCAGTATATTGTGACCCTCATAAATGCAACCAAGCATCTGAATTTTGATCAAGCGACCATAGGCATGCTCTGACAGTCATAAATGCAAGGACCAGTTGTACATCACTTTTTGCAGCACCTTTGTAACTGGCTAAACTTGCTAATAGTCATAAGTCAATGATTACCTGTATATCACCACTGTAGACATCTAACTAAGGCAGAATACCAGCAGTGCTGGTCCAGCATATAGGTTGAATGTGCAAACATGAATTCGGGAAAACTAAGGCTTAAACTAAGATCTGCAACAAATATCAAAATAATAAAAAAGGTTCTTTCAACATGTAAAAAACAAGAAAAAAGTGAAGGAAAGGATCAATCCACTATGGGGAGAAGATAGCAAGGAGGTGACAGGCAGGTGGGAGAAAGCAATACTGCTTAATTCATTCTTTGTCTTTACATAAAAGAAAAAACAAGTGCAAGCTATTAAAAATACTACCATAACAGATAGATTAAGAATAGATGTCAAAACAGGCAAGAAAATGGTAAGACAACAGCTGTCCATTCTAGAAGAATTGAAATCATCAGGTCCAGATGGATTACATCACAGAGTCCTGAAGAAATGTGCATATATGATCTCAGATTTGAATTCCCAAAAGTAAAACTTTATTCGATATACCATATTGGCACTGAAGAAACAAAACCAGCTCTGGTTTTCTCACACAAATGCTTGCTATTTTAAACCATAGCTTCCTCTTCTCCCCACCCTTGGGTCATCACAGTGTCCAATTTTGAGACATCCTTTTGCTATGGGAACAGTCCATTTCTTTCCCCAGCACCTGCGGTTGTGACCTTGATGGTTTCTATGCTCTCACGATCTCCGCAATCATTCTTGACATTCCATTTCCCCCTTCTCTTCTCCTAGTTCATTGGCAAGCATTAGGGTTTGAAAATGATTCAATCTTGACAACTGCATCTATGTAGGGATTTCAGATCTATGTTGAGGGATCAGGTTTCATTCAATAAAAGTTGGTAAAGTCAGACGTAATTTCCCATCTACTGACTCGACTTGGTAACCAGATATTCTTCTTCCACCATCTCAACAAAAGTTTTGAAAGAATAGGGACTGCTAGGGACTTTAATGACAAAGATATCAAGAAGATTGTGGTGGCTAAAGACCTGTTGCTTTGATGGTCTAGAATGGCCTAAAGCTTTGTCCCTTGGCCCAGAGGTGGGTCTCTTCTGGTTTGGACCAGTTCAGCCGAACCGGTAGTAACTTGGCGGGCTATGTCGCTGGAACCGGCAATGACCCAGGCCTGCCAGGCCCCGAACCGATTCTTGGTGGTGCCATAGGTGTCACTATCTTGTTTTTGTTTTCTGCGCATGCGTAGAGCAATTTTTGCTCTTCCCTGAGTGAACCGGCAGTAGCGGCAGCCGGAACCCACCCCTGCTTTGGCCTGCTGGTAGACTAAACAGATTTTGGACCAGGATCTGACTCCTGCAGTCCCTTTGCAGACTTCTGTGCACTTTGTATTGGTTTCTGCTGTGGTTGTAGCAGGGTGTTCTTCCTCCCCACCGTATTCACTGGCACTGTGAGTATATTGCAAAGCCCATGGAATTGGCCTGGGTGTAGAGTCATATTGTGGCCTGTGCTGCCACATTCTGTGTATTTTGCACTGACCTTACACTTGGCAAAGTGAGGGGCTGAGCAACACTTGTTGTTTGCTTTCAGGAAAGCTTTGCAGTCTTCCAGGGACTTCTCCCTGAAGGCTCTGTATTTTAGGAGAGGATGTGGCTTCTGGTGTAGAGGACATTGCTTACCAGGATCTCTGATCTCCGTTTCTATGGAGAGGAGCTGGCAGACTGGTGAAATGAATCTGGAAAAGCCACATTAGTTTTGGAAACTGCTACTGGAGGCTTGCGAGGATGATGTCCTGAAGGAGCAGCACATGGCAATGTGAAGTCAAAGCCAGGATCATTTCTTGTTTTAGCTTGTTGGCACATGAAGTCCACACAAACAGAAAATGGGGGGAATGGAACATTGTACTTTCTTTTGCATCTGGAGCCCTGTGTGATCCACTCCTCTTGTAAGTTATAGGATAGCTTTCGTACATTGGGATTGATACCTCTGGCTGTGTCAAGGAATGCAAGTCCTTGCAAGTCCCTTTCCGACTTAGCTACTTGAAGTTCCATTAGTAAGTCATTAAGTTTCCTAAGTTTCTGATAGGCTCTGTCAGTTATTTTGGGAAAGTTATCAAGTCTTTCGAACAGTGCGTTTTCCACGGCTTCTGCTGAGCCATAACACTCATCAAGTCTGTCCCAGATTGTTTTAAGGTAGTTTATGTTTATTATCCTGATTTGTTTTGCATGCTCAACAGATTCAATGCTGAGCCATTTAACTATAAAGTCTCTCTCTTCCCTGCATGACAAAACTAAGCCTCTGATGGCAACCCAGAAAGAAGATTGCCAGGCTCTATAGCTTTCAAGATGATCATGAAACCTTTCAAGTCCTTGTGTGACTAACTCATGTCATGCAAGGAACTTGGCAAAGTCTATGGTGATTAGTCAAGGGCACATGGCTGTGGTGCGTTGTGTAGTTGGACCAGAAGTGGTATTCTGCCAGTTCACACTGGTTTGGCTCAACTGGCAGTGGTGGCAGCGCTGACATCATCACGAGTTCAGCCAAACCGGTAGTGGTGTCCTAGCTGATGTCATCACATATGCACAGAAGGTCCTGTGCATGCCCAGAAGTACCGCATGAGAGTGGAGCGAGCCACATGACCACAGAGATGTCTTCAGACAGAGCTGGCTCTTCAGCTTTGAAATGGAGATGAGCACCGCCCCCTAGAGTCAGGAACGACTAGCACATATGTGCAAGGGGAACCTTTACCCATGCTCTTCCTCTCGCATGAGATCTTTGTGTCACTGTCCATCCATGCCTTTCAGGATTGCAGAAAAGCCTTTCTGCAAAAGAATGAATGGACAGGTGTTTGTCCATTCTCAAATTTGTCAGGCTCAAAACAAAGGAATATTTCAGTATTTCAGTCTCCCAGAGCTCTCCATAGCAGACCTCAGGCAGACTCAGAAAAGCAGGACTTTTCCAACAGCACTGTTGAGTGAGAGACTGCCAAATTCACTTACCATACTCCACAAAACTTCAGGCAATTTCAGAATGTACAACATACATTCCACAAACGTAATGAATTTTAGCACAATTAACTGAAAAGAGACTTCGTTTCTAATCTGTCCCACATGCATCTCTCACCAATCTCCCTTCTTCTCTCCTCCACCATCACCCTCCCAAATTTAAATCCAACAT
The DNA here is from genome assembly GCF_009769535.1 of Thamnophis elegans. NCBI lineage: Eukaryota > Metazoa > Chordata > Lepidosauria > Squamata > Natricidae > Thamnophis > Thamnophis elegans. Next base: position 37,722,157 of record NC_045552.1, read on the forward strand.
CAACTCCAAGCATGGGATGAAGTGAGCTGCGGTTTCATGAAAGCTTGTCCCTAAAGTGTCTCAGTTGGAAAAGCGAATTCCTCCTGGTTGTTTTGCCACTGCAGAGTCACCCGGCTCTCGTCCTCTGATGATGTTTACACTGGGCTGGAGGAAGCCTGGCATGCAATTCTCACCAGCTCTGCTCGTAACATGCAAATGGAGTCTGCCTTGATGAAGGCCTTTCCTGCTTCTTCTTTGCAGGCAAAACTGCGGCATGAATAAGAGGCAGGTCCTATATTATCCCCAGCAAAGCATGGGAAGAGAATGTGGTGGGGGGGGGGAGGCAGAGGGGTTGTAGGGGGAAGTGCTCCTCCATCATCAACCATCACAGTCCTGGATATATTAAAGGGTTATTCTGGGTGCAAATTGAATTTTAAAAAACCCTCCACCTCATTTTCAGATGTTATAAGTGATTGTTCCATCGCCCCTTTGAACCTGGCTTTCCTTCACCACCAACCCCTTGACTTGTTTATCTTGGGGGCCTTTTAAATTGCACAAGTGCTCCTCTCCTGCACTCAGTCACGTGGCCCCTTCCCTCCAGCTCCACAGGCTGCCCTCCCCAAAGGGCTCACCCTCACTTAATGGCTCACATTCCAACCATGACTTTGCTTACATGACCTTACCTTGTAGTACCTCTTGCTCTTCCAGTGGGGAGACTGCAGGCCGCCCTGCGTTATGGATCAAACTTTGTCCTTGTTCAAGAAGAGCCTGGAAATTCACCTTCCAGGGTGGGTTCAAGTTACCCCTTTCAGTTCTGGGTTACCAACCTTCTTTAACCTGGATCTTAGCCATAGCAATAGCCTTAGACTTCTATACCGCTTCACAGGGCTTTCTAGCCTTTTCTAAGCGGTTTACAGAGTCAGCCTCTTGCCCCCAACAATCTGAGTCCTTATTTTACCCACTTCGGAAGGATGGAAGGCTGAGTCAACCTTGATCCAGTGAAATTCGAACTGTTGAACTGCAGCTAGCAGTCAGCTGAAGTAGCCTGCAGTGCTGCACTCTAACCACTGTGCTACCTCGGCTCTCTATCTTCTGATAGAAGCCAAGCCTATTCTTTCCTTTCTTGGTCTTGGGTCTTGCCTCGCGCAGCTGTCGATCTGCCACTTCTCAAACCATCCCCGGAGCATAACTTAAGGCATGTATTTGTTTCTACACTCCAAATTTATTAAATTTGGATGTTTCCTTAAGTGTTTATTTAAATTTACTGGATGCCCATCACTTTAGAGAAGTTAGACGCCTAGTGTTGATATAATTCATCACAGCCTATAATTCTAACGTGCAAATATTGTGTGAACCAGGTACTCGAAGCATAAAATTCAAGGTTTTTTTCATGATGAAAATGATGTGACACATTTCATAACTATGAAAAGTCATCTAGGACCTGAGTGAGCTGCAGCGACTGCATTCCAAGATCAAACAATAAAATTTAAATCACTACTAAGCATTAAAAGCTGAAAGTACAACCGAGGCACCCCCCCCCCGAGTTACCTTTCTCCAACCCCACATCAATCTGCTACATGCATTCTCTGCTCTGTTTTATTGATTAGTTTTTTTTATCCCCACCCAATCAGTAGACAAATAGTTTCACTTATGAACTGCTCAGCATTGTTAGTGACCCCACAAAGTGTCTACACACAGGTTTAAAAAAAATGTCAAGAGGGCAACCAGAGGCCCACCTGTTTTTTATATATGTCTCACAGTATAAGACATATGTTGAAAAGAGTGAGAATTTGACTGCATGGACAAAGCTGCCACCCTGGCATTTTTGACTCCACCATGTCCCTAGTAGAACATTTTACCTAACTAAATTCTGCCTACCTCTAACTCAGTGTTTCTCAACCTTGGCAACTTGAAGATGTCTGGACTTCAACTCCCAGAATTCCCCAGCCAGCATTTGCCAAGTTGAGAAACACTTCAGACAATTGTTTTGCTTCTTGTACATTGGGATGATTAAAAAAAAACCTTGGTGCGTCTTATACTCCGAAAAATACAGTAGATCTTAGCTTTCTTCCCCTTCAGTCATGTGAACGACAAGAACAAAAATTTGCTAACACAATTGACAAACCTTTGAAGCATTGTTTTAAATTATCCATTTTCACGCTAATTGCAAAGAATTCCATTGTCTCTTTCTATCTATCTTTCTATCTATGTATGTAGGCATACATTTTATCTCCACATCAATTTTCTTAAAACTGTTAAGTACATAAGGCTGCATGTTGAAGTAGGTAAATGGGAGATAGTGAGTGGTGTTCATTTGGCCTTCCAAACTGCTAATCTCTGTTTTCCTCTTGGGAAAAGAATGATGTGATACAATCCTATTTATGTATTTATATTTATGTCTACTGTGTTCTTTAAACAGCCATTGTGAACACACCCACTGTCACACACACACACAGGCACATCCAGAGGCATTCAGTGTGGCTAGTACCACCAAGTGGCTGCCCACCTCCTAACCTGATGTGGACAATAAACCAGAAAACCTTTTGGCTTCCATTATTTTCCTTGCTCTGGTTGCATCTTCAGAATCATTCAATGCACCAGTTGTAATTATTGGATTTTTAATCCTTTGAGTTTCTCTGTTCCTGTTTTTCCCACACATCATTTGTTTGCTGGCAAACAATTGGCTAAAGATATACAAAGATAGATAGGTAAAGGTAAAGGTTCCCCTCGCACATATGTGCTAGTCATTCCGGACTCTAGCGGGCAGTGCTCATCTCTGTTTCAAAGCCGAAGAGCCAGCACTGTCTGAAGATGTCTCCATGGTCCTGTGGTCAGCATGACTAAATGCCAAAGGTGCATGGAACACAGTTACCTTCCCACCAAAGGTGGCCCCTATTTTTCTACTTGCATTTTTGCTGCTTTCGAACTGCTAGGTTGGCAGAAGCTGGGACAAGTAATGGGAGCTCACTCCGTTACGCAGCGCTAGGGATTCGAACCACCAAACTGCCGACCTTTTGATCGACAAGATCAGCTTCTTAGCCACTGAGCCACCACGTCCCTTAAGAGCATGGGAAGGGACCTCTAATCGTGTAGGGGTGTCCTTGTTGAGACCTGTGATGGTGCTCTTCATATGAATATGGGGGGCGAAGAAGACACCTGGGCTTGCTGCAGTCTGGGTCTCAAGGTGGCATCGTGGTTCTTGTTGCTTGTGAGGATCTGCATCAGGTTGGTTGGGTGGTTGCCTGTATGCAAATGAGGACCTACCACTATCACCATAATAATGTGTTTGCGGGGCTTGAGCTATAAGCTGTAGGTAATGTCCAAATGGAGGCATTATATAAGTACAGGTAGTCCTCGGCTTATGATTGGTTGCTTTGCGAACAGAGGGATTTATGATAGGCCTTCCTGGGGGAACTTAGAATAGAATAGAATAACAGAGTTGGAAGGGATCTTGGAGGTCTTCTAGTCCAACCCCCTGCTTAGGCAGGAAATCACAACCCTGTTACAAAGACTGACCCCACCGTCACATGACCACATGTTGGGTGCTCAGCAACCAGCTCTCATTTGCAACAATCTGCAGTGTCCTGCATTCACGCGGCTGCATTTAGGAGTGTTTTGCCCAAATCTGGCATTTATTTACAGAGGTTTTTTTGGCAAAAGTGGCACATAGCAAACCATGGGTCCACTTAATGACCCCAGCAGTCCCTTTACAACCACAACACTTGCTTAGCAACTGCCAGAAAAATGGTAATAAAATTGGGTAAGTCACACAAGTGACCCATTTCATGGCCACCAAGACTTACGATTGTGATGGACAGGCTCCATCATACATCGTACACACACACCTGTGGATCGGGGGCGGGGGGGTGTTGAGGCCGGTTCTCTTTGCGTGCATGTGCCCAGTTGAGTGTAAATTGTTCTGTGCATGTGCAGAACATGAAAAAATGACTGGCGCCTGGGGAACTGGTTTGGGGGTGTGGCCAGCCTGCCAACCTTACCGATTTGGCAATCCAGTCCCAATTTCTACTCCCAGTTTGCCTGAACCAGTGCAAACCAGTAGCAATCCACCTCAGCTGTGAATGTGTGAAGCAGGGATTCAGCGAGGTCCTTTAGATTTCCAGTCCCACTTTCTCCACAAAAGATGCAGAACTCAAAAGCTGCCAGTATCTTCTGAAAGTGTGTCTGTGTGTGTGTGTGTGTGTGAGAGAGAGAGAGAGAGAGGGGTGGGGGAAGAGAGAGGGTGTGAGATTAGGTCAAGGCGGTGGCCGCAACCATACAACCAACTCTCCTCCTCTTTTTTTAAATCTGTATTACACATATGATCATGAATAGGACCAATTTTTACGGCACTGAAAGATGCAACTTTTGGAAAATCCACTGGCTAACCAACCTGATTATGTACAGGTAGTCTTCAACTTAACAACTATGGTGATTCACTTAACAACTGTTGCAGAAATGCTTGTAAACATGGGTGCAACAACCACCTTGCTTAGCAATACAACTACTGGCCCCAATTGTGGTTGTAACTTGAAGATTTCCTTTATTGACCCAACAGTGGTAGTTCAGCATTCAAAATGGGGCTCTAAGATGCTACTATTTAGTCTGAATGTGACCCTTTGCAATTACTCAGTGGTTTCAGATGTTAACGACATTAATGTGGCATGAATGTCAAGCGGCTCATGTGCTGGGCTGCTTTGAGAAATCTGACCTCTGAGTAGCAGGAGGAGGGTGGATACAGGGCCTTGTCTGTTTAGTTTGCAGGCCTTTTTAAAAGCTTTTCTTGTTTCTACTCAGTTGCTGGTAGCAGATCCAGGGCTTTCCAATAAGAAGAAGTGAATCTCCATCACTTCCCCAAGAGCTCCTTTATTTAGGATCAAATGAATGCAGAGAACATGATCTGGATGCGCCTGCAGTTCTCAGCATTCTAAATTAGAAACCAAAAGAAAATTGTTCTTGGCAGTAAAATTGCTCGCTGGAGCATTTGAATGAAACTCTCTGCTGCTTTTGATGATGGTGATGATGATGATGATACCCATGGTAGAAATTCTTAGGAGCTTTTGGTAACTTCTGCCGGGCAGATTGGCTCCATCTGTATAAGAGAAATACATAAAATAACCTCTTCTCTTCTTTGCTCTCTGGCCCCTCGCCTTACACGGCGAACTTTTATAGCGCTCAGCCTCCACTTAGAACAGAGGCGACCTGTGTGAAAAAAAACTCAGAAGTGTTCTGCATGCCTCTGGAATGGGGGAGGACCATGGACCCCAGTTTGCAAATGTTTTCCTGAGAAGGTCATGCATTAAGTGAAGCACTCAAAGGTAAAATGATAAATAGTGAAGCCATCCTTTGAGGAATGGCCATTCAGGTGGGGAAAAGCTGGAGGTCTGAGACTGGGGGAAGGGCGGGAGGGAGAGGAAAAGGAATCCCTTCCTGTTACTTTATAGCCCCTATTATTATTATTATACAATTGTATCACAGCGGCCAGTTGTTTCGCCGGATTTGGCATTGGTTACTAGTCGGGCCCCACCCAGGGGCCTAGGACGTTGTAACGTATTTTCGTAATATGCGTGCAGATCCAAGCAGTGCGGCTTTTTGCATTTGACTGATGGTGATTTTGTCAATTTTTAACTGTTTTAAATGTAATTCCAGTGCTTTTGGAATAGCACCCAGTGTGCCAATTACCACTGGAATTACCACTGCTGGTTTGTGCCATAGTCGTTGAATTTCAATTTTTAAGTCCTGGTATTTTGCGATTTTTTCATGTTCCTTCTCAGCAACCCTGCTATCACCTGGTATTGCGATGTCTATGATTGTGACCTTATTTTTCTCAACCAGTGTGATGTCTGGTGTATTATGCGCCAGTATTTTGTCTGTTTGTATGTGAAAATCCCACAAGATCTGAACCATCTGATTTTCGGTGACTTTTTCAGGCTGATGTTCCCACCAGTTTGTTGCTGTTTTAATATTATAATTTTTGCATAACTTCCAATGGATCATTTGTGCTACTGAATTGTGCCGCAATTTATAATCAGTCTGCGCAATTTTTTTACAGCAGCTGAGTATGTGATCAACAGTTTCATCAGCTTCTTTGCAAAGTCTGCATTCTGCCAACTCTCCATTCTTGATTTTATCACATCTTTTCTGTATTCTTGTTTTGTCTGTTGGGCCTTCAGTAGATTTTTGTTCTTTACTTCGATTAATAGATGTTCTTGACTGTCTTTTAAATAATCAGCCAGTGCATGTTTTTCTTCTTCAACTGTTTGCTTCACTTGTAATAATCCTCTGCCACCTGATTTTCGGGGCAGATATAGTCTATCAGTATCACCACGTGGATGTAAACTGTAGTGCATTGTCATTAGTTTCCTGGTTTTTCGGTCCAAAAGGTCCAAATCAGCTTGTGTCCAGTTAACTATACCAGCTGTGTATCTTATAACTGGTATTGCCCAGGTATTTATGGCCTTGATTGTATTTCCACCATTCAATTTAGATTTCAAAATTTTCCTAACTCTGTTGGTGTACTCTCGTCTGACAATAGTTTTTACTTCTCCATGCTTGATGTTATCCAACTGCAGAATGCCTAAGTATTTGTAGGCTTCATTTTCTTTGCATTTAATTAATTGGCCATTGGGCATTTCAATTCCCTCACATGCAGTGATTTTGCCCCTTTTTATGGATACAGTGGCACATTTTTCCATGCCAAACTGCATTGAAATATCGGTGCTGAATACTCGGACTGTGTTTGTCAATGATTGGATTTCTATTTCTGACTTTCCATAGAGTTTCAAATCATCCATATATAGTAAATGCGAAATTTTTTCAGCTTCTTTGGCTGTTTGGTAGCCTAATTTCATTTTTTTTAAGATTACTGATAGTGGGATCATTGCGATGATGAAGAGAAGAGGTGAAAGTGAATCACCCTGGAAAATTCCTCGCTTGATATTAACCATTCCGTAGATCTCATTCCCTACTGCCAACTCAGTTCTCCATTGTTTCATCGCCTTTTCAGTAAAGGATGTAATATTTTTGCTAATGCCAGTTGTTTCTAAGCATTTTATGATCCAACTATGTGGCAGTGAGTCAAATGCCTTTTTGTAATCAATCCAGACCATATTCAAGTTTGTTTTTCTGTTCTTACAATTTTCTAATATCATTTTATCAATTAGGAGCTGATCTTTTGTGCCCCTGCTCCTTCTTTTGTTGCCTTTTTGCTCTACTGGCAAGATGTTGTTTGTTTCCAAATAATCCATCATGTTATCTGCAATAATGCCTGTGAGTAATTTGAAGGTTGTTGGCAAGCATGTTATTGGTCTGTAGTTTTCAGGTGTTGTTCCTTTAGTTGGATCTTTCTGAATCAAGTATGTTTTTCCAGTTGTCAACCATTCATCAATTTGGCCCTTTTGTAAAATTTCATTCAGTTGCCTGGCCAATATTGCATGTAAACTGGTCAGATATTTGAGCCAGAAACCATGTAATTGGTCCTTTCCAGGTGATGTCCAATTCTTTACCTTTTTAACTCGATTTTTGACCATCTCAGTTGTTATTTCTAATACTTGCATTTGTTTGTTGCCAATGCTTTTCTCAAAGTCATGTATCCACTTTGCTTCCTTGTTGTAGTCCTTTGCATTTTCCCACAATTCTTTCCAGAATTCAACTGTGGTCTGTTTTTCTGGTTTTTCACTTTTGGTGTCACCATTCACATTAAGACTTTGATAAAAACGCCGTTGGTCTGATCGAAATTTCTGATTTTGTTTATATTGGGTGATTCGTGCCTCATATCTTTCAATTTTTCTAGCTGTTGCTGTTATCTGCTGTTTTACAATCTCTACAGCTTCATTGATGTTTCTTGTATCCAGTCTATATCTTCTGATTAGCCGATCTATGATTTTGTTGTTTTTAAGCCATTGCTCATGCATGTTCTTTAAGTTAATAGCATCTGCCCTTAATTTTTTGATTTTTTGTTCTAAATGGATTTTCCACTTTGGCTTTGATGCTTTTTCTGTTGTGTGACTAGGTACTTTAATTTTAATGCCTAGTTCATTAGTGACTATTACAGCTGCGCTGTACATTAACTGGTTTGTTTCCAAGATGGATCCCGGTTCAATTGTTGAAAACACTGCATTAACCATTTTCATGATAGGGGCCAAAATTTTCTTAGGCACAGTTTTTAGTGATGGTAAATGTTGCCTTTCCTCATTAAGCAGAAAATGCTCCATGATCTTATCCTTCAATTCTTTTTGTTTTTGAGTTAGTTCATCAGTTGGTTCAGTGATAACTGGTTCTAGTGGTGGTGATGTTATTTCCTCCCCGAGAGCTTCTTCTGGGAGTTCTACTATAATGTCTTTAGTTGTGTCTTGAATATCAGTTATTTCCGCTTGTGATATTGTTTTTTGGGTTTTGCAATTTGCTTGAATTTCCTCATGTTCAACTTCACTAAACACTTTATTCCGTATAATAAATCGCCTTTGATCTGCTAGTCGTTGTTCACTAACATTTGAATCTGGATATTGTTGTTTCCATAATAATAGCAGTAGACTTATATACCGCTTCATAGGCCTTTCAGGCCTCTCTAAGCGGTTTACAGAGAGTCAGCATATTGCCCCCAACAATCTGGGTCCTCATTTTACCCACCTCGGAAGGATGGAAGGCTGAGTCAACCCTGAGCCGGTGAGATTTGAACCGCTGAACTGCTGATCTAGCAGTAGCCTGCAGTGCTGCATTTAACCACTGCGCCACCTTGGCTCTATAATTCATACATTCGCTTTAAATAGCCTCTTTTTTCTGGCTCTGAGTTGTAGTAACAGGCCATTATGGCACAGTTTTCATCTGCACTATATTTTTGTCGTTTTGTTGGCTGGTCCACTTGTAGCCCACTTGTCGACGGATGTCCAGGGACCCCAACATCCGCCGCGGCCCTTGTTAACCCGCGCGACGACCGATGTGGTATGGAATTCTTATTTGTTTTTTTCACCATATTGTATGGGTTGGCGGGTTTTTTTTACGGGACCAGATGCCAACCTGACCCCAACCCTCCTCCTTTCTCATCTGGGCTTGGGACCGGCAACGGCGGAGTTGTTGTTGTTGTTGTTGTTGTTGTTATTATTATTATTATTATTATTATACAATTGTATCACAGCGGCCAGTTGTTTCGCCGGATTTGGCATTGGTTACTAGTCGGGCCCCACCTAGGGGCCTAGGACGTCGTAACGTATTTTCGTAATATGCGTGCAGATCCAAGCAGTGTGGCTTTTTGCATTTGACTGATGGTGATTTTGTCAATTTTTAACTGTTTTAAATGTAATTCCAATGCTTTTGGAATAGCACCCAGTGTTCCAATTACCACTGGAATTATCACTGCTGGTTTGTGCCATAGTCGTTGAATTTCGATTTTTAAGTCCTGGTATCTTGCGATATTTTCATGTTCCTTCTCGGCGACCCTGCTATCACCTGGTATTGCGATGTCTATGATTGTGACCTTATTTTTCTCAACCAGTGTGATGTCTGGTGTATTATGCGCCAGTATTTTGTCTGTTTGTATATGGAAATCCCACAAGATCCTGACCATCTGATTTTCGGTGACTTTTTCAGGCTGATGTTCCCACCAGTTTATTGCTGTTTTAATATTATAATTTTTGCACAAATTCCAATGGATCATTTGTGCTACTGAATTGTGCCGCAATTTATAATCAGTCTGCGCAATTTTTTTTACAGCAGCTGAGTATGTGATCAACAGTTTCATCAGCTTCTTTGCAAAGTCTGCATTTGGCTTCATCAGAGGATTTTTCGATTTTGACCTTAATGGCATTTGTGCGGATAGCTTGTTCTTGCGCAGCCAGGATTAGTGACTCTGTTTCTTTCTTTAATGTACCTGTTGTTAACCATAACCAAGTTTGTTCACTGTCCACTTTATCTTTTATTTTTTCCAGAAATTGGCCATGCAGTGCTTTGTTCTGCCAACTCTCCATTCTTGATTTTATCACATCTTTTCTGTATTCTTGTTTTGTCTGTTGGGCCTTCAGTAGATTTTTGTTCTTTACTTCGATTAATAGATGTTCTTGACTTTCTTTTAAATAATCAGCCAGTGCATGTTTTTCTTCTTCAACTGTTTACTTCACTTGTAATAATCCTCTGCCACCTGATTTTCGGGGCAGATATAGTCTATCAGTATCACCACGTGGATGTAAACTGTAGTGCATTGTCATTAGTTTCCTGGTTTTTCGGTCCAAAAGGTCCAAATCAGCTTGTGTCCAGTTAACTATACCAGCTGTGTATCTTATAACTGGTATTGCCCAGGTATTTATGGCCTTGATTGTATTTCCACCATTCAATTTAGATTTCAAAATTTTCCTAACTCTGTTGGTGTACTCTCGCCTGACAATAGTTTTTATTTCTCCATGCTTGATGTTATCCAACTGCAAAATGCCTAAGTATTTGTAGGCTTCATTTTCTTTGCATTTAATTAATTGGCCATTGGGCATTTCAATTCCCTCACATGCAGTGATTTTGCCTCTTTTTATGGATACAGTGGCGCATTTTTCCATGCCAAACTGCATTGAAATATCGGTGCTGAATACGCGGACTGTGTTTGTCAATGATTGGATTTCTATTTCTGACTTTCCATAGAGTTTCAAATCATCCATATATAGTAAATGCGAATTTTTTTCAGCTTCTTTGGCTGTTTGGTAGCCTAATTTCATTTTTTTCAAGATTACTGATAGTGGGATCATTGCGATGATGAAGAGAAGAGGTGAAAGTGAATCACCCTGGAAAATTCCTCGCTTGATATTAACCATTCCGTAGATCTCATTTCCTACTGCCAACTCAGTTCTCCATTGTTTCATCGCCTTTTCAGTAAAGGATGTAATATTTTTGCTAATGCCAGTTGTTTCTAAGCATTTTATGATCCAACTATGTGGCAGTGAGTCAAATGCCTTTTTGTAATCAATCCAGACCATATTCAAGTTTGTTTTTCTGTTCTTACAATTTTCTAATATCATTTTATCAATTAGGAGCTGATCTTTTGTGCCCCTGCTCCTTGTTTGTTGCCTTTTTGCTCTATTGGCACGATGTTGTTTGTCATCGTTGTTGTTGTTGTTGTTGTTGTTTGTCATCATCGTTGTTGTTGTTGTTGTTGTTATTATTATTATTATTATTATTATACAATTGTATCACAGCAGCCAGTTGTTTCGCCGGATTTGGCATTGGTTACTAGTCGGGCCCCACCTAGGGGCCTAGGACGTCGTAACGTATTTTCGTAATATGCATGCAGATCCAAGCAGTGTGGCTTTTTGCATTTGACTGATGGTGATTTTGTCAATTTTTAACTGTTTTAAATGTAATTCCAGTGCTTTTGGAATAGCACCCAGTGTGGCAATTACCACTGGAATTACCACTGCTGGTTTGTGCCATAGTCGTTGAATTTCGATTTTTAAGTCCTGGTATCTTGCGATTTTTTCATGTTCCTTCTCGGCGACTCTGCTATCACCTGGTATTGCGATGTCTATGATTGTGACCTTATTTTTCTCAACCAGTGTGATGTCTGGTGTATTATGCGCCAGTATTTTGTCTGTTTGTATATGGAAATCCCACAAGATCCTGACCATCTGATTTTCGGTGACTTTTTCAGGCTGATGTTCCCACCAGTTTATTGCTGTTTTAATATTATAATTTTTGCACAAATTCCAATGGATCATTTGTGCTACTGAATTGTGCCGCAATTTATAATCAGTCTGCGCAATTTTTTTACAGCAGCTGAGTATGTGATCAACAGTTTCATCAGCTTCTTTGCAAAGTCTGCATTTGGCATCATCAGAGGATTTTTCGATTTTGGCCTTAATGGCATTTGTGCGGATAGCTTGTTCTTGCCCAGCCAGGATTAGTGACTCTGTTTCTTTCTTTAATGTACCTGTTGTTAACCATAACCAAGTTTGTTCACTGTCCACTTTATCTTTTATTTTTTCCAGAAATTGGCCATGCAGTGCTTTGTTCTGCCAACTCTCCATTCTTGATTTTATCACATCTTTTCTGTATTCTTGTTTTGTCTGTTGGGCCTTCAGTAGATTTTTGTTCTTTACTTCGATTAATAGATGTTCTTGACTGTCTTTTAAATAATCAGCCAGTGCATGTTTTTCTTCTTCAACTGTTTGCTTCACTTGTAATAATCCTCTGCCACCTGATTTTTGGGGCAGATATAGTCTATCGGTATCACCACGTGGATGTAAACTGTAGTGCATTTTTCAGTCCAAAAGGTCCAAATCAGCTTGTGTCCAGTTAACTATACCAGCTGTGTATCTTATATCTGGTATTGTCCAGGTATTTATGGCCTTGATTGTATTTCCACCATTCAATTTAGATTTCAAAATTTTCCTAACTCTGTTGGTGTACTCTCGCCTGACAATAATTTTTACTTCTCCGTGCTTGATGTTATCCAACTGCAGAATGCCTAAGTATTTGTAGGCTTCATTTTCTTTGCATTTAATTAATTGGCCATTGGGCATTATTATTATTATTATTCATCGTACAGTCAGCCAGATGTTCAGACTGGATTTTTGTCTACCCATCAAGCCCTTTCCAAGGACCTGGGATAGGCAGATCTGGATTTTCGATAGTGTTACAGATATCGTCATAGGATGGAAGCTGTTTTGAGTAAAGACACCTTCTGCAATTGACTGAAGGCAAATTTGTCAATGCTTACCATGCTCAAGTGGTACCACCCTTACTTGCCTTTGCCACAGTCATTCTATTTCTGTTTGTAGATCTTTGTATTCTGTTATCTTCTCCAGTTCTTCCTCTTCTATTCTGCTATCTCCAGGCACTGTCATGTCCACTATCCAGACTTTTTTTGTCTTTCTTACTGACAATTGTTAAGTCTGGGGTTTTATGTGACAGGTACCTGATTGAATTCTAAAGTCTCAGAGCAATTTAGCTTCTTCATTTTCTATGACTTTCTCTATCCTATGATCCCACCAGTTCTTGCTTATAGGCAAATGGTATTTCTTGCAGATCTTCCAATGCACTGTTGTTGCTACTTTCTCATGCTGCTGCTTGTAGTCAGTCTGTACGGTCTTCTTGCCGAAACTAACCAGGTAGTCCACTGTTTCTTCAGCTTCTTTGCCTAGGTGGCACTTACTGTCTTCTCAATTCTGGCTTTGTATTCATTTGCCTTTAAGGCTTCGTCTTGTGCAGCCAGAATTTGCCCCTCGGTCTTTCTTTAACTTTCCTGTTCTTAGCCATTGCCTGGTCTTGTTATCTGCTTTTCCTGCTGTTTTTTTTTTTAAATTTATTGGATATGTAGTGCTTTGTCTCCCCATGCTTCCATTCTGGTTTTCATTTGGTCTTTCTTATAGGCCAGTTTGGTCTCTCCCGTAGTCAGTAAGCCTTCCTGGCATACTAACTTCAGTGCATCTTCTTCATTGTCCTTCAATATTCTTCCAAAGCGCTTATTTCTTCTTCAACCATCTGATGTACTTGCAACATTCCACTAGCACCTAGCCCTCTCTTAGAAGAATGAAATATTTTAGGAAATATTAAAAAGGCAGAATATTATATTTCCCTGGATGAGAAACATGCTGTTGGAGACAGAAACTCAGCACCAGCTCCCTTCCCCCAATAGATATTTTGGTGCCAGTTTATCTACAAGACAAAAGACCTTCAGCTCCAGGATGATGGGATTATCCTTTAGGGCAAAGTCATTCAGTTACAATAGAAATTGCTCCTCATTGCATTACCCAGCAAGATTCAATCAAGTCTGGGACCCAGATAGCCTACACAGTTAGCTATGAACCCTGCACAGCCCCTTGGGAGTCTGACAACAACCAAATAGAATACATTTCTTACACAGGAACAGGAAGCTCAAGAGCAAGGCCCAAGAGAAGATATAAATACCTCTCCCTCTTCTCCGTGTGGTCCTGTCCACCAATAAACCATCTTTCCAATCAGCCTTCAGGTTTCCAGTGTCTTTCTCCCCACTTGGAACTGAACCCAGATGGCTATTTCTTCCAACACCACATCCACCTATTTGCCTTGGAAGGTAGAGTCTGTCAATGTTACTGTGAAGATGAAGGGCAGGATTCACTGTCATTATTTTTCTGATTTTCCTATTCATTGCTTTTAGTTCTGCTTGAGTCCACTCCACTATTCCAGCTGTCTACCTAATGACTGGAATTGACCAGATGTTGATTGCCTTGATGGTATTTCCTCCATTGAGTTTGGACTTTAAGATCTTCTTCACTCCATAGATGTAATCACCTTTAATCTTTTTCTTGACTTCATTGTGCTTGATGTTGTGAGCTTGCCCAGGTATTTGTAGTAATCATCTTCATCCAGATTCTTAATGTTATTTTGGTGGGGCATCTTAATTCCTTCAGTTTTCACTATTTCTCCTTGTTTAATAGTGAGTGTGGCACATTTGTCCAATCCAATCTCCACTGCAATATCTTGGCTATATATACCAAAAGTGTTGAGCAGTTAGCTACTCTATTTCAGATGGAGTTTTTCCCTACAGTTTCAGATCGCCCATGTAAAGGCGGTGGGATAGTCTGGCAGATGTTTTTGATGTTTGATAGCCACGACCTGAGTTATTCGGTATTGTTGACAGAGGAAACAGTGCAATGACAAATAGTAGTGGTGATAGTGAATCTCCTTGAAATATTCCTCTCTTGATATAAACTTCTCCTCACTGACCTGCAACTGTGTTTTCCATTGTGCCATCAATCTTTGCACAAAGGTTCTGATGTTTTTACTGACCTGCTATTTCTAGGCATTTGATTATCCAGTCATGTGGTAGAGTCAAATGCCTTTTTGTAGTCAACCTGATCTTTTTCTGTGCATGATTTAAAAATGTACACACAGAAACCCATACTTACATATCAATGAATGGAATTAAATGATAAAGTGCTGGAAATATACCTTAAAATGTCCTCCAAATGACCTTTGTAGAAAAGGTCAATGTGGTACAGATCAGGGATAAAAGCAGGTTCTGTTCCCTACTTGTTAGTGGTGCTGACATAATAACTTCCAGCTGTTTGATGGCTATATTTTAGCTAGTCTACCCCACAGGGTTGTTGTGAAGAAGAAATGGTAGCTCACAGAAATATTTTTATTAGACAGTTGTACACTGCCCAGAGTCATTTTCTGTGAGACAGGTCAGCCATACAAATTTGATTAATAAATAAAGCTTTTTAGACAATCTTAGGAAAGCCCATTTCTTCAATACTTTGACTCACAAGATTATGAAGACGTTAGCAAAAGCCTACACTAATTCTAACATTTTACACAGTTCTGATTTTTTTTCCTTTGGGACTATAACAGTAACTCTTCTGCTATATCTTTCTTTCATGTCTGTAACTTTGTTTGCTCATATCCTTACGATTTATATTGATATTGGTTGTTTCCTGATTGCTTATTTGTACCTTATGACTATCATTAAGTGTTGTACCTTAGGATTCTTGGCAAATGTATTTCCCCCTTTTATGTACATTGAGAGCATTTGCACCAAAGACAAATTCCTTGTGTGTCCAATTACACTTGGCCAATAAACTATTCTATTCTATTCTATTCTATTCTATTCTATTCTATTCTATTCTACTCTATACTGAGAGCATCTGCACCAAAGACAAATTCCTTGTGTATCCAATCACACTTGGCCAATAAATAATTCTATTCTATTCTATTCTATTCTATTCTACTCTACTCTACTCTACTCTACTCTACTCTACTCTACTCTACTCTACTCTACTCTATACTGAGAGCATCTGCACCAAAGACAAATTCCTTGTGCATCCAATCACACTTGGCCAATAAATAATTCTATTCTATTCTATTCTATTCTATTCTATTCTATTCTATTCTACTCTACTCTACTCTACTCTACTCTACTCTACTCTACTCTACTCTACTCTACTCTACTCTACTCTACTCTATACTGAGAGCATATGCACCAAAGACAAATTCCTTGTGTATCCAATCACACTTGGCCAATAAATAATTCTCTTCTCTTCCCCCCCTCCCTCCTCCCCCCTCTCTTTGTGTCTCTATCTCTGTCTCTGTCTCTGTCTCTCTCTCTCTCCCATTCTTCTTTTAGCAAAAAACACCCTGAACCAGATGTTGGGTATCTGCAGCATACTGTTTTTGGAAAAGAGCCCAGACTTTTACCTATCTTTTCAGCTATTTACTGTGCATTCCTTTTATTTTCCCAGCTGGGCTTCCTTTGATACAATGCAGTTTCCAACCTGCTCCACCAGGACTCTGTACTGTAAGGAGTGACCCTTAATTTCAGCAAATACAAAGCGCTGAATGAAAAACTCTTGTGGGCCTATTTGATGAGCAAGAAGATCCCACAATGAAGGGTGTGGAAACAATCTCCCAGAGATGCGGATAATTCAAGGAGGGGAAGAGACGGCTCCTTGGGCAACCTTTCCTGCGAGCCAAGCAGAAGCCGCCACAGAAACTCCCAATCTTAATGGGGTGCCTTTTGTTCAGGACAGACTAAACTTTCCATGTATTGTTTGGCTTTAGGACTGTTTTTAAAATCTTTGAGAGTTTCCATCCCTGATGTCTTTTTTTGAACTTTCCTGGCCTACCATAACATAGTTTTTTCTTTTAGATTTTCTATTTACAACAGTACTGATGCAGGCTGATGCTCTATTAATCTTTGCCTGGCTAGGCAGCATTTCTAACCCAGGGGTAAAATCCTCTCAGTTTGGCCCAGTTCGGTCGAACCGGTAGGGATGATTGTCTCTGGTTTGGCGAACTGGTAGTAAAAAAAAAAGCTTCCAAAAATCATGCAGTTCAGCTGTGAGCTACACGATTGTTGGAAGCTTTCCCCCCACTTTTTAAAGCATTTTTTTTCCTGTTTATTTGCCCGAACCGGCAGGAAAAAAATGTTTTAAAAAGTGAAAAAAGTTGGCCATGCCCACCCAGTCACATGTTCCCCCACCAAGCCACACCCACAGAACCGGTGGGCAAAAAAAATCAGATTTCACCACTGGAGCAACCCTGAGTGGAAGAGGCAGAAAAAAACCTCCAAGCCATCATTTCCTTGGTGGCCATGAGTTCTGGAGAGGAATCCAGGGGTTCCACTTGCTAAAGGGGCAAATCTTCAAGAGGAACTTTTGTAGTCTGAGGTAATGACTGAGGAGACTGGTTTAAGAACAACGGAACGGTTTAATCAACAGAACTTAGTCAAGTAACAGACAACGACCCCCCCGCCTGACAGCTATTTATACAGAGAGCTGTCAGACGGGGAACCAATGGGAGTACAGGGTTTCTCCCACCAAGAGGCAGGCGCGTCCTGGCCAATCAGAGGTGCCTTGCACAGCGCCATTTGCTGGCCAGGACACAACAGGAATGGAAAGGAATTAAGTGGAAGGCAGAAGATAATAACCTCAATTTCGGCGCATGTGCAAGGCGGAAGATGGCTGCTCGAGTGAAACGCTCGAGTTTTACGAGAACAGAGGAGTGGAATTGAGAGGGACGGAGCTCTTGGAATCTCGGAAGGAGAAGTCCCTTGTGGAGGTGATCGACCAGGCAATCCGGGGGTGCGCTTTTGAACTGGAGGGGGGCTGCGTAAACACCCCCAGGCGCCCTGAATGAGCTGATTCTTCCCACCTATGCTTGCCTGTAGCAGAGACGGCGTGGAAGATCAGCGGTAGAGATCAGCCGTAGAGCGGCTTCAGACCAGCTGTAGAACGGCTCTCTGAGCGGAATTGGGAGGACTTGGAGGTGACTGAGCTGGCTGTCCGGGGGTGCGTTTTCTGACCAGAGGGGTGTGTGTAAACGCTCCCCAGGTGCCGAATTTTTCCATCTTATGCTGGCTTGTAACAAAGATGGCGTTGAAGATCAGCGGTAGACCCAAGAACAGCGCAGCTTGAGAGCGCTGTGACCAAGCGTCCAGGAGATTCGTGCTGGAGCTGTTTTTACCGGCTGCTGGAGTCCATCACGCCCCGGGGGCTGAGGGCGCCCTGGCTGCCTGGGGGGGTGGATCCCAGGGGCTGGGCGGTTTGCTTGCTTGCCGGGAGGTGCCGGAGTTGACATCAAAACTGCTGAGCCGCTGATTAGCTGTGGGGCCTGAGAGATTAACCAGGTTTCCCGGGAGTTGTCTGACTGTTAAAGAGAGATCACCGGGAAGAGTGGCCTGCTTGGAGAGACATTCCTAGGACGGAGCCCCTAGAACTTGAAGGGAGAAACCCCCCGCCGAAGCGATCCATCGGGATATCCTGAGGAGCATTTTGGTTGGAGAGGGGTCGCCCGTTTGGGTTGAGGGGGAACGGTGTGTGGTTCTTATCAACTGGACCATGTCTATTATGATTGGTAGGTTGGTTTGTGCTGCTGTTGCAACAGCCTTCCCCTCCCCTCCCCCCTCCTCGCTCTTGCTGCTCATTATCCATCATCTGCTGCCCCACAGGGAGACATTTTGCAACCATACGCTAGGTTGGGTCAGCTACTTTGGACTAATGGTGAGAAACAGAGGGGGGGTGAGGCGTTGGACTGCCTCCTGTTTTAACTCGGCATTCCAGGGACATCAGGGACATTATTCCACCTATTCCCTACTTTTACAATCGTCATCTACTCCACCGTCCACTGGACTGGACTTTTTTGTACATCCACTTTTTTTGTACATCCACCTACGAACTTCACATGGTTGCACAATTTTTTAACTGGTATGGCGAGTGTATGGGATTTGCATGTGATTGAGTGAATGATCCCACCTTTTTATTGCCTATTATTGTTGTATTTTCTGTGTTTTTTAATTACTACGTGGGGACTGCTTGGGGTGAACGAATGAGTGTGTCTGATTCGGAGGACCTGTCGAGGAACGCGGGGGTCATTGGGGTGGTCGGGGGAATTACGGACACGGGAGTGGGCCAGAGCATTACGGTCGTAACAGGGAGGGGCAGATATGGCGGGGACTTTAGGGCTGGCCATTACCGGGGAAGGAGGGCTCGCTACGTTACAGAGATCCCTCCTTCCGGCCTTATGAGTCCCACTCCAAGGCCAGATGGCGCGAGTAATCAGGACCCTGGTCTCAGGCTGTTGTCGCTAAATGCCAGGTCTGTAGTTCATAAGGCTCCTCTCGTCCGGGACTTAATTTTGGACGAGAGGGCAGACCTGGCATGTATTACTGAAACCTGGCTGGGCCCGGAGGGGGGAGTCCCCCTCGTAGAGATGTGCCCAGAGGGGTTTCAGGTGCTCCATCAGCCGAGAACTCAGAGAAAGGGGTGGGGGTGTGGCTATTGTTATCCGACAGTCTCTAGTACCTCGTAGGATCCCTGCTCCGGAGCTTGTCGGGTGTGAGTCCCTGCTGGTGAAGTTGGACCTCAAGGGTCAAGTGGGTCTGCTGTTAACGTACCTGCCTCCCAACAGCGTTGCAGCAGCCCTCCCCTCGCTCCTCGAGTCGGTAGCCGAGCTGGCAATTGAGTTCCCCAGGCTTAGGTGGCGCAGTGGTTAAATGCAGCACTGCAGGCTACTGCTAGATCAGCAGGTCAGCGGTTCAAATCTCACCGGCTCAGGGTTGACTCAGCCTTCCATCCTTCCGAGGTGGGTAAAATGAGGACCCAGATTGTTGGGGGCAATATGCTGACTCTCTGTAAACCGCTTAGAGAGGCCTGAAAGGCCTATGAAGCGGTATATAAGTCTACTGCTATTGCTATTGCTATTGCTATTGCTATTATGGTTCTGGGGGATTTCAATTTGCCCTCGCTCGGTGACCACTCTGATGGAGCGCAGGAGTTCATGGCTTCCATGACAGCCATGGGCTTGACCCAAGTAATTCGGGGCCCAACCCACTTGGCGGGTCACATGCTCGACCTCGTATTTCTCTCGGAGCAGTGGACTTGTGATCTTGGTCTGAGGGGAGTGAGATCGTACCCCTGTCGTGGTCAGACCACTACCTACTGAGGCTTGACTTTCGGAGACCAAACCGCCACTGTAGGGAGGAGGAACCGACCAGATGGTTCCGCCCCAGGCGACTTATGGACGCTCTTAAGGCGGCGGTGGTGAGACCCCTCCTGAAGAAACCATCTTTGGATCCAGCCTTTCTAAACAACTACCGTCCAGTCTCCAACCTCCCCTTTGTGGGGAAGGTTGTTGAGAAGGTCGTGGCCTTTCAGCTCCAACGGTCCTTGGAGGAAGCTAGTTATCTTGACCCATTCCAGTCTGGCTTCAGGCATGGCTACAGCACAGAAACCGCTTTGGTCGCATTGACCGATGACCTCTGGAGAGCCAGGGATGGAGGCCATGCCTCCATCCTGGTACTCCTTGACCTCTCAGCGGCTTTCGATACCATTGACCATGGTATCCTTCTGCGACGACTGCGGGAGGTGGGGGTGGGAGGCACTGTTTTACGGTAGTTCTCCTCTTACCTCTCAGACAGGTCGCAGTCGGTGTTAGTCGGAGGGCAGAGATTGACCCCTAGGCCCCTAACATATGGGGTGCTGCAGGGTTCGGTCCTGTCCCCCCTACTTTTTAATATCTACATGAAACCGCTGGGCGAGATCATTCGGCGGCACGGGATAAAATACCACCAGTATGTGGCCGATACTCAGTTGTATCTGTCCGCCCCGTGCCAACTCAATGAAGTGGTGGACATGATGAACCCTGGCCTTGAAGCTGTTAGGGACTGGATGAGGGTCAACAAGCTTGTGCTCAATCCAGATAAGACCGAGTGGCTGTTGTGCTTCCCCCCCACTAATTTGGCAAGTGTTCCATCTCTCAGGCTGGGGGGTCAAATACTACGCCCCTCAGACAGGGTCCGCAACTTGGGAGTCCTCCTGGACCCACAGCTGACTTTTGAACACCATTTGTCAGCTGTGACCAGGGGAGCATTTGCCCAGGTTCGCCTGGTGCACCAGTTGCGCCCCTACCTGAACCGGGAGGCTCTCACAACAGTCACTCGTGCCCTTGTGACCTCTAGGCTGGAGTACTGCAATGTGCTCTACATGGGGCTGCCCTTGAAGAGTATTCGGCGACTTCAGCTAGTCCAGAATGCGGCCACGCGAGCGATCGTGGGTGCACCTCGCTTCACCCACATAACACCTATCCTCCGTGAGCTGCACTGGCTACCTGTCGATCTCCGGGTACGCTTCAAGGTGCTACTTGTCACCTACAAAGCCCTTCATGGTATTGGATCTGGGTACTTGAGAGACCGTCTACTGCCAATTACCTCCACTCGACCAATTAGATCCCATAGATTAGGCCTCCTCTGAGTTCCATCTGCCGGTCAATGTCGACTGGCAACCACGTGGAGGAGAGCCTTCTCGGTGGCAGCTCCGACCCTATGGAACGATCTCCCCGTGGAGATTCGTACCCTCACCACCCTCCAGACCTTCCGCACAGCCCTTAAAACCTGGCTGTCCCGTCAGGACTGGGGTTAAAGACCGTAACCCACCCGAATTGTATGAATGTTGTGCTTTTAATGATGTACTGTCTTATGTGTTAACCTGTTTGTTCTCCCTTCCCTCCGAATTGTAAGCCGCCCTGAGTCCCCCCAGGGAAAAGGGCGGCATATAAATAAACTACTCAAACTACTCAAACTCAGAAGAACTATTGTACTTCCACGTTTCACAGTTGCACCACCAAGTAATCCTTGACTTAACGACTACAACTGAGACCAGCATTTCCAATACTAAGCAAGGGAGTTCCTAACCATGCTTGATTTTATGATACTTTTTGCCAAGGTTGTTAATAGAATAGAATAGAATTCTTGATTAGCCACACGTGATTGGACACACAAAGAATTTGTCTTTGGTGCATATTAGAATAGAATAGAATTATTTATTGGCCAAGTGAGATTGGACACACAAGGATTTTGTCTTTGGTGCAGATGCTCTCAGTGGACATAAAAAGACAAGATATATTTGTCAAGAATCATAAAGTACAACACTTAATGATAGCAATAGGGTACAAATAAGCAATCAGGAAACAATATCCATATAAATCATAAGGGTATGAGCACACAAAGTTACAGTCATGAAAGAAACATATAGAGGAAGAGTTACTGTGATATTCCCAATGGAGAAAATGACAGACTTGTGTAAAATGTTAGAATTAGTGTAGTCTTTTGCTAATGTCTTCATAGACAAAGTATGAGTCAAAGTATTGAAGAAATGGGCTTTCCTAAGACTAATAGCAATAGTAATAGTAATAGTAATAGTAATGCAGCCTGAGTGAATGGTTTGACAGTGATGAGTAAGATGGGTAAAGCGGGACACCATTGATGGGGGGGGGGGCTCGGAGCACCTGAGCTGTAAAAAAAGAGAGGGCTGTAAATGGTACTTTTACAGCCCTCTCTGAACAGTTTACAGGATGGAAAGGGGAGGGAGGTGAAGGAAGGAAGAAAGGAAGGAGAGAAGGGAGGGAAGGAAAGAGGTGAACGAGGCGAAAGGGAGGAAGGGAAGAGAAGGCAGGTAGGGAGGAAGAACCCGGCTTTCCCGAGAACGGTCTGCTCCAGGCCGGGGAAGGCGAACCAAGAAGTTTCGACAGGACTTCGCTGGTGGTTGCAAAGCAGCCTTCCCCCGATTGCCTTCCCCCAACGCCCCCCAACCCTTTCAAAAGCCACGCCCATTGCCAGCTTCTCCCAACCGGATCCCCGCCTGCCTCCCCTCAGCTCACCCGGACCAGGTTGCTGACGGCGGCTTGCACAGCATGGCTGCAGGGAGAGCGGCGCCCCAAAGAAGCGGGCAAAAAAAAAACTTCCCACGGTTGAGTCGCTTGGCCCAGGACCGAGCCTCCTCCTCACCACGCTGCCACTGCCGGAAAGCCCCCCCCACCTGAGGCCGCCGGACAGCTGTCGCAAAAATGTCGTGCGTCGGTGCGCGCATGCACAGGAGGGGAGGGGGCCTTGCCCCTCGTCGGGCACTGCGAGTGAGCCGAGCGGAGGGAGGGAAACCACTGCCCTCTAAAGGCCACATTGGGAATGACACTTCAGAGAAATAAAAACTTTTTTTTAATGGTGTCCTTTTTAAAATTGATGATTCGGCGTCTTTTCTTTCTTTTGGAAAATCAGGACTTTTTGAACATGGGACAAATTTTGAAAAATCGTGACTGTCCCGCCAAAAGCGGGATGTCTGGTCACCTTAGTGATGAGGGAATTATTTGTTTAGCAGAGTGATGGCATTCGGGGAAAAAATGTTCTTGTGTCTACTTGTCTTGATGCTCTATAGTGTTGTTTTGAGGGTAGGAGTTGAAACAATTGATGTCCAGGATGCGATCTTTAGATATTTTCACATCCCTCTTTCTGACTCGTGCAGTGTACAGGTCCTCAATGGAAGGCAGGTTGGCAGTAATTGTTTTTTCTGCAGTTCTGATTCTTCTCTGAAGTCTGTGTCTCTCTTATTGGGTTGCAGAACCAAACCAGACAATTACAGAGGTGCAGATGACAGACTCAATAATTCCTCTGAAGAACTGAATCAGCAGCTCCTTAGGTAGTTTGAGCTTCTTGAGTTGGCGCAGAAAGAACATTCTTTTTTGAACATTGCAGTTGTTAAATGAATGATGTTGTTGCTAAGCGAATTCAGCTTACCCCCATTGACTTTGCTCATCAGAAGCCAGCAAGGAAGTCACCAATGGCGATCACGTGACTCTGGGAATTCAACTGTCGTAAATACAGGCTGGCTAACAAGGACCTTTGATCACCTTAATTTGGGGATGCTGCAATGGCTGTGAATGCATGGAGGGGTCCTACATCACTTCCTTCAGCACCTCTGTAACTTCAAAAGGTTTCTAAATGAATAGCTGTCAGTCAAAGACTATTTTATTGCCCAATATTGCAGTCGGCTGCCTAAGGTTGTATATAGCAGGTGGCATGGAAATGTTGGCGAGAAAGAAATAAATAAAGCAAACTTTTGTTTGGGGAATGGAAACATTATTTCCAAAGAATCTTTTAAAATTATTGCAAAACTGTTTTACTGAACTTGAGATTTTGAATTAAAACTGACAGAGCAAATTCCAACTTACATGCTATTACCAATGTTTATTGGTCCTAAAATGTAAAATTGGATAAGTGTTCATTTGAATGATTCCCCCCCCCCTACATTCTTATTCCAGGCACGTCTGACTTGTACAAATTTGATTATGACTTTGGGTAACTTGAAATATACAGTTTCATCAAGGTTGAATTGCAATTCAGTTTGTTGGAGTCATAGGGTGCATTTTCTTTGTGGATGATTGGAATTCCAAAATCTTTTTCATGTGTACCAGTTTCAGGTATCTGTCATAATCACCATTAATTTACTAAATGCAGAAACCTGTATTTATCTTTATTAGTTTTTGAATCTCAGACTGATTTTTCATTTGTTAACAATATTTTTCAATCTTAATCCTCTCTTTTCACATGTTTTGTTATCGCTACATAAGAGAAGTATTCTCCCAACTCTGTCACAGAAACACACCTTCCTAAACTGGTGATAAATCATTGATAAGTATGTCAAATAATACAAAGTCTCTTTCAATGTCTTGTGGCTTTTCATTCGATGGACACATTTGACTTTTTAGCCTAACAATATATCCATATATATTTCTATATGAGATATGGAAAACTGAGAAGCTTTCACATAGATTTGAATCCATCTGCCAATGGAAAACAAAATCTGATAAATTCCAGGAAATAAATCACACCCATAATATCCTAACCCCAACCAATGCTGAAATCTTTGAAATGAAGGTGTCCAAACAAAAATTAAGAAAGCAAGAATCAAATGGAACGGAAACTCAATCTCAATATGTACCAATATTGCATTCTCTCCATTCTCTTCTGAGTGTTTTGGATCTACATGAGGCTGGGAGATGTTTCACAAGCAAGTTTAGGGGGCATTGGTCAAATCAGTTGACCAATGGAAATCATGTAAAAATCTTACTCCCTTTCTTTGAATGCTCCAGCATCCATGGATCTTTTGTGGTCCACTGGCAGCCTGTGGAACTGGCAGTGGAGTTGGACAGTGAGGAGGTTGGGGAGGAACATGGGCCAGACCTGGAGTCTGGGGAAGGCTCAAAAGAAGGCAGAGAGGGGACCAGGCCCATCTGCTAGTTATGTCCTGCCTCTGGAGCCTCCGGAGCTTCAGGAGCCTGACATCAGCGAGGCAGAAGAACAGTGTGAGCCTGTTCCCAGTGTGCACATGTGCAGAACTGCCAAAAGGCAAGAGCAATTAAGAAAAAAGCAGCAACTCAGGAGTAAGGCTTGGAGATTATTGGTCCCTCCCATAAGACATAAAAGAGGAGCTAACAGACGTGAGCCTTTGCAGGAAGCAATTAGTTCATCTAGTTGGTTCAAACGCTGAGAAGTCTATTTGATTCCGTTTGGTCTTGCAAAACTAATTGGCAATTAGGTCTCTGGCAGTGTTTCAAGGAAGATAAAGGTGGGCGCTTATCAACATTACCCTGCGGCAACTCAAGCAGACATCTGTCGGACTCTTTACAGACTGTTTGTGAATCATTACGGGCTGTGAATGACCATAATTCACAACGTTTAAATAAAAGAGGGGTTTTGGGACTAAGATTGTGATTTATGCTTTCTCAGGAAGCCTAGCTCAGAACAGAATCCTTGATTTCTAAAGCTTTCCTAAGAACAGGTCACTAGGCAGGAGGATGTTTACTGGACATAGTAACAAAAGTCGGGATGGTGGCCGCAATTATGTGATCAAAACCTGGCCTGTTTGTTATGGTGGTGCATCAATTGCACCATTGCAATCGCCAACTTGACTCCTCCCCCCCACCCCCTGATGCCCTGAAAACACTCGTGCCATTTGGAGTAAAGATGATACAAGCCTATTTTGGCCATTCCTGTCATCAACCAAAATAAAACTATGAACAGGTCAGAAAGAGTAACTATTCCTTTTCCAGTTTTCTGAGAGAATAATAGATTTTTGATTTTAAAAAATCCATTAAAAGTAAAAGCAATCTTTTGAACTATTTGCTGAGATGTGTAGGCAATGTGTCTCTTTCTGGTATGAATGGTACATAATTCTTTTGAGGTTTTCAGGACTGCTTTTCATATATTTTTGGTAAACATTTTTGCCAATAAAAATAATCTCTCATTTTAACTATATTGAGGCTTATCTTTGTTCTTAAAAGTTCCAGCTTACCTGTCCTAAAAACTGAGATGGATGGTTATTTCTCACCATTCTTTTTTATACTTCCTACTTTAATGCGGTGGGAAAAACATGAGATAATAATTTCAAACTGAATGTAGGAGGAAGGAAAATTGAAACCGTTCCAGATGTCTAGCTCATAATGTTATCCCATACTGTCACCGTATGACTTATACCTGCATTAGCATTTCCCTGCCCATATCTTTTGTACCCGTTCTGGCATTCATATCATTATGATCCATGAAATGCTCGTGGTCTCCAACCAGGGATTTCAGGGTTTCTGCCTTCAACATTGGTAAACCAGTGGTTATTCTTTCTGTCCATCTGGAGCCCCTTCAGCCACTCTTTTCATATGAACATGAAGGGGGTCTAGAGTCTGACCCCCAATTTCTTGCAACAGAAAATAAAGAAATTGTTAATGGTTGTACTTCCTGTCCTGCCCTCACCCCACCCATTGTCTGTAAAGACAAGTCCTTTGAACTCTACCCATGGGATTTGAATCAGCTGCAATACAGGATCATTTAACTACAGAATCTATTGATACCTGTGACATTTAACAAAAAAGCATTGCTTATAATATCCAATTTCTACTTTACCTTTAAACTCCAAGGGTTAATTTGTCCATGGAGGACTTCCTGCCAAGTACAGTTGGTCAGCCAATTGGCAATCCATCTGGTATTGGTGAGGTCTAACCAGTGGTGGGTTTCAAATCCCGTTCCTACCAGTATGGTTGGAATGGGGCCGGCGGCATCCTCATGGACGCGTGCAGTGCATGCATGCATCTTAGCACCTCCAAGATGCTCCGTGACGCTCCAGCTGCTCCGTGGAGTGTCTTGCAGGTGCTGTATGCGCCATGCGCCTGTGCAGAAGCACAGAAGCCTTTAAACACCGGTAAGGAGCTCGGGCAGGCGGGTGGGCCCTCCGGAGCACTGTACCGGAATGGTATCTGGTGCTCCGGGCTGGCTCCGGTACACTCGTACCGGAGTGTACCTCCTGCAACCCACCACTGGGTCTAACCCACATTGTTCTATCTTACCAAGAAATAGACTATGGTCTATTTTGTCAAGTGCCTTGCTGAAATGCAAGTATACTATGACCACAGCATTTCCCTGATCCACTAATTTTGTCACTTTGTCAAAGAAGGCAATAAGATTTCTCTGGCATGAACTGTTTTTAAGAAACCTGTGTTAGCTTCTAGTAATTGCTTTGTTTATTTCTTGATGCTTGCAGATCCATTGCTTGATTATCTTTCCCAGGATCTCCCCAGGTATGGATGTTGAGCTAATTAGTTTCCTGATTCCATTTTTTCTCTTTCACTTTTTGACTCCCCCTGTAGGCCCTCCTCTCATGATTGCCCATTCTGACATTTAGAAGTCTAGCCTTGATCTTGAAAGAATAAGATACACAATTTCTTCCTCTTTTCTCTCAGCAGTCTCTTTGACCCCTGCAATTTTATGGGATGGAATGCTGTGATTCAGACACCCAGTCTTTTCCACCCAAAGATGTCAATCCAGCTTCCCACTTCCTGTCTTCAATTGCTGATCTGTTCTTGTTATGTGCAGATGCCTGCATTGGCCAACAATGATGAATTCCTGATGGATCTGAAATAGGTATCTCACACCAATCCACCAGAGAGCAGTGTCTTAACACTGGTAAAGTTCCATTGGTGAAACTCTTGAGTAATTGCGGCATTCTGGCAGGAGATGTTGAGTGAAAGGGTAGCAGCATGATGACCGATGACCATGCTTACAGGAGGGCACAGACTGGTTAAGAAAACCCTGATTTATGTTTGTTAGTGGTTCCTGGGTTAGTTGCTACTAAAAGATGAAAATTGAAGGATTGTGGCTGTGTTTTAGAGGGAGTTGAAATTACAGGAACCTTGGGTGAGAGGGACATGTGATATTGGAATTCAATATAATGCAGATACAAGCAATTGAACATAATTATACTAGAATATTCATACTACACCTTTTGAATAGTATGGGAGTGGGAATGGATTTCCAGAGAAAAATATTGCAGATTACAGGAACCAGGAGCACTACTCAGATGACTCTGAGGACATAGACAAACCTCCAAGTGCTTCAATGACCCTCTAAAAGGATGCAATGATCAGCTATCTGCAAGGAATATAAATCCTTCCATTCCCCACTATCCTGTCAGAGCTGAAAAAGCTTCTTGGATGGGAAGTGAAATGTCTTCCAAAAAAAAAAAGTAAGTCCAGTTGCCTCCTGAAAAAGCAGCTTTGGGACAACCATGACCTGGATGACTGAGAATCTCTACGGACTACCAGAGTCTTAGATTTTAAAAGATCTGATTTTAACAAACTCAGAGAGAGCTTGGGAGAGCTTGGATGAAAATCCTAAAGGGGGGAAAAAAAACCAAGAAGCTTGGAAAACTGTGAAAAATATGATAATAAAAGCCCAGTGCAGCACAATACAACTGAAAAAGAAAAACAAGAAATCTAAGAAGAAACAGCATAGTTGCACAAAGATCTCTGTGATAAAACTGAAAGACAAAAAAGATAAATACAAAAAATGGAAAGAGGGACCTCTGTTGATATTTAAGGCAGAATATCAGCAAATAGCAGAATATGCAAAGGAAAGCAAAGGCTCAGAATGAATACCGACCTGCAACAAAAGTCAAAGATAATAAAAAAAGTTTCTTTCAACCTATAAATAGTAAGAAAAAGTCAAGGAAACATTGGGTCCACTAAAGAGAGAAGATGGCAAGGAAGTAATAGGGAAAGCAGAGTTGCTTAACTCATTCATTGCATAAAGCCTTAATAAGGCCACACCCAGAATACTGCATCCAGTTTGGTCACCATGCTATAAAAAAGATGTTGAGACTCTAGAAAGAACCGGATGACCTATAAGGTGCCTTCCAACTCTGTTATTCTGTATTATTCTGTATAAATCAAACCCTGAGATTCGGTGATTTTCTGGAGTGACAGGCAGATGGGTAGCTTTTATAGACAAAGGTCCTACTAAACAGCCTGCCTTCTACTAATTCCTAACAAATCTACCAGGGTTGTAAGTCTCATGTTGTGTTTTATGTTAGCTGTAGAACTTGCACCTATAAGAGACCTTCACAGATGTTCAGGAAACAGGAATTGGCAGTTGTTGAAAATTAGATCCACTTTATTTTTTTAACCAGAGATCTTCTGCTTTCCCCCCCTAACTGTTCATGCTTAACTCTAATAATTCTCATATAATGTTTCCTTTTTAAAAAAAAATACAATTCCTATACATTCTAGAAAACTAGAGCACGAAGAAAGATTTATAATTTTAAGAGCAGCAGAATCCTCGTACAGCAAAAGGGTGTTACCTAATTTGGATTTTCCTAATGCAACACTTTACCATACCAACTCTTGCCTGATTTATTAAATATAGATTTTTTTCAGTCAGATTAAAAAGTCTTCATTCTGATTTATAATTGTTATTATTCTGACTATGTATTCTGACTATTCTATTTTTATTTATTAAATAGTCTTGATTTTAATAATGGTTTTCATTACTTTTAGGTGTAGCACTGATTGATCTAATGCTACTTCAAAATTTGTACTCAATTTTATATAGGTGGTATTTTTTTCTTGTTTCTTCTTTTCTGCCCCTTTCCCCCCAGAGATGGGCTTTTAAATGTCTGAAATATCTCCACCTCTATTGTTTTTAAGATAGCTTCTACTGTAGGCGTTCTTGCTTTCATATCCTATATAAGACACAGAGAGTCTGGTTGCAGTGGAATAGAAAGGTTAAACACAAATAAAATGTCATGGAGTTGTCTACGGGTGAGAAAGAAGGAAAGAAGCATAGAAGGAAGGAAGGAAGGAAGGAAGGAAGGAAGGAAGGAAATTGTCCCAATAAGAGGTGTCAGATCTGGCATTCCTCTCTATCAGCCCTTCCCTTCCTGGCACCCTCCAAATACTTGGATCAATTTTTCTTACTGGTTAGCAGTGATGAGAGCCTGAGTGGTATACATCTTCAGTGTGTTGGGATGCCAAGACAGCACAGGTCAAAGTTGCCCCCATCCCCACCAAAGCAAACTTCTGCATCTCTGAACGATGAAAACAGGATTGGCAGAATGAGAGGCCAAAGGAATCCAGAATTGCTGCTAAAAGATAACAAGGCAAATCAGACCAAAGCCTCAGACAGTTCTGCAAGTTGTGATATCACACACCTGGAGCATTCCAATTTTTTTCTTGACTAAAAAGGCAAGCGGGAGTGGAGAGGGAGGGATGAGGAATATGCCAGATGGATTTAAAGAACTGGATAGCTGTTTGAAGGAAAGTAAGCAGTTGACAAATCTCCTGAGCAAAGATTAATCACCACTTTGGAGGAAAAGGATTGGGGATTTTGCTCCTTTGGCAAACAGGCTCAGGCAGAAGGGAAGAGGTGAGCTGCCTGCAGGAGTGGGTGAGCAATGTAAATGGTTTGGACATCTTGAAATAAAACAGAAATTGGCAATTGGGGGAAAAAACTATTAAAAGGGAACTACATAAACAATCGGACCACACTCTGACTTGTTGAAAGATAGGAAGAAATCAGCTTCATATCCCTTTGAGGCCAAGGAAATATGATCTTCGTCAACTTGGCTCACCCTGATTGCATCTTCCAGAATTGATGGGATAATGTTTCCCAGAACTCTGGAATTCTGGGAGTTGTAGGCACCTGAAAGGGCATTAGTTGCCAGGAAGTCAGGGAGGGAAGAAGGAAATGAAATAGAAAAAAAGAGAAGCTATTTGTAATCAAACCAAACATCTCCTTTCCCCTATGGAGCCAACAGATGTTTTCAGGCAATGCCTAAGCTGTGCAACACCTTTGAGGAAAGGATAGAGACTGATATTCCGTCTCTTGAGTCAGAGGGCCATTGTGTCATGACTTGTCGTACTTGAGAATTAGTCATTTTAGTCATTTTTTTTTTTTAGTCATTTTATTAAGATTTATAGGGGACTCAGGGCGGCTTACAAAAAAAAAAATGACTAAAATGACTAAAAAAAAAATGACTAAAAAAAAAAAAAAAGACAAATGCCATGACTTCAGGATATATGGAATGCACAAATAAACGTTCTTTAAGGTTTTTAGCTCTTACGGTTGCACTGCTAGGGTAAAATATAGAAGAATCATAAGTGAGAGTGGGCTTCAGTAGCCTCGGATAATAAAAGGCATGATATATCAGCTATGTTCTATTGTACAATCTCGCAGCTGTGTGGTTTGACCTCAGCTCTAAGTGAAGAGTACACTCGCCTCATGGCAAACTGATTGCAGGTCATCCTCAACTTGTAACTGATCATTTCACAACTCTTCCAAGTTACAACTTTTACATGGAACAATGGAGTTACAGTCCAGTTTCAAAGTTGTGACCCCACATGCAAATAGAATATAATAGGATAGAATTCTTTATTGGCCAATTAATTGATAATATTCACTAGCATATTAGGTGGCCTTTAAAACTGCTATCCTGGGACCAACTTTTGGGAAGCCAGGCTCTGCCTGTCACAAGCCAGGACAAAGGGTGAGTGATGGAGGAGTAACACCTCCTTAAAAAACCTTAGTCCAGCTGGCCCGGCTGGTAGCACCTCGTAAGGGCCCCTTTCCAGGGTTACAGGAGAAGACGGTCAACGGTTTTGAAGGCGGAAGAGGGCTCTACCCCCCCAACGGCAGATAAAGCAACAGAACCATCTTCTAGGAGAAGGGAAGCTCTGATTACAAACCCCCACTGCCTTGTGGCTCTATCCACTACTAGAAAAGGCTTCGGAAGTCAACCTCCAGGCAAAATCCAGAGCCGGAGTCCTGGAAGCAGTTTGTGACTGTGTACAACCACATTCTGGTAACTCCTGCGACATAGCTGGAACCAATCGTATCGGCTGTGCAGTTCCATTGGACTATTTCAGCAATGTGGAGAGGGGGGATCTGCTGCTTGGGTAACAATCTATTCTCCATATTAATCTACCCAGCCCTCGTGGTTTGGAGAGGACACTCCAGCTTTGACCTCTTCCCAGAACACGATTCCATAGTCTTTTGAGACTGAAGGATGCCAATATAATGTAGGTGGCCTTCAGAAAGTCTTACAGAAGATAGGTTTCCTGCAGTTTAAGAACATGAGAACATGACTAGAGTCTCACTGAGTTGGCCAACCAGCCCAGGTTAGTAGCTGTTAAATGCCTGGAGTTCCAGGAACTCACCATGATCCCATTTGAAGTAATTCAGCCTAGCTTCTATTGATCTTGAGTTTTGGCAGTGAGTTCTTTAGTAGCACCACTCATACACACACACAAATCCATCTGTTTCTTCTTCCCCATTTAGATATACTGGATGGAATTCTAACATTGGGAGAGGATGAAAACATTCATACCCAATGTATCTTCTGTCCCATGCATAATTTAAATTCCCCCCTTCCCTTCTAAATTCCTTTGAAAGACCACTGATTGGTGGCCAGTGTTTCTCTGCGTCAGCAATTGAAACCGTCCATACGTTGTGAAGTTAAGGAGTTTTCATATCTTCTGACTGCTACTTGGTGTTCTTCTAGTGTTCTACCTGTTTGTCCTATGTAGTGGCTGTTGCAGTCATTACACTGTGAGTTGTAGTTGATTCCTGTTGTTTCTTCTGGGGCTCCTGGGGCTTTTGGTTTACTTAGGATATTTTGGAGGGCTTTAGCTGCCTTGTGTACTATCCTGCTTCAACTGGGAAACTGTGACTATCCTAGGCCAAGTTAAAAAAATGCTAGAGAATTCCTGGGAGCCTGGCACTCACACAAATTAGCCATCAAGAGACACATACCATATCTACATACTGTGTCAAAGAGGTAATCAATAAGCCAAAAAGGGAACAAAAGACCAAAGCAGGTCCCCAACAGCAACCAGCACCAGTGGTGGGATTCAAATTTTTTTACTACCTGTTCTGTGGGCATGGTGGGGCTTGGTGGGAGTGGCAGGGGAAGGTTACTGCAAAATCTCCATTCCCTCCCGGTCAGCTGGGATTCGGGAGGCAGAGAATAGCAATAGCAATAGCTGTTAGACTTATATACCGCTTCATAGGGCTTTCAGCCCTCTCTAAGCGGTTTACAGAGTCAGCATATCGCCCCCACAGTCTGGGTCCTCATTTCACCCACCTCGGAAGGATGGAAGGCTGAGTCAACCTTGAGCCGGTGAGATTAGAACCGCTGAACTGCAGATAACAGTCAGCTGAAGTGGCCTACAGTACTGCACCCTAACCACCTCGGAATAGATGGGGGTGGGGCCAGTCAGAGGCAGTATTTACCGGTTTTCCTAACTACTCAAAATTTTTGCTGCCAGTTCTCCAGAACTGGTCAGAACCTGCTGAATACCTCCTCTGATCAGCACCAAGATGAGCATAGATTAACTCCAAGATTAACATCAGATCAACAATAAAGAAGTAAACTATATCCCAATGAAGAAACCGCCAAACAAGGTAACAGGACTGGATGTGGTTCCCATCTTCACAGAAGGGGAAAAGAAACAGATCCAGGAAACTACAGACCAATCAGCCTGACATCAATATCTGGGAAGATAATCAAGCAAAAGATCTGCAAACACCTAGAAGCAAGCAAACTTATAACTAGAAGCCAGTTTGGGTTTGTCAAAAACAAATCGTGTCAAGCAAAGCTTGCTTCATTCTTTGACAAAGGAACTAAATTAATGGACCAGTGAAATACAGTGGACATAGCAATAGCAATAGCAGTTAGACTTATATACCGCTTCATAGGGCTTTCAGCCCTCTCTAAGCAGTTTACAGAGTCAGCATATTGCCCCCACAGTCTGGGTCCTCATTTTACCCACCTCAGAAGGATGGAAGGCTGAGTCAACCTTGAGCCAGTGAGATTTGAACCACTGAACTGCAGCTAACAGTCAGCTGAAGTGGCTGCAGTACTGCACTCTAACCACTGCGCCACCTGGGCTCTTAGCATGCTTGCATTTCAGCAAGGCATTTGACAGGCAGTAAGTGTGAGAAGATCAAATGAGGAAATGGAAGATTCTAGAAGTAAAACCACTGGCACAAGGGATGGTGCCACTGAGAGAACTTTTTTGGATCGTGGTTTACATTACCTACATGAAGGGCTTCCAGCAAAAGGTTGACTACAGTGGTGGGTTGCTCTTAATGTTGCTACTGGTACGCTGATTGCGGTCTGTCCGTGCACAAGCCTGATATGCGCTGTGTACGTGTGTGATGTGCACTGCGCACGCATGTGCAATCCACTGCCCCTGCGACACCCAGCTCCTTGTCGGGGCACGTGCATGCACAGTGTGCCTTTTGGGATAAAAACAGCCTATAGAGTGTGGGTGGGCAGGTGGGCCAAACAAGCTACCATACCGGTACGCTCTCAGCTGCTCCTGGCCACTACCGGTACGGCCGTCCCAGTCTGTACCTGCAGCAACCACCACTGATTGATTACCATCTCACACAAACCAGCAAGAACGTGTTTGACAGCAGCTGGCTCAGCTCATCTGAAGGGCTTTAAACTAAAACCTGAAGGGGAGGGAGGGAATCTTTAAGACCAAACCCCAAGCATAATCAGCAAGACAGCCAATCAGACAATGAGATGGAGTGGTGAGAAGGAAGGTGAACTTAGGTATAAAACAGGAGACAAATGCAAAATCAGCTGTAATGATCTTAAACGCCTATACATTAATGCTCAGAATTTGGGTAACAAACAAGGAGAATTAGAAGTCCTAATACCTGAAGGTAGGTATGATATCGTTGCTATCACTGACACTTGGTGGGAAAAATCCATGCCTGAAACGTACTGCTAGAACGATTCAAAATGTTCAAAAGAAACAGAACTTTATGAAGATGTTAAGAGAACTGAGCCTAAGGCTCAGTATGGAGTATGCAACTTCAAACTTCCCTCCTAGTAGATGTAATTCCATTGAAGACTACCACTGAATGCAGCTGGTTAGCCAAATCCATCTGGTGGCAGAGCTGCTCTATCCCACATTTTTCTATCTTACCAAGAAGTAAGTTGTGGTCTACTTTGTCAAATACCTCATTGGAACTACTGTATGTCAGCAGCATTTCACTGGTCCAGTAAGTTAGTCACTTTGTCAAAAAATGAAATAAGATTTGTCTGGCATGGTCTTTTTTTGACAAACCCATGTCGGCTTTTAGTAATAGCTTTGCTTCTTTGTAGATGTTTGCATATCCACTGACAATTGCTTGGTTATCTTTCCCAGGATTTTATTGATGTTAAGCTGATTGGTCTGTAGTCTTCTGGATTCGGTTTTTTTTTCCTTTACCTGAAGATGGGAACCACATAACTTTTTTCCAGTCATCTGGTAAATGTCTATGGAGATTCTCAGTCATCCAGGTCATGGTTCCCCCAAAGGTGCTTCCACCCCCCTGCGACTGGACTTTTGGGGTTTTCTTTGAAGACATTTCGCTTCTCATCCAAGAAACTTCTTCAGCTCTGAAAATCTAGGGTATTTCAAAATTTCTAAAAGTGCTCTTTAATGCCTCAGACAGATCCTTTGACTTATTCGCTTTCTTTCAGAAATGTGGAAAACAGAATATAGCTTTTTTAATGTGTACTCTGGAATAATTATAGACATTGAAAATGAAAACATATTTTGAGTATAATTTTTCAGCAATATGGAATACATATATATGTGTGGTGTGGTTATAATTATTGTGTTTTATTTTAGAATGTTTCCCTGAAAATAAGCCCTCCCCGGATAAAAAGCCCAATTGGGCTTTTGAGCGCATGCACTAAAATAAACTCTCCCCCAAAAATCAGCCCTCCCCGAAAATATTGCAACATTGCAGCAGCCATGAGGTGACCACGTTCCTCCCTCCTGCACCTCAAAAATAATAAGACCTCCCTGAAAATAAGGCCAGGCGCTTATTTCGGGGGTCAAAAGAAAATAAGACCTTGTCTTATTTTTGGGGAAACACGGTATATATATATACTCCCTTTATTTATTTATCAGCACAAATAAAAAAAACTATATATATATATATATATATATATATATATATATATATATATATATATATGTGTGTGTGTGTGTGTGTGTGTGTGTGTGTGTATGTATGTATGTATGTATGTATGTGTATGTGTATGTGTATATGTATATGTATATGTATATGTATATGTATATGTATATGTATATGATGTTTTCATAGATTTTCACAGGTGTAGGTATGCTGGTCTTGTTGTATTCGGGTCTTTTCCCGTGTAAGATTGAGATTGTCTTGGCAACATTTCGGCGAGGTCTCACTCACCATCCTCAGGCTGGTGTTTTTGGCTTAAAGCTCTGGCCATGTTTTAAGCTAAAAACACCAGCCTGAGGATGGCGAGTGAGACCTCGCCGAAACGTTGCCAAGACAATCTCAATCTTACATGGGAAAAGACCCGAATATATATATATATAGTGCCACAACCCCTGGTATGCCCCAATTTTGGGAGGAAGCTAACTGCTTCCATTATCTGTCAATCGGCTCGTCACAAGAGTCCATCACGACAGAAACCCAATATTTTTACTGTTTTACTATATTTGTGTTATATTTGTGCTGATATAATATAACAAAGGCAACAGTAAAAATATTGGGTTTCTGTCGTGATGGACTCTTGTGATGAGCCGATTGACAGATAATGGAAGCAGTTAGCTTCCTCCCATAATTGGGGCATACCAGGGGTTGTGGCACTAAATATATACCTTCCTCCCTGGCTTCAGCTGATAAGGAAGTGGACCTGTGGCTTAATGGCTAAGATGTCTGCCTAAGATGTAATATAGCACAGGTTCGAATCCCAGTAAGGGTATGGCTAGCTGATGAGAGCTAAATAGCTTGAAATAGATCTATACTAGTCTCCCTTTATTTATTTATCAGCACAAATATAACATATATATGTGTATGTATGTATGTATGTATATATGTATGTATGTATGTATGTATGTATGTATGTATGTATGTATGTATATAAGTATATATGTAAACACAATGATTATAACCATACCAAATCTATGAAATCAGAGCACCTATTTTATATATGTCCATCAAAGCTTAGTTGAGAAATGAAATAATAATCTGGAATGGGAGAATCGAATTTTTATGTTGGCTAGTAGCTGTGTATCAGACCGCCCTCTAGTGGCTATAAGTGTTATTTCAACTGCATTTTTTTTTAAAAAAACCATTGACTAATGATTAATCATTACAACAAACTCCTCATGCTCTGCTCCATTAAATACACCAGCCACAATTAAAACAAACATGCTTGGAGAACAAGAGCAGGAAAAAGGAAAGGCCTATTAGCCTCCTTGCTAGCCTCCGTAGGTAGGAAATTGTGAGTAGTTCTGCCCTTAAAAGGAAAAGAGGACTAGAAGCCAAGAAGGTGACATGGAGGAGGGTCTGGGAGGAGACCACCGGATCCTTTTTCCTCCATCAGATTTCCCAACCAAATATGTCTTTCCTTCCCCAGATGCTCTTTTTCATCAAGAGGAACAACTGTTCAAAAAATTCAAGATGCCCCCCCCCCACAACCATTCAAATAAATCTCATCCTTTTTAGAGTGTTCTAGGCTTCCTAGGACCCCACAGGATGATGAAACAATTTCTTTTAAATTCTTGTTGTTAGTTGGTTGCATAGTTAGCCAGATGTTTATACTGGATTTGACATTTTTATCCACCTGTTCAAGTCCTTCCCAGATAGGATGGCTGGCTAGAGAACTCTGAAAGATTACCCATCCACAAACTTCCAAGTGTCAGGCCTCCAGTCAGATTCCATTTAGGATCTTTGGCCTGCCACACTCTCTCTTTCTTTACTATGCTGTTTCATTAGTGGGGTAATTGGGACGGGGGGAATAGTAAGGAGTAGGATGTGTTGTTGTCAAAATAAAACACTCCTTTCTAGAAGCCCAAGGTCATCCTTTGTCTCTGCACCTGAGCATAAGTGGAGGTGTGGAATTGCCAGCGTGACAGGGGACGATTGGACCATGTGATGGACCTGTGGGTGTGGGGGCAAAATCTTTAAGTTTCAACTGGGTGGGGGAAACCGGGAAGCTTTCAGATTTGGGTTTCCACAGATGTGCCAACATGTCTCTTAATAAATTGAAAGTTTGAGGAAAACTCTGCCTTGGATTCTGATTTAATTTTGGATGATATTTGGAATGCTGACACCAAGATTGAGAAACAGGATCTAAGGCCATGATGGTGAACCTATGGCACATGTGCCACAGATGGCATGCGGAGCCATATCTGAGGGCCCTATGTCAGCTCTAGCACACATGAGCGCATTGGCCAGATGATTTTTGGCCTCCTGGAGGGTGAGGGGGAGGCCATTTTAGCCCTCCCCAGGCTTCAGGAAAACGTCTGGAATCTGTGGATGGCAAAATGGGCCTACCGGAAATCTGGAGGCTTCAGTGAGGCCTGCACGCATGCATGGGGGAGGGGGGAAGCATGAGGGATTGTTCTCACAAGTGCCAGGGGAGACGGGCATTGCATTATGAGCGTGGGCATGTTTGTGCTCTCATGTGCATGCACGCCCTTTTGGCACCCAAGCAGAAAAAAGTTCATCGTCACTGATCTAAGGAGACCATTTAAATATCTTCATAATATTTTGTTAGAGCACGTTCAAACAAGACCCCTGTTTTTCCCTCCATCATCTTTCATCTCTCTTTTCGCTTCCCCCCTCCCTTTTATTAGGATTAATCCATTTAGCCAGAATTACAGTTCTTCAAAGGTGTGGATATCTCACTAATGGTTGTCCTTGGAAGTTGGGGAGGGAGTTTTGATGCCTACTTATTTCCCCTCTCTTCCGCTCCCTCTTACCATTGTGTTCCATCCAGATACACTGGTGACAAAAAGCATACAAGTGTTGTTTGGACATATTCGCCTTCCAGAATTTCAAAATATAACAATTCTATGTTTTTTTCTCTGTTCTGTCTCATGCTTACACTCTCATCTTCTCATTTTACAGGAGGTGTTTCTGAGATGCTAGCTCAGGGAATCTGTTTTTTTCGGGGGGGGGGGAGTGTCTCTATGCCACCAGAATTGCTTCCCGTTCCATCTTTATGGAAGAGATTTGGTCACAAGCAACTGGATGGCTTTCAGGGCATTTTCTGCTGTGTTCATTGTATGCAAACAGATGGGTGCAGAGACAGAGAAAAGCAAAACCTTAGTAGGCGTATGCTATCCTGAGGGGAAAAAATGCCCCGAAATAATACAATAAAATATTTTTTCCCCATAGAAATTAGAAAAATTAATTTATTTTATGTACATATTTTATTTTCTTGTCTCATCCCCTCCCTTAGGTATACAAAACCTAAGGCTTCTGTCTGTCTCCATCTATTTGCAAGATCAACCAATCAGTCTTGTGTGTGTGTGTGTGAGAGAGGGGGGGGGAGGGAGGGAGGGATGGAGGGAGTGAGAGAGGGAGGAGGAGGAGGAAGAAGCCATGACTCAGGCCAGCTGAAGTGTGTATTATTGTATCTTATTTGGGTTACATTCACACAGTCCACGGACATTGCCCTACTAAGCAAATTGCTCCTCCCTCCCCACCCCTGCTGGAGCACTTTGCACGAGACCTGAAACCCACAGGCTGGTTGTGGGTCTCTGACTCTCTGTCATGGATCTGCCACTCTGTTCCCCCCTGCCTCCCCAGCGCCTGAGGCTCCTGCTGCCCCAGGGGAAGGCAAAAGCCCATCCTCAACATTTGGCTGCCAGCTAGTTGTCCTGTGCTGCGAATTGGCCAAAGATGAGTGTCACTGGGTGGATGGCCCATGGCCACGTGGCAGGGGATTAGGGGCCAGTGGTAGGGCAGGAGTGCTGGTGGAGGGCCAGCTGAGAGTGAATGTCTGTGACAGGTCGGCTGTGATGGGAGAGGTGTATGAAGTGTATGCGGCAAGGTTGCCACAACCCTTTGACCTAGACCCCATTTCTGTCAAAGAATTATCCCACTTGATTTTTCCTGTTTTTATGAGGCTCTAAAAAATGTTCACTCTTCACACATGCACACACACATGTACAATGTGTGTATACACACAGTAATACACCCCAATATGTAACCAAATACTATTAAGCTCTCTTTCTAGCACTATAACTACCAGAAGCTTTTAAATAGAAACAGAAAGATGAGTGCCTTCATAGCAAGTCTCCTTCTTCTTCTTCTTCTTCTTCTTCTTCTTCTTCTTCTTCTTCTTCTTCTTCTTCTTCTCCTTCTTCTTCTTCTTCTTCTTCTTCTTCTTCTTCTTTTTCTTCCTCTTCCACTTCCACTTCCCCTTCTCCTCCTCCTCCTTCTTTTTTTTTTTTTTAAATATATTTTATTCATTTTCACATTCCATTTTACAATCACTTATATACAGGGTATTTGCTGTAAGAAAAAAAAAGAAAGATAAAAAAAATAAAACAAAATAAAAAAGAAAACACAACTCATCATTCACAACCCCACCTGACACTTCCATCCTCCATACACCCCATCTACCCCCTCCAACTTTCCTTTCCTCCCTCTAACACTCCCCTCCTACTTCCCTTTCCCCTCAAACCTTCCTTCTCCCCTTACTCCCAACACGCACATTCCCCTTACTCCTTCCTTACTCCTCCCTCTTCTTTCCCTCTACCTCCCTCCTTGGTGTATGCCTTTATTCAAGTGTTGTTTAATCTGATAAAAAGTAAAATAAACCAAGGAAAAAAATATAAAGAAAGAAAAGAGAAAAAAAAAAGGAAAAAAAAACAACAACCGTATATAAGTGCATTCTTGTTCTTATTGAGACTATGTTAACACCCACCCACCCACCCCCCATAAATCCCCATCCCTAATCCTCCCGACTTCCCAGGGCCCACACCTGGCACTGCCTTCTATCTAAAGTATCTTGTGTTCGTATGGATTAAAAATAAAAGTAATATATTAAAGGAAAGAAAAACAAGAAAAAAGAAAGAAAAGAAAAAAGAAAAAAGAAAAAAGAAAAAGGAAAAAAAGAAAAAGAACTCTTTGTGTTAAGCTCAGCCCCCCATCTTTATCTATGCTTAAATAGTGTAAGTCATTCTATCTATATTTTATTCTCGTCTCTTGCTTCTTTGTTATTTACCCCAACCTCCTGTAGACTCTCCCGTTCCTCTTCCTTAACCTTGTATTCAGATAAACATTTATACAAATTTGTATAGGCATCAATATACAGTCTAACTCAAAAGTAATCCCTACCAGTAAAATTTAAGCAGCGTGGATCATTCCACATATTCAAATATTACTTTACAGAAAAATAATCAAACTTTCCCTTCTAATAGGATTTAAACAGCGTAAATAATCTTTCTTAACCTTATTTTCAAACAGTAATTCAAAATAATCTAACCAAACCTTCCCTTCTTAGTAAAATTTAAGCAGCGTGGATCAAGTATTACTTTACACAAAAATCAGTTTACATTCTATCTTAAGATGATCCCGACCGGCTTTCCCTTCTAATAGGATTTAAACAACATAAATCATTCCGCATGCATTTTACCCTCATCCCTTGCTTGTCTGATATTTACCACTATCAAATTTATGCAGACATTAGTTTAAGATCTAGCTCAAAATAATTTCACCAAACTTTCCCTTCTAATAAGAATTAAATAGCATGGATCATTCCACATATTCAAATAATACTTTCAACAAGAATCAGTTAACCTTCTGTTTTAAAAAAATAATCTCGTCCAGCTTTCCCTTCTAACAGAATTTAAACAACATAAATCATTTTGCATCCTTTTACATATATACATTCAATATCATCCCACCAATATACGTAAATCATTCCGCATGCATTTTACCCTCATCCCTTGCTTCTCTGATATTTACCACTATCAAATTTATGCAGACATTAATTTAAAATCTAACTCAAAATAATTTCACCAAGCTTTCCCTTCTAATAAAAATTAAATAGCATGGATCATTCCACATATTCAAATAATACTTTCAACAAGAATCAGTTTACCTTCTGTTTTAAAGTAATCCCTTCTAACAGAATTTAAACAACATAGATCATTCCGCATTCATTTTACATATATACAATCAGTATCACCCCACCAATAAGTTCCGCTTTTTCTACCGGAGAGAGGTCGCAAACCCCCATTCAGTCCACAACTTTGGCAAATATTTTAAAATGTCTAAATCCTCGATCTCCGCTTTTCTGCTTCTCCGAGGGAGGAAAGGCTACCCCCTCCATCTTGCAGCCATGTGGTCTGTTGCTTGCCTTCTCCTTCAGCTTGTCTCTCCTCTTTCCCAAGTGAATCAGGAAGTCCCGCCTTCAAAGTCTTGTAATAGAAATCTCGAGCCTCCGAAACAGAGTTAAGACGAAGTCTTTGATTCTCAAATGTGACCGTAATGCCGGCTGGGGCCTCCCATCTATATTGAATCTGTTGATTTCTAAGCTCTTTTGTTAAAAATGCATAGTCTCTTCTTGCTCTCAACATCTGGAAAGGTATTTCTTTGAAGACAATCAAGTCCTGGTCATCAACTCGCAGACTGTTATTATGAAACTTTTGCATAATCGCGTTTCTGGATTCTTTTGTGGAAAAATATATAATTATGTCCCTTGGGAACTGTCGCTGTTCCGCTACCAACGAGTTCTGGCGATAGATTTTCCGAATCTGCCAATCAAAGTTAAGTCCCGGGCTTCCCACCGCATGGCTGAGGGCTTCAACAAAGGTCTGTTTCAGATTCTCTCGCTCCTTTTCGCGGAATCCTCTGACTCTTATTGCGAATGCCTTCTTATTAAAATTTATCATCACGAGCTGTTCTTGAGTGTCTCTAATTTTTTGTTGTAATATTTGAATATTAGTAGTCAAATTAAAATTAGCCTCCTCCAAGCTTTCCAATTTATTCTCTATTTCAGCAGAATAATCTGACAGGGCAGACACGGCTGCAAACGTATTCGCCTTCATTTGGTCAATTTTAGACTTTAAATCATCATATAGCTCCAATACAAATTCCTTAATGTCTTGTTTAAAATCATTAAGCATTTGAAAAAAAAATTCCTGTGTTAAAAATTCTCCAGTAGAGGGCGTAGGAGACAAGGGCTGCGATTCCAGTATAGATTCTTTAGATTCTTTAGGCACATTTGCAGAGAGACGCTTCGATTTTGACCTGGGTGCCATTATAAATAAACAAATAAACAGCGCTTTCGCTCCCCTCTGTTTCCAAAAAAAAAAAAAAAATTATTTTGTTAAGGAGCGGTCTGCAGAAAGGTAAAACCGGCTAAGTACATCCCCTATCAGTCACCAACGGAGAGAAATCGCCATTTTGAGGTCCGTTTATACAAAGAAGGCTCTAAGACAAATGGTGCTGGTATTTAAGATAGTAATAAAAGCATAAATCTCACAGGAGTGGGACCCGCCCGTATTAATCCTAGCTTCAAACAACTTTGCTTTGTCCGGGGGGGGGGGGCTCGCCTGTCTGGGGCTGCAAAAAAGGCAGCTGAGAAGAACTGGCTGGAGATAAAAGCTCCGCTCACGCTGGGTCTAATCTCTGTCCACAGCCAAAAAAAAAGAGAAAGGCTGTGGATTACGAATAGACACTAGCACACAGAGCTACTCCCTGCCCCTTTCTTAGCCAAAAAGGGGTGATATCTATGATCTTATTTAGATATACAGACCAGATCTCTGAGAGGAGCTCGGTTGAGCCCTCCTCGGCAACAGGCTCCGCCCCCCCGGCTCTCCTCCTCCTCCTTCTTCTCCTTCTCCTTCCTCCCCCTTCTCCTCTTCCTTTACTTCTTCTGACATGAGGTTAACAATAACATTGTCTTGACTAATAACATACCCATATCATTGAAGACAAAAATAGAAATGCAACAAAAATGAGCATTGACAAATAATAAACAAACTCGTTTATGCTATTTGTCTAACATCTGTAAGTCCAAAGCACAACAATTTTCCAAAGGTTTTTGTAGCATGGCATGTATTTGACTGCAAGCACAATTTACTTAGGTTGGTGGATGAGAAGCTATCTGCTGAAAGCTGTCGAGGGCAGCCAGCAGCCTATAATTGTCCTGAAT
Source organism: Thamnophis elegans (assembly GCF_009769535.1). Taxonomy (NCBI): domain Eukaryota; kingdom Metazoa; phylum Chordata; class Lepidosauria; order Squamata; family Natricidae; genus Thamnophis; species Thamnophis elegans. The sequence goes on from NC_045552.1 coordinate 37,766,178, forward strand.
CAATATTGCCTTGGAATATTGAATCCAGGATCAACAGGAATTTATGGAAAATTTTGCTCTGTGCCTAGCAGCTTACAGCTTCATGCTCTCTCCAGAAAACATTTTTACTTTCTAAATTGCATGCCCAGAATAAAGCAATCTGGTGAAAAAAAAAAGAGACTAAATCTAAGGAGCATTTGAGTGGGGAAAGGGCTGGAATTATTTATTTGGCTGGGATAGTAATCCTTTACTGAATGTTTTCCCACTCTCAATGAGCCAGGTGAAGGCCAGGACACAGCTGCTACTGGCTGGCCTCAGAAATGCCCTGGTTTGGTTTTGCAAAGCTTTGGCAAAGTGGTTCAGAAGACAACGTATAGACTCATTCTGCACAGAGCTCAAGCAGTGAAAGCCTTCTGAGCTTTGATCCAGGAGGACTGTCAACCATTCTTACATTAAAAAAGCTACCTATAGATATTAAAGTGTGCTTAGATGTTTCCTCAAATGCCTGCCATATTTCGCTATTCTTCTTTGTTCTAATATACATTTAAAAAACCCATATTTAACTAAACAAACTGTATGGAGATTCTTAGCACGTTGAGACAGAAGAAGTCCAAAATATTTGGGAGACTGCGAATGGGAGAAATTCTGGGATAATAACAGTAAGTAAGTAAGTAAGTAAGTAAGTAAGTAAGTAAGTAAGTAAGTAAGTAAGTTGCTTTGATATGTTTGGTCTCTATTCCACATTTCTGCTCAAAATAAAACCTGTTCCATCTACATCTGAGAACCACCTCTAGTTCCCAATTTGATGATGGCATTTGCAGTTCTCCCCCCCTCCCAAAATGTGGCCCAAATGGAGCCATTTTCTGCCTGATCAAAAGTTCAAGGCAAATCAAGAGAAATTATGGGGGAGACAGAAATGATCTCACCTTCCGAGCATTTCCCTCTTCTGTCTTGAGTATTTTCTGGCTTGTCCTGTCTTTTAAATGGCTTAGCCTAAAATTGCCAGATTTGTTCTAATCTGCTGGCTTTGGCAGGAGTTGAGACTTTGACTAATTTGTGGGGGAGAGAGAGTGCAAGCATGTGGAAAGTTGCGGGGGGGGGCAGGCAGGGAAAGGGGAATCCTCTGAGATCAGTGCAAGATCAGTGGGTCCTGGCCATGCCAAGCTCCAGGTGAACGGCAAGGCTTTCCTTGGAGGAGGGGAGCGGTTGAGGGTGCACCAAGCCTCCTCCCAAGTCTTGGAGGGCTCCTAAGCCAGCCAGGGAATGTCCATTGCTCTGTGACAGAAGGAGCAAATGATTAAACATTGGGAGAATCAATTAAGGTATTCTATTTAAAATAAAACATCCTTTTCAGAGTTGGTATTCAGCAGATTCTGATAAGTTCTGGAGAACTGGTAGTGGAAATTTTGAGTAGTTCAGAGAACCGGTAAATACCACCTCTGGCTGGCCCCATCCCCATCTATTCTCTACCTCATGAGTCCCAGCTGATTGGGAGGAAATGGGGATTTTGCGGTATCCTTCCCCTGGAGTGGGGAGGGGATGGAGATTTTGCAGTATCCTTCCCCTGCCACACATACCATGCCATGCCCACCATACCACACCACACACACCAAGCCACACCAACCTAGCCAAGTCACACCCACCAAGCCACGCCCACAGAACCAGTAGTAAAAAAAAATGAATCCCACCACTGATCCTTTCCTTTTGGTCTTGCTTTATCCAGAACAGTGGTGTATTCTGATTCCGGGAGCATCAACTAAAACATGGAGAAAAACTATTTGAGCTTGTGAGATAATTTTGGTGGCTTGGATGCTGAGGACGAGTCAGGGTGGCCTGAAGGACCGTTCTGGAGAACTTGAATAGTTGTGAAGTTCTGGCATTTTCATTGCTCCCAATAAAAGAAAGACCACATTGTAGGGTTTATTTTGAGGGGGCAGAGAATCTTCCTCAGAGGACCCCACTGTGGCCTACAGGTCTCTCCCAGAGAATGGTCTAGAAGTCTTTGTACCCCACAGTCACTACTTACTCTTGGCCAAGAGACTGGAAAGCTGGGGATTCTTAAAATATGCCATTTTTTCTGCTTTGGACCTGAGCTATGGCATGTTTGCTCAAAGGAGGACATACCTGCCTTTGTAAAAGTTGTAATGGTAAAGGTAAAGGTTTCCCGACCCTCACACATATGTACTAGTTGTTTCCAATTCTAGGGGCCGGTGCTCATCTCCATTTCAAAGCCAAAGAGAACACCCAGGCAAGCCCTTCCCAGGTTACCAAAAACAAAAGGAGAGGGAAATATGATTTCTCCAAATATTTTCTTGGCTCAAGTCCCTCTTATCTGACTGCTAGCAGCTCTTCCTACAGCAACCTTTCAGGGCCACTACCTCTACCCCCTACAGTAATGAATTAAGTCACTTCACACTGATTTATTAACCACCCAACTTTGATTGCGTATTTGTTCTAAAAAGTTGAATTCAGACATTGTTTTTCAGACTTGTAGAATGTGCAGATATTAAAAATGTTAGCGTTTATTGCATATTAAGGTAAAGGTAAAGGTTCCCCTCACACATACTGTATGTGCTAGTCTTTCCCGACTCTAAGGGGCAGTGCTCATCTCTTTTTTTAAGCTGAAGAGCCAGCGCTGTCCGAAGACATCTCCATGGTCATGTGGCCGGCATGACTAAACGCCAAATGCGCACGGAACGCTGTTCCCTTCCCACCAAAGGTGGTTCCTATTTTTCTACTTGCATTTTTTACATGCAATCGAACTGCTAGGTTGGTAGAAGCTGGGACAAGTAATGGGACCTCACTCTGTTACGCAGCGCTAGGGATTCGAACTGCCAAACTGCCAACCTTTCTGATTAACAAGCTCAGTGTCTTAGCCACTGAGCCACCTCCCCATTTGCTGATCCTCTAATGATGGCTCATTTGGCCCCTCCGCCCGCCCGCACTCTATAGCTGTATTTATGCCAAAAGGTGCACTGCACACACGCACACAGTGTGCGGTTCCTGCGTGAGCCCCAACAAGCAGCGGGGTGTCGCAGGGACGGTGGATTGTGCATGCATGCACAGCGCATGTCAGGCACGTGCACATCACAAGTTAGGTGCATACACAGTGCATGTCAGGTGTGTGCACGAAGAGACCGTGATCAGCGTACCGGAAGCGATGGTAAGAGCAACTCACCACTGGCGCAAACTTAAACAAATTGGAAGGAGGCTCCATTTATTATCAGTGAGCAATTGTGTGCCTTGCCCACTCTGAAGCAATGCAAGAGACTCCTGTCCTAAAGGTGCTTTTCAAGAGGCAACTGAACTTTCTGGAAACCAAGAAAGTCCAGTTGCCTCTTGAAAAAAGCACCTTTGGGCAACCATGACCTGGATGACTGAAGGTTCCCCATAGACAAGAGACTCCTATGCTCAGTGGACTGACAAGGTACACAGGAGAAGCAATAATTAGATTCATTTGCACCACTTAAAGATACCACTCACCTCACAAGATATCCTTAGGTAATCATCCAGATTTAAGGAAAGATCACATGCCCCCAGAAAGGCAGTAAAAAAATCAGACAGAATGACAAACTTGCATCCTGCCTCTCAGCCTTTTCTTCTATGGCTATGCCAACCCTTCTGTAAATAGCTGTTCAAGCCCCAGAAATAAAAGTGTCACAAAAAACTCCGGGGAGGAAACTCCGGAGAAGCTCAGCTACAGACAGAAAGTCTGGGCGTACTGCCAAGAACCATTAAGGTTGTTAGAGGCAGTTTCTGAAAACACTTAAAGCAGCAGGGGCGGCAATGAAGGATTAAGCTACAAATACAAGCACACTAGACTCTTCCCTTCCTGCATTCCTTGCAGGATTAGCCCTGTAAAGTGGGAAAATAGTTCTTCCAACAACTGGTTCTCCAAACTGCTCATAAAATGAACATACAGTTCAGGAGAACTGGTGCGAGACGGCAGGAGCCCAGCCTCAGAATAAGATATTTGGTGCAGATCAGAGGTGGGTTCCCACCGATTCGGCCTGATTCAGCCGAGTAGGTAGTAATTCAGCCATTCACATACCTGAACTGGTTCTATCAGCAGCGCTGTGGGCACTACCATCTTCTTGTTTTGCTTCTGTGCATGCCCTGCTTAGCACGCATCAAACACATGTGCGCCCTGAGCAAACCAGCAGTAAAAGAAGCCGGAACCCACCCCTGGTGCAGATAGCTATAGATAGGATCAGGTAGGCAATTTGGCAATTAGGCTCCAAAGCCCTAAAACATTTTGTTCTGGGCCTAGATGCAGAGAAAAAGATGGCTCTGGACAACATAGCACTACCACAAAGTGCCCCAAAGTCCAGTGCTTTAATCTAAGTTCAGCTTTTGGATTAACTGACATTTCTGGAGTGTTTTCCAAAACCACCTGCTTTACAAAAACCAAAAGTAGCTCAAATGAAGAACTCCAGGAATCTGGACAACTTCAGCAGAAGGACATCTCTGTCCAGCTGAAGTGGCCATCGGTCTTTCAGCCAAGGATGGCCAAGCACAGAATTTTTTAAAAAACCTAATAAATCAAAGGGAGCTGTAATAAAGTTACCCATAAAGTTCCTTGAAAAGTTTTTATTTTTATTTTTTGTTCTCTATATACAATTATAGGGATACATTCACATAGTTATTATTCTTTTTTACATTCATCATTCTTATACATTTGTTATTCCATTTACAGAGTTATAGCATACCGTTTGGATTGCTTTGTTTACTATCCCTTACCTGTTTTGACTCCACCTTCTTTTCCTTCTTTTCTCCCTCCCTCCCTTCTCTACTTTCTCCCTTCCTCCTCTCCTTTCCCTTCCTTCTTTCCTTACCTACTTCTCTCTTCCTCTTCCCCTTCCTATCTTCCCTCCTTCTCCCTTCCATCTTCCTCTCCTCACCTCTATCTTCCTTCCCTCCTCTTCCTCTCCTCTCCTTTTTTTTCCTTTTTCTGTTGTTGTAGGTGTCTCTTGGGATGTTTTCTTGGGATGGAATTTCCGCAAACCCAAATGTAATTTGGTACCTAATAAATCAAAGGGAGCTGTAACAAAGTTGCCTGTAAAGTTAAGAGGAGAATAGCCCTTCATTTGCTGGCTGACTAGTTGGTGTCTCCTTTTCATGCGCGCGGAGAGGCCAGAGCCCAATCATGCCTATGGACTATGGCCAGCAGAGAGCACCGTCAGCGTTTGCTCTTCTCCCTGAAGACTCAATCCTGTTATTTTTCATTTTTGTTGGTGGAGATCACTGGGAACATCATGTTTCCTGATGCCTAGCATCCCTCGGTTTAGGGGAGGGAGAGGGCAGGCACTTGTATTTTTCTGCTTTTATAAAGCTATTTTGGATATGAGGCCTGGCAAAGAGACCATTTTCCAGCTAATACTTCTATTTGATTTGGCAGCAGGCAGTCTGAGTAGAATTGCCTTTGTTTTAGAAGCTGTCCCCCCCCCCCCTATGAGATTAAAACAACAACAACATGTGATTTATTAATCTTGTAGGGATTTCTTCCTTCTCCCTGACTAGAGCATCTGGACTCTGCTTGCTCGTTGCTGAGAGCATTAATATGATTAAACAATAAATCAATTTCAGGCTTGGCTGACTTCTAGGTGAGGCCTCATCCCAACAGTCTCTTTTAATAGCAATAATTTGGATCTGAAACATTATTTAAACCAGTGTTTCTCAACCTTAGCAACTTTAAGATGCGTGGACTTCAATTCCCAGAATTCCCCAGCCAGGATGCTAGAGAATTCTGCTAGTTGAACTCCAGATAGGCTGGTTGGGCAATTCTGGGAGTTGAAGTCCACACATCTTAAAGTTGCCAAGTTCGAGAAACACAGATTAAACAGTTGTTATTTGTCAAATGTAAGGTCCTACACTTAGGTAAGAAAAACCAAAAATACACATATAAACTGGGTGAAACCAGGTTTAATAGCAGTGACTGTGAAAGGGATCTTGGAGTCTTAGTGGACAACCAGCTAAATAGGAGTCAGCAGTGTGCAGCGGCAGCCAAAAAAGCCAATGCAATCCTAAATTGCATTAACAGAGGGATACAATCATGATCAAGCAAAGTACTAATACAATTCTATAAAGCCCTAGTAAGACCACACCTAGAGTACTGCATCCAGTTTGGGTCACTATAAAAAAGATGTTGAGATTCTAGAAAAAGTGCAGAGAAGAGGAACCAGGATGATTAGGGCACTGGAGACTAAAACATATGAAGAACAGTTGCAGGAACTGGGCATGGCTAGTCTAGTGAAGAGAAGGACCAGGGGAGACATGACAGCAGTCTTCCAATATTTGAGGGGCTGCCAGAGAGAGGAGGGGATCAAGCTATTCTCCAAGGCACCTGAAGGTCAGACAAGGAATCATGGATGGAAACTGACCAAGGAGAGATTCAACCTAGAAATAAGAAGGAACTTTCTGACAGTGAGAAAAATCAACTAATGGAACAGAAGCTGCTTTCAGAAGTTGTGGGAACTTTATCACTTGAGATTTTCAAGAAGAGATTGAACTACCATTTGTCAGAAATGGTGTAGGGTCTCCTACTTGAGTTGGACTAGATGACCTATAAGGTCCCTTCCAACTCTGTTAATCTGTTAAATGTCTGTATGCACTCTTAAGGATTTTGGGATGCAGAAAGAGACATTATTGTCCAGCATCTCATTTCTGGATCATGTCTTGTCTGAATTCCAGGATAAACATAGTGGTGAGAGGATGAGTTTGAAGTTTAAATCAGCATCCCATCAGAGGTTTCCACAAGGGATTTTGAAAAGTCACTGTCAGGCGTGCCTCATTCAATATCCAAGAAAGAAAACCCCCAACTCCATTTAATTAGAGAAAAGGTACTTTTACTGGCATGAAATGAAAACAGTGAAAGTGAAGCAAGAACGGAAGCAAAAAAGCATGAACTTGTACATATCAAATATTTACCCAAATCCCTCCCCCCAGTTACCTCAACCCAATGTCCAATCTCCAACTATCAAAGGTGTCATGTGGGGTGCATCTTCAAGTGGCTTCATTCAGTTGGTATGCAGAGACAGTTGGCCTTGACCAAACCCAAACACGAACCATCAGCATGCACAGAAGATGGTGAGAACAAAACTCCCTTCTTGAGATATCTCCACCAGCACTTTTCCCCTCCCAAATACCATGAGCCCCCACCCTCTCCATTACTATGGCAGCCAATAGCAAACATGCAAGGGAGAGGCTGACAGTCAAGATGGCAGCTATGAGGGTGTGATTCAGTGGTGGCTTGCAGGCATACTGGAGCCTGCCCAGAGCACCGGGTACTGTTTAGGTATGGTGCTCCGGAGGGCTTACCCGCCCACCTTAGCTCCTTACCTATCTTTAAACTCTTTGGTGCTTCCGCACACGTGCACGGCACCTACAGCACTTGCGCGATGCTCCGCTGCATGCATTCGTGTGGAGGACACCGGTCCCGTTGCAACCATACCAGTTGCAACGGGATCCAGAATCCACCATTGGTGTGATTGAATCTGGAACTTTTAAACATGTGGGATTCAACGGTGTGGTTGTCTCTGGCAGGTGGTGTGATTTTAATTTCAGCCCCCCCAGTCATAGCCCAGGTCCTTGAAATCCATTATCCTTGAACTCTGTTTTAAGGTTCATTTGGTTCCAGACCAAAAAAGGAATTGAATTACAAATCACAGAGGGATATTGACCTTATTCTGTTGTTTAATATTTAATCTTAATTAATAAGTAATGAGGAGAGGGAGGGAGTAGGAGATGCTGCGGTATAATTCTTACTTTTGGGGTGCTGAGGAATCTGGAAAACCAGGCTTCCAAACTGCAGAGGGGAGTTCCAGGCTAAAGAGGACCTCCTGTTGCAGAAGATTAGCAATGGGTGGAAACTAATCAAGGAGAGAAGCAACTTAGAACTGAGGAGAAATTTCCTTAGATTTGTTAGAACAATTGATCAGTGGAAAACTTGCCTCTAGAAGTTGTGAATGCTCCAATACTGGAAGTTTTTAGGAAGAATGATTGGATAACCATTCACCTGAAGTGGTATAGGGTTTCCTGCCTAGGCAGGGGGTTTGACTAGCAGACCTCCAAGGTCCCTTCCATCTCTGTTATTCTATTCTATTCTATTCTATTCTATTCTATTCTATTCTATTCTATTCTATTCTATTCTATTCTATTCTATTCTATTCTATTCTATTCTATTCTATTCTATTCTATTCTATTCTCTCCACCACACAGAAGAGAGTGAAGAAGGGGCTTGGGGTGGGGCAGGCCATCTTGTTCTGTGTTGACAAATGTGAAAACCCTGAGCCCGGCCTTGGCCCTTCCCAGGGCTTTGTGCTGGAGGAGAGGCGCCGGGAGCCAGGGGTCAGTGTCTGCAGGCGAATTCAGGCATTTGGCAAGCAGCCTATCTCTGAACATCCCTTGCAGACCTCAGTTGTCTTTGGCATAGGATGAAGCAAAAGAGAGCGAAAACTAGGTATTTTGACAAACACTTGATCTACCGTCTTGTGTGGCTTTTCCCCCCTCGTACTTGCTTCCAAGATTTGGACAGCAAGGTCAGGGTTGCAGACAAATCTTTGGCGGAATTCTCCCACGTAATATGTTTCTAAGCAAATGGTTCAAGTTCATCAAGGATCTCCTCTGCCAAAGAATTGTTTTTTTCAGTCAGGCTGCACACACACAAAAGGCGTGCCAAGACTTTTGGCACCTATCACATATATGCGGATGGGTGAGCTTCCTTTTACAGCCAAAAGGAAAGATTAGACACAGGCCATTCTCTAAGATTTTCCATTGGGTTACCTTGCAAAACATTTAAACCAGCCAATCGTTTTTCTTCAGTTCAAAGGAAGTGATGAGAAGAGGAGGAAAACAGAAGAGACCTCCTCCTCCTCCTCCTCCTCCTCATGCTCCCCAGATATTTTGGGATTACAATGCACATCATTCCCAGAATAGATGAGTATAGGAACTGCTTGTGATGATCAGGCTCCAGCACGATCCCGTTGATCAAAATCTTGCTTTTTGCGCTGTACAAATCAAGTTAGCCAAAGGCATTGGTGGACAAGGAAGTCAAAGACATCAAGAGATTGCCTTTCAATCAACAGATTGAAGCAAAAATCAGTAGGTCTTGACCATGTGGTTGTGACTGCCATTTTACTTTCTCTGTTCCCCCATGGATGGACCTGACATTGGTTCAGATCATGGCTAGTGCCAACTCTCATCTGTCTTCATTGTGATGAAGATCCTAATTGTTCCCGGAAAGCATCTTATCAATTTCAGAACTAAATCCAGAGACAACCCTGTGAGTGATCCACCTGAGGTAGCAGATTCTATAGGATTAGGAATGCTAATAAGGCATTGAACTCTCTTGATAAGTGCCCACTTTGCCTCTTCTCCTAAGCTTGCCTATGGCTGTTCTATCTGCATGAAGACACTGCAGTCTTTACTGCTCTGATGTGGGTCTTGTCCTCTATGCCTGTTCAGTCCCTGCATGATATCCTGAGAAGAACAGGGGCTTGTGCACAAAAATCAAGGGAAACAGTCACTCCCGTCCGGGCGTCTTCCAAAATGTCCCTTCTGAGGTGTGAGAATAAGGCAGGCATCCACTTTTCTTTTTCTGCTTTTCTGCATGCCTGAATTGTGATACTGATACTTATGTGAAGCTCCTGAGGGCGATAAAAATACCAAAACATTCTGCTATGACGTCAAATAATTTTTGTAATAACATCAGAACATTTGCAGTTTTTCTTAGTCTGCCTTTATTTCATTAAATGACAGAGGTAACTGTAAGGGTGCATTTATTGGAAGAAATAGTTTCAAACCACCTGCTTTGCTGGATTTTCTTTACTTTTCTTCATACTTTTTATTTTTGTCCCAGTAAGCTAGACTTTGCTGTTATCTTTTAGACTAAGGACTGGAACTCAACTGAAGGGATATTAAAGAAGTTTCAAAGGCAGACTCAAAACATCAGAATGATTTTCTCATTCTGTCACAATCAGCTATATACTGTAGATCAGTGATCCCCAACCCCCGGTCCGCGGACCGGTGCCGGGCCGTGGAGTACCTGGCACCGGGCCGCGCAGCGGCAGGGGGCCATGATCGCTGCAGCGGCCGGGGGCCATGGTCGCTGCAGCGGCCGGGGGCCATGGTCGCTGCAGCGGCCGGGGGCCACGGTCGCTGCAGCGGCCGGGGGCCATAGTTTCTTTCTGTATGCAAATTAGGGCTAACTGGCACAAGGGGTGTTACTGGACCGCTGGTGGCACTCTGACGTCACCAGCGGCCCACCGCCCCCCTGTGTCCAGCGCCGCCCTTCTCATTCCTTTTCAGCGCTTCAGCGCTGGCCGATTCCTGAAAAAAACCTAAGAGCGCCTGCGCAGCTACGTAGGGCTAGCGTAGACAGCGCTAGTAGCGTAGCCTTGCACTTTATATTTATGTAATTGTATTTTATTTTGTAAGGCATGTTTAAATACAATAAAATAAAAGTTTTTAATCAAAACAATCTGATATATAAACAATCAATGTGTCGTCACGAACAACGCCCCCCCACCCCTGCACGCGCTCAGCGGGCCACGGTAAAATTATCAAAGGCTGACTGGTCCGCGGCGATAAAAAGGTTGGGGACCACTGCTGTAGATATATGAGATATATAGAAAATTTCCTAGCCATTTATGTTCAAGTTATAATCTTCCTTCCTACCTACCTACCTTCCTTCCTTCCTTTCTCCCTCCCTCCCTCCCTCCCTCCCTCCCTCCCTCCCTCCCTCCCTCTCTTGACAGGAGTCCAGTGCATAAGAACCATCTCCATATAAAAAAATGTCAACCACAAAACCAGTAAAGGTTAAAACCAATAAACAGAAAAATCAAAACACAACCTTAAAACTTGTCCACTGAATTGTCAAATAAATTCATCAGAAGAACTATGAAAAGAGTTTCCCTAGAAGATCATTGGACAAGATATTGGACATGACCTCTAAGATCCCTTTCAGACCTATGATTTTTATGATTCTATGAATATTAATGATTTTGCAATTATTCAGTCCTTAATCCATACCATTTTTCTCTCAATGCCAAGGAAAGAAAAGGAATAGGAACCTTATTTTTCAGTAGTGACAATGTGTTTTACACTCAGTTTATGACAGTATTCTTGTGATAACTTCACTATGCATTTCTCTCAAACGTGCATTTTTGAACATATCTTTTCCTACTTTATCTTACTTTAAACTTGTGAGGTTACTTAGATCATCAGGGGAAGCTGTTCTGAAGGGCAGAAGCTAAACTATTGGGCACCTAGGAAGGTATTCTACATTGGTGGGATTCAAATAATTTAACAACCAGTTCTCTGCCCTAATGACCAGCTGGGTAGGCGTGGCCCAGTGGTCATGTGTCCGGGTGGGCATGGCCAACTCAACATCACTCAGGTTGATGGGCGCTTCGCCTTAGCTGTGATAGTGTAATAAGGGTTAACCGGAGAGGCAGTTTCTGTAAGCAGGGCAATAAAGATTAGGCTAGAAACAACACCAGAATGTTTCCTTCCTGCCTTCCTTACAGGATTAGCCTGTGAAGTGGAAAAAACACAAAATGAGATTTCTTCCAACAACCGGTTCTCCAAATTGCTTAAAAAGTTAACAACCGGTTCTCCCGAATAGGTGCGAGTCGGCTGAATCCCACCACTAGTCTTCTCCTATGCGGGTCTCAGACTTGAATGAAGTCTCCAAAAGGTGCTCTCCACTTTCAGGAAGAAGCCCAAAACAGACCTCTTTTGCCCAACACTTGATTGTGAACTGACCTGTGCATTGTTTCCATTCCAATGTATAGTTTGTGTTTTTAATTGGTAACCCTGTGTGTGGTGTGGTTGCTTGGGAAGGCTATGAATGAAGTAAATGACCTATTTTTGTGTTGAAAAATGGAGGACCATTTTCAATCCTTATATTAGTCAACGAAATGGGAAATTAGAAATGTAAATCAGATTGAATTCTCTGACATGGAGAGAGATCCTGTAGCCTTCTCAAAGAAACAAGTCATTAGAGCAGAAAATGGGGTGGACCAGGAGTGAATCTGGATCAGTTTCTATATTTCAAAGATGAAACATATAACGAATAGCAGTTTTCCATCCAACCAAAATATATTCAGAATGAGTATGAACATTTCTCAAACTGTAAGTATTTTACCAAGGAAGTCTAAAGCAAAGCTTATGTGACCTATTTATTATTATAGTTAACCTAGCTTAAATGTGATGCTTCTTACACCACAAAAGTGTTTTATCACTTTAATCTGGAACTTCACTGCTTTGAGTGAGTAAACATTTCACACAGTGAGCAGGAGGGTTTTGTGACCAGTTTTTAAGACTGAAATAACACAGTGGCCCTTGGCTTATGAACATACTTGAACCCAAAAGGTCCATGGCTAAGCGAGTTTTGCTCCATTTTACAACCTTTCCTGCCACAGTTGTTAAGTGAGTCAGCTGTTAAGTTAGTAGCACAGTTGTTAAATGAATCTGGCTAAGAATTACAGTACAGGTAGTCCTCGACTTACAATCATTCGTTTAGTAACTATCTGAAGCTACAACAGCACTGAAAAAAATGACTTATAACTGCTTTTCACGCTTACGACTGTTGCAGGATCTCTATTGACATATGGTATGATCAAAATTCGGATGCTTGACAACAATAGAATAGAATGGAATAGAATAGAACAGAGCTGGAAGGTACCTTGGAGGTCATCTAGTCCAACTCCCTGCTTAAGCCTCTCAAATATTGGAACACTGCTATCATGTCACCCCTAGTCCTTCTTTTCTCTAGACTAGCCAAACCCAATTCCTCCAACTGTTCTTCATATGTTTTAGCCTCCAGGCCTTTAATCCTTAGTTCAAAATGTCCCAGAATCATGTGAACTTCTGTCAAGCAAAATCAATGGGGAAGTCAGATTTACTTAACAACTACGTTACTAACTTAACAGTCAAAGTGATTCATTTAACAACAGCAACAAGAAAGATTGTAAAATGGGGCAAACGTCCCTTAGTAACCATCTCACTTAGCAAAAGAAATTTTGGGATCAACTATGGTTGTGCGTCAAGGAATATAACCCAATTCAATAAACTTGAATTGGGTTGTGTTTTCCCTTCATCCGCCTGATGTTGCCGTAATTAGAAGAACTGTGCAAACACGAAAGGTTTCTCATTTGGAGAATGAGAAGATAACCCAATATGAACACTCAACAGACACTCAACTGACAAGGCAGCTGGGGTTTCCTGTCTCAGGTTAGATGAGCAAACATGCTTAAGTACATTCCTCCAGTCGAGTTGTATAAGCAATCAGGGAAATCACACACATGTATTTGTGCTTGTGAACATGCTAAGACTAATGTTAGAGAACTAGCCAAAGTGCACCACAATCAATGAGGGGTGAAAAATGGCCATTCCACTCTCATTGGAGTGAAATCAGGGGTGAAATGCTATCTGTTTGGGCTGATTCACCCAGACCGGTAGTAAAAAATGCTAGTGGTTCCCAGAACCGGTAGTAAAAAATACTAAGAAAAGTTTTTTAAAAAGTTCCAACAATCGTACATCACACAGCTGATCTTCAGAACTTTTTTAAAGAAACCTTTAAAGCAATTTTTTTACTACAGCGTCTTCAAAAATGCGGGTGTGGGGGGTGTGGGGTGGGGTTCCGTTTTTGCTCCCAGCAGGCTTCCCTGAATAACAATAAATGGGGGCAGTAGGGCAGGGACAATAAGCACATTGGTGTGCTTATCCACACCCCTTACAGACCTCTTAGGAATGGGGTGAGGTTGGCAATAGACAGTCTAAGGTTAAAGTTTTGGGGGTCTGGGGAAGAAACAGGTAGTGCATTCCAGGCATTGACCACTCTGTTGCTGAAGTCATATTTTCTGCAATCGAGTTTGGAGTATTTTACCTTGAGTTTATATCTCTCGTTTGCTCGTGTATTATAGCAGTTGAAGCTGAAGTAGTCATTGACAGGTAGGACTAGATTAGATTAGATTTGTTTTATTTATATGCCGCCCTTTTCCGGGAGGGACTCAGGGCGGCGAACAACTCAAAGGGGGGAAAGGGGAACATAGAACACAATACAAGTAGTTAAAATAGCCAAGAATCACACAACCACACAAGTCGAGAGGGGAGGGGAACTCATCAACCCCAGGCCTGCTGGCAAAGCCAGGTTTTGACGGCTTTTCGGAAGGCCTGGAGAGATGTGAGGGTCCGAATCTCTGCGGGGAGTTCGTTCCAGAGGGCCGGAGCTGCCACAGAGAAGGCCCTCCCCCGGGTAGTAGCCAGATGGCATTGGCTGGTAGATGGAAGCCGGAGGAGGCCGACCCTGTGCGATCTAATGGGTCTTTGGGAGGTGATTGGCAGCAGGTGGTCTCTCAAGTACCAAGGTCCAATACCATGAAGGGCATTTATAAGTTACGACTAGCACTTTGAAGCGTATCCGGAGACTGATCGGTAGCCAGTGCAGCTCGCGGAGGATAGGTGTAATGTGGGTGTACCGAGGTGCACCCACAATCGCTTGCGCAGCTGCGTTCTGGATGAGTTGAAGTCTCCGAATACTTTTCAACGGCTGCCCCATGTAGAGCGCATTGCAGTAGTCCAGTATTGAGGTCACGAGGACATTGTAGTGGATAATTTTGTGTATTATGAAGGTGGTGTGGCTCTAGGTTGTTCAAGCCCAAAATGTCAAGCCTAGTGACATAAGGTAGAAATGGAGTGAGCTCCCTGGGGGCTTCTTGCAATTCTTGACTCTCTCTCCCGACTCAGCTTCTTACAACTTGCAGGGTCAGCATCACACTTATGGCAACAGTCCCCCTTCTGTCAGTCAGTCACACCTGTGTGCCGGCTGCCCTTGAATTCTCCAGTCCCAAATAGCTGTGAGGCAGACAACTTCCCAGGCTTGACCTCTGCACATTCCACACAGTTTTGGCACCGGCTCCAACTGGTTTCCCAACCCCAGACATGCGTGGCTCTGAAACAGCTCCCCGGGCAGGAAATGAATGCACCCTACCTTCAGATGGGTCGTCGTTTCTCGAGGGAGCGTAAAGTGCAATTTAGCATGTTAATTCCTGGGTCACATGTGGTCTTTGACTGGCAAATGGTGAGGCCTCCCAGATGAGCTGCAAAGAGTTTAATGATGGGTTTCCAAAGACTTTTGATACGTGGATTCATGTTCTCTTCTGGAGTAGCGCAGGAGACATAACTCATCACTACCAACAAACGCACAGACGCACACTCACACAGGCACATGTTCTCAGTCAGCTTCCACACTTGTGGGCAACATTCCACTGTGCAATGAAGGATAGCCGAGTTAATATTCACAGCAGGTCTATGTGGATTTTGGATATATTTCTACTCTATTTGGACATTGGATTTTCCCCCCGCTAAGGGCCAGCACAGCTACATACATTTTTCATGAGTAATATTTACATTCAGCATTTCTGCTCACCCCTTTTTTGCAGCCAGAGATCACAATGTACTCTGTAGTTAACAGACTTTACAGGAAGTTCCTTCATGCTGTCATTTTTTGCTAGAGTCGTAGACAAGGGAGGCAGGTGTTCCATGAGCTAGGATTACCTCCCATCTACACTTAGCCACGGTACAAACACCCTCTAGCAACCTTCCCCTTCAACCCATGAATGGGAGGGACTCAAAGTGTCATTAGCTGTAGTAGTCTTCTGAATTCCTCCCCTGCACAAGGTGAGCCAGGTCTGTGGGGGCATGTCATATAACAGTCAAGGGCCTGGCTGTGATTGGTCAGAAAGGGCCTTTGAACTGGTTCCGGGGCATGGCCAGCCTGGGTCACTGCCAGTTCTGCGACCTTGGCCAAATTACGAATACTGGTTCGCCCATACCGGTGCGGCCATCTCTGATTGACTTCCAACTCCCTTTATTGCAGTAAAATAAAGCATCAACATCGAACCTCAACTTTTTATTTTTCCATAATAATGGAAATAAACCTAAATGACAAGTCAGAAGAACAAGCGCAAAGGGCTCTATGGAGGAAAAGAAGAGGAAGAAGAAGTCCCATGGTTCTGCACTAGCCTTTCAACTGCACCTGTGACCTGTCAGGCAATTTCTCTCTCTTGAAGAAAATTTATTGGGAGTTTTACTTCAAGACAAATCTAAAGAAAAGGAGAAAAAACAAAGAAGGAAGAAAAAGGTGCAAGAAAAAAGGGGGAAATTAAGGAAATATAATGATCTCCAACTTTTCCTTCAACAGATAATTACAATCTTATAATTGTCCCTCTCTCTTGGATGTTACACAAATCCCTTCAACCCATCACTTGGGCGACATCCTTTTGAGTCTTCAAGGGAGAGTTAAGGTATTGGACACTGACCCTCTCTATTTAGTAGTCTACTTGTTTTTTTCTTGCATTTTCCACCTTACCCCAAATCATGGCAGCTGAGTCCTCACAGATCTTCATAAGACTTTGGCCTACCTTCCTGATTTTAATTGTGGAAAACAAATAAAAATCAGATGTGTTTGGCATCTTCGGTGTGTGCAAAGGATCAAATATTTGCCACATTCTTTGCTGGATGTAAACAGCCAAGGTCTGCCTGCCTGCCTTCGTTCCTTCCTTCGTTCCTTCCTTCGTTCCTTTGTTCCTTCCTTTGTTCGTTCCTCAGGACCACATTTCTCTTGCTTTCAGACATTATATTTTATTCCATGCAATACTTAAAGTTGGCAAAAACAGTGTTTTTCCTTTTGTTTAATCATTTATTAAGTTGCCACAACAATAGATTTTTACTCTTGCCTAGTCTCACATATGCACATTCTCTCTCTCTCTCTCTCTCTCTCTCTCTCTCTCTCACACACACACACACACACACACACACACACACACACACTGTAGTGACACAGTGGTTAGAATGCAGTACTTCTGCTGACTGCCAGCTGTTCGGCAGTTCGATCTCCCCAGGCTCAAGGTTGACTCAGCCTTCCATCGTTCTGAGGTTGGTAAAATGAGGACCCGGATTGTTGGGGGCAATTATGCTGACTCTGTAAACCATTTAGAGGGGGCTGTAAAGCACTGTGAAGTGGTATATAAGTCTAAGTTCTATTGCTATTGCTACCCAGATGTGTATTTGTGTGTGTGAATATATATCTGTTTTACAAGCCCCTTTTTGGCATCCTCATTAATTGCATACCTGAATTCTTAATAAAAAAAAATCAAACCTTTTCAATTGGAAAACATTGAGTATCTCCAGATTTTGCGGGGTAGCTGAATAAAACAAAATCAATCACTAGCATGATATATATCTTTATGTAATTACTAAAATGAATAGTTTATTTCAGCGAGACGCTCCTCTTTCTCCTGATTTAAATGCACAGGGAGGTTGGCTGTTGCATTTTGGTCATTCTCTGGACATCTTGAAATGACATGAGTGGGAAGGTGCACGTACACACACACACACACACACACACACACACACACACACCATGGGTCAAAAATAACATCTCAGAACATGGGCTTATTCCTGCATAAATGTTACTATTTACGTGGCCATTGATTTTATATGGCTGAATAGCTTCAAAGCCAGAGGTGGGTTCAGACGAACCAGTAATGGTTTGGCAGCCTGAGTTGCTGGAACCAGCAGTGACCAGGCCCGCCACGCTCTTGAACCAGTTCTCCTACAGAGCCGCCATCTTGATTTTTGGTTCTGCGTATGTGCAGAACAATTGCAATTGCACAAATTTAACTTTTTTCATTTTTTTAAACATTTTGTGCATGCGCAGACCTATTTTGGTGCAAATGCACACCTGTGCGGAGTGTGTGTCAGGTGTGCATGCATGCACAAACTTTTTGCATGGACCGAACAGGCAGTAATGCCTAGAGAAACCCACTCCTGTTCAAAGCTAAGGTTACTATCCAAAACCTGTATCAGTCCCAGACAGTGGTGGGATTCAAATAATTTAACAACCGGTTCTCTGCCCTAATGATTTCTTCCAACAACCAGTTCACCCAACTGCTCAGAAAGTTAACAACTGGCCTCTGGAAGTGGTGTGAACTGGCTGAATCCCACCACTGGTCCCAGGCCTATATTCATGAAGATTTTAGATTGCTACAAGCCATTGACCACAATTTCTGTCCCAGGTTCCTCTAATCTAGCCGGTCATTGTCCCTGGGGTCTGGGGTGACTTTCCTTGGGCCTTGCGTGCAAACTGGCTGCCCCATTTACTGCCTCAATCTAATTCCCTCTTAGGTTTGCCAGGAAGCAATTGTCTCATTTTTTTAGAAAAGAAAGAGAATGCGATAATTGACAATAACC
Organism: Thamnophis elegans; assembly: GCF_009769535.1. Classification (NCBI taxonomy): domain Eukaryota; kingdom Metazoa; phylum Chordata; class Lepidosauria; order Squamata; family Natricidae; genus Thamnophis; species Thamnophis elegans. Next base: position 37,784,412 of record NC_045552.1, read on the forward strand.
TGAGTCCTCCAGCTAATAACAGATTGCCTTGGGCCTCCAGAGCTCCACAATTACAACTTTGAAGAAAGCTCAGGGATAATTTTACTCCCACCCCGATCTTCTTCTGAATGCCTTGCTAAATATTATGTACAATATCACTTATATAACCCACTGAAGAGTTTTTAACCTTGTCAGCTTAATGTGCTACTTTTGATGTTGCTGGAAAGGAAATTTAATAGTTGTCAGGGTTCCAAATAGCATCCAAAAGTAAACCAGAGTCCAAGGCAAAGCATTCCTCAAAGTTCCAATTTATTAAGAGAGCCATGTTGGCACATCTGGGAAAACCTGAATTTGAAAGCTTCCCGGTTTTCCCCACCCAGGTTAAAGTTCAAGATCTTGCCCCCAAACCCACAAGTCCATCACATGGTCCAATCTTCCACTGCCATGCTGGCAGTTCCATCCATCCAGTTCCGGTCAGGTGCAGAGGTTCAAAGATAAAGGATGACCTTGGCTTTCTAGAAAGAATTTTGTTATGGCTACATATCATCTAACTCCGTACAATCCCCCCTCCCATTTTCCCACAATAGAAAATGCATAGTAGAATAATAGAAAGTGTGGCAGGCCAAAGATCCAAAAGAAAAGATGGCTGCAGACCTGATATAATGTTCAGAGACTGTATGTATGTATGCATGCATGCATGCATGCATGCATGTATGTATGTATGTATGTATGTATGATTTGACTTGATTTAATTTGATTTGATTTGTCAATTGTTTACAAGATAATAAGCGATGCCCTTGTGCACTTGAGAAAATAGGGTCGATGACACATTTGGGACCTCACTGCCCCAGAGATTATTACTTCATTTGTTAAACTCCTCTTTTTAAAAATAATACCCTGGAAGTTCATAGATAGATGATGCTATTTATTATTTATCTGACAAGGTCATGGAGACCTCCAAGATGATGTGGAAACTGCGCTCCACAGCTCAAAGCAAGTTAAAGAGTCATTTAATTAATTGATTCATTGGACACTTTCTTTTTCTTGAGGTATTTTTTCCTCTCCTTTCTTGGAATGACTTTATCTTTCTATTCTAAATTCTACTGTGTTTTTCTTTCTTTCTTGTAAGCTGCTCCTTGACCTGAGCCAATGAAATAATTGCATATTTTGGCATTTGCATCAAAGTGATTTGGAATGGGGGGGGGGGATAAAACAGGCATTTATTTCTCTGCATGGCACCAGTTTTTCTGTTGGTATCATCAGTAAACTTGAGTTATGATTTCATCTGGCACAGGGCTCACCCAATTCTGTTGAAGCTGTAAGAGAGAAAATGAAGTTCTGATATACTTTGACTTACAATTTTTTTTTGTAAACAGTGATCTTCACAAAGCAAGCTATGACAGTGGTCTAAGAGCAGAGCTCTATTAGAGATCTTGAACTATAGGAAACAGATAATCAGAATAATTAAATATTTCCTATACTCTGTTTCCCAAAAAATAACACCTCCCTGGATAATAAGCCCAATCGAGCTTTTGAGCATATGGGCTAAAATAAGCCCTCCCCTGAAAATAAGGCCTCCCCAAAAATATTGCAACACAGCAGCAGCCATGAGGTGACCACGCTCGCCACCTCCTGCACCTCAAAAATAATAAGACCTCCACGAAAAAAAGGCCAAGTGCTTATTTCATGGGTCAAAAGAAAATAAGACCCTGTCTTATTTTCAGGGAAACACAGTAGCAGATGAGGAACAAAAGAATAGGAGGAACTGATTGGATGGTTGGTTGGTTGGTTGGTTGATTGATTGATTGATAAAAGAGCTATCAAAATAAACTGAATAGGAAAATCTGGTTCCTTTTGGGTGCAACATTTTTCCACTCCACTGTGATTTTCATTTCTGACATCGGTGGTACTGCCCGTATAGTGAAGAACTCATTTAAATCACTAAACACATTTTATTATATTATTTTATGCTGACACTCATTGTGTGCATTGTTGTCAACCTCACACCAGATTGAATCCCTTGATCAACTCTGAGCAAGTTTACTTAAGTCTCTTCTTTTCAGATTCAAAAGATTCTATTTCCTTACATGTGATCAAATTTTAGCATGTGAGCAGTTAATATTAACTACTTTACTGTGCCTCAACCTTGGCACTTTTAAGATGTCTGGGCTTCCACTCCCGGAATTCACCAGCCAGCATGGCTGTTGAAGTCCAGACATCTTAAAGTTGCCAAGGTTGAGGAACACTGAACTATTTGCAGTGTAATGTCTTTTGTAGACTGATTACTTAACATCAATCAGAATAGAGCTGGAAGGGACCTTGAAGGTTTTCTAGTCCAACCTTCTGCTGAAGCAGGAGATCCTATACCATTTCAGACAAGTGACTCTCCAGTCTTTTCTTAAAAACCTCCAATGATGAAGCACCCACAACTTTTGGAAGCAAGCTGTTTCACTGGTTAATTGTTGTCACTGTTAGGAAGTTTCTCCTCAATTCCAGGTTGCTTCCCTCCTTGTTTAGTTTCCATCCATTGTTTCTTATCCTGTCCTCTGGTGTTTTGGTAAATAAGCTGACCCTCTCCACTTTGTGGGAAACCCTCAAATACTGCAATACTGCTATCATGTCACCCCTAGACTAATCCTTCTTTTTTCTAGACTAGCCAAACCCAAACCCTGTGACAATTCTTCATATGTTTTAGTCTCCAGGCCTTTGATCATCTTAGTTGGCCATTGTCTTGTAAGTAGATCTGTGTGTAGCTACAGGATCGCCCTCAAGCAACATGCATACAGAAGACTTGTGCATCTTGCTTGCTGCACTGTAGTGCAACTGATGCAGTGGTGGGTTATGACCGGTACGCCCCGGTATGAGCATACCGGTGCCTGCTGGGAGCACTGGGTACCATTCTGGTACAGTGCTCCGGAGGGCCAACCTGAGCTCCTTACCGGTATTTGAGTTCTTTAGGGCTTCTGCGCACATGAACAGAGCGTATGGCGCCTGCGCGATGCTCTGCTGAGCAGCTGGAGCGTCATGGAGGCGTCACGGAATGTTGCAGGCGGTAAGTATGTGCGCATGTGCATGCATGTTGCGCACGTTCATGTGATGGACGCTGGCCCCCGTTGCACCGTACTGGTTGCATCGGGATCTAGAACCCACCACTGAACTGATGGGTTTTTTCCGCTCCCTTAATTGCTCCTCTGCAGATGTTATGGTGCAGGTTCTTGGGCAGCTGACAATAATGAGTATGAAAATTAGGGAGAGATTCTTAGAAATCGTCCCCATGTTACGAAAAGGTTGCTATTGCAAAGGGTGACATGTTCTATGAATAAAATAAAATAAAATAAGTATTTTACCACAGATGTCTGTATACGCATTAAATCAGCATTAAGGTAAATGTGAACCAGAGAAAATTGCAGCAACCTTTAATCTTTTCCTTGAAAATGTTGGGGTTATGTGTGCACAGGATCGGTACTCACTATCTAAATTTTATGAGATGTCTGAGAGCTTCCTTTGTCTTAATTCCGCCCCCCATAAAATTCCAAAATGCTTAGAGCAGTTCCTTGACTCCCTGGTTCTTTCTGAAACAATATCTGTGCAATTTTATGCCGTAAACAGCCAAATGAGAACTCGGGGGAACTTTTCAGAACTCAAAAGCTTTTTTAAAAAAAGGATGATGCTGGAAGTTTCTGATTCCAATTTTGCCGCCTGATAGCTTCTTGTGGTAATTAAAACCAGGTTTTTAAAAAGTTTTTTGGGGACCTAAGTAGAGGTTGCCCTAGGCACCAAGCTTATTGTCTTGCAATACATAAAATCCCGAGGCCAGGCGGGCAATACGGATTTTCTGTGATGCAGGAAGGAATTGACCTTGTAGGATAGTCCTATCCATAGTTATCTCTACCCTGTTTCCCCTGAAAATAAGACCTCCCTGGATAATACGCCCAATCGGGCATTTGAGCACATGTGCTAAAATAAGCCCTCCCCTGAAAATAAGCCCTCCATGAAAATATTGCAGCACAGCAGCAGCCATGAGGTGACCATGCTTGCTGCCTCCTGCACCTCAAAAATAATAAGACCTCCCCGAAAATAAGGCCAAGTGCTTATTTCATGGGTCAAAAGAAAATAAGACCCTGTCTTATTTTCAGGGAAACACAGTATTTGCAGAGCGGTTTTTGTTGCCTCTAAATGGAAATACTGCCATTACCATCACTTTTACTAGGATAGGGGGTTGAGCCCTAGGCAAACCAGCTTCTGAAATCCAAATGCTATTCCAGATGCTGTTAAAAGTTCCACAAAGTCTCCCCTAAATTTACCTAAATGGGAAGAGAAGAGCCAAGCATTCTTTCCTTGGCCATGATGGCCCAGAGTAACACACTGTTTCCTTCTATGAAAAGATTTTCCCTAATTAATCATCCCTCCAGGAAGGAATCATGCTTTGTTTCGCTGGGTTGGCTCCATCTGTTCCTTCAAACAATGCAATGCTGAGCATTCTCCAGCATGACACGCTCTCCCTCGATTCCCATTTTCCAATGTTGCATGGAAACTGAGTGGTCAACCCTCTTCCCCAAGTGGTGGGTTTCAGATGTGAGTCCTGACCATCCCTCATTCGTCAGCTCCTCCTGGGCCCATTCATTCACTGCAAGGGCGTCTCTTCAGCCATCCATGATTGCCCACACCCAGCTGGAAGAGGAGCATCCAGCAGGCCCACGGACTAGAGGAAGCATCCAAGGCCACCCTGTACATCTTGTGATCTAGATGTTCATCTGAAGATTTCCTCCCCACCCAAACTGGTTGAGGTAATTTGGAAAGTGTTGTTCTTTTGCTCTTTTATTCTTTACCAATTTAGGACTGTTGGCAAAATATAAAGTTGAACATTCTAATGTCAACTTGGCCTCCAGCTCTTTGCAGGAAGGCTTCCCCAGATGGATGAGACCAATTGGGATACTTGGCTGGCTACTTTTTTTGCATGTGTCACATGGGTGATGGACATACAAAAGGATGAGTCTTTAGTCACATGTCCCAGCTGCTATCCTGACTTTCTTGACCCCCCTGTACAGATGCCTTAGCCGTCCATAGCTGCTCGCTATTTTATCACATCACAAATGCCTCCTCTTTCATACATATGCAGGACGCCATTCTGACTATATTAAAATAGTGGGACCTGGGTCCCAATTCTGCAATGCCATCTTTTTTACTTGGACCTCACTGAAAGCCACCTTTGTCTCTCATCGTCTTACCACTTTTGCCTTTTGCCTCGTCGTTTCTGCTCGGGTACGTCTGGCAAACCAATCTGGTGTGATCCAAAAGAACCAAACTTGTCTCTCTGACCTTTAACTAAAGCAAGTTCCTTCAATGGTGTCTTCATCTCCTTAGGGCAGGTACAGTTAATCTGAGCATCTGTTTTGCAGCCAGCAGGGCAGCCAAATTTGACGCACAGAACAATTTGACACTTGCATCCTTTTTGAGGATGTCAAACAGTTTGTCAAGTTTCACAGTGAAAGTCTCTTTGACATCTAGCTTTCCTCTACCAAGAGATACATTCTTGGCTTGATCCCAGCTCTCTTGGATCTTGTTCAAGATTGCCACTTGTGAATTTACAACAAGGGTCACAAAAGAATTGTTTGCTCGTTCCCACTTTTCAGGCACTTTTGGATATATGTCTCTTGCAAGACTGGCTGCTGGGTAGTTTCTAGTATCATCACTACTTCGTTTTCTTAACAGTAGGCCATATCGGAGAACGTCTCACATTATAAGTCAGCAGCAAGTCTCTGCCAGTCCCAATTAGGTTGCTCATGTGAATAAATGTTCCTATTCTTTTTCTTTTTTAAAATGCCATTACAGATCAGTTACCCTACTCATTGGAAATGAGGCCAGCAGTATTAACACTCGCAGATAAAATGACGTTTAACAAAAAGAGAAACATGGTTGAACCTGTGAAATGAAATGAACAAAATGTTAAAAACTTAAATATTTATGTAGTTATTTACCAAGCATACCTAAATGATATTAAAATAACCAAACTATCTTTATGATTCCCTGTTCTGTCCCCCCTCCTTCGCTGGTTCAAAAATGACAGGCAGACAGACTTAAAAGGAAATAACTTTATCAGTCTTCGGCTCAGACAGGCTGCGAGCCCAAAATAACATAAATAAAGTCTCTGGCAAGAAGATAACAGAATGCAAAAACAAAGATCTCTTACGGCCAAACCAGGTGTACAGAAAGCAAAGCAATTCACTTCTCCAAGTGTCTCTCACAAACAAACCGCGACCGATGAACGATGAACGTTGACTTCTGCAACCAGGGCGTGGCACCATCTGTCCTTTTATCTCCAGAAGACGACACTAATGAGCCCCAGCTGCATTGTTAATCTTGCATCCCGACTCAACTCACAGCAAACTTCTGCTGAGTCACAACAATTCCCCAAATCACAAAAGTCATATCACAAACTTTTGAGCACCCTAACATTTGGAAATTGAAAGTTGAAAAAATTGACACGCTCTACACAATCTTCAAGTTATGTTGTGTGGCCCCAGCTGTTGTTTTAGCAGGTGGTGTGAACCTAGCCATCATATTAAACATATTATGGTTTATTTGAGTATAGCATTTGTGTAAACTCAGCAACTGAGTTGTTGTTAGGTTACATGTGTGGCTTGAACCCAGATATTGTGGCACAAGGTAGGTTGAAGAATACAGTTACATCCACAAACATGGGACCAATTCTTCTGTGAGGCCTGGTCTGGCATCTTTACTTATGCCTGACTCTGATGTATGACCTCCTGCAGCTCTAAGTTGCAGTTGCATTTACACTGTGAGATAAGACATTGTTTTATCATTTCTTGATAAACATGGTACAGTAAGTGTGTTGAAATGGAGATGAGCACCAGCCCCTAGAGTCAGGAACAACTAGCACATATGTGCAAGGGAAACCTTTACCTTTTACTTTATTTTTCAAAATGCACTATCCCTGATGTGTTCTCCCATAATGTCTTTTCACTTGTACAACTAGTGCCAGGATATTCATTTAATCATCCTCAACAACCGTTCCCATCTATCCTCACTGATTCTAATTCCCAATCCCATATTTAAACTGTCACTTCACGCTCAATTATATTATAATAAATGCTAAAGCGGCAGCAAAATCTATCTTACAATTCTCTAACAGAGATATAAATTTTAAAGTGCAGCTCAGAGCTGGAATTCTGGGCTGTAGGAAAACTTGGTTTTTGATTTGCAGACTTTTCATTACCAGCCTGGCTGCAGACTTCTGGAGGGTGAGGAGAAAAATATGAGACTTAGACACACTGCTTGGTCCTCTTGTCTCCAAGGAAGCCCCAAGACCTTTTCCTTAACTTTCATGAAGAATTTTCCAAAATCCTCTTCTCTCTTCATATAATCTTGAAAACTGGTTCTCCTTCAGCAAGCTGAATGTGAATCAGAAGGATTTTTCTGAATGGCACATGGAGATACACTGGGTTGATCATATCAAAGGACGTCAAGGCAAAGCCCATGAGATCAACCATTCCTGGAAAGAGCCAAGCGGTGTCTGAAGGAAGTAACTGGAGACTTCTACCTGCCCAGCTGCTTTCTGTGGACCTCTTGGGCAGAAAGGGCTGATGCTCCACAGGCTTCTTCTCTACATCTGCTCCAGTCATTTCCAGACAGATCTGTCCATCAGAAACAATGACAGAAACCTCCAGATGAACCAACATTTTCCTGGGAAGAAAAATCATGCATATCACACATTTCATGGACACCTTTAAATACAGTTTAACCTTTCTATGGACACCCCAAAGTTGTTCTCTCTTGAGAGAGCAATGGGGACCAATGTGCAGTTTGGGAGATACACAGTGGTGGGTTCTGGTTCCTGTTGCAATCAGTATGCTGTGATGGGGCCGAGAGTCCACTACATGCATGTGCGCTGCGCATGCATGTGCACCCACCACACACAATGCTCCAACTGCTCGGCGAAGCATCGTGCAGGTGGTGTATGCTGCATGCGCATGAGCAAATGGCCCGGTTGGTTCAAATACAGCTCAGGAACGTGGGTGGGCAGGTGGGCCCTCCGAAGCACCGTACCGGAACAGTCCCTGCTGCTCCCAGTAGGCACCGGTATGCCCGTACTAGGACGTACTGCCTGCAATCCACCACTGAAGATATGGTAATAATAAAGAAGGACATCTCAAATGGGAGCCAACAAAATCAAGATGGTGGCTGTGGTCATGTGATTAAAGCCCCGCCCCCTTTCACATCCATTTTGCAGGGCTTCAGTGGCACATCATCGAACTGCAATCTTGATTTTTTTTTTTTAACCTCTCTGTGGGTGGTTAATACGAGTAGGATGAAAGTTGAATATGGTCATTATTAAGCCACTTTTCCCCAAAGTTAAATACTGAGATGAGTTGAAAGGAGACAAGGTTGGAGGAAGAGGCTGCATCATCCTCACACCGAGGGGTGGAGTGGGGGGGGGCATTTTCCAAAATTGCAAGGGTAGAAAAAATGGTGGATCCTTTGAGTAACTTTCGCCCATGTGGCACTTGGTAGACCATGCCTACACATTTCTACCTTTTCTGCACTTCATTTTCCTCCAGACTCACAGTTTACCCTTTCCCCCTTCTCAGTCAGTATGAATGCATGTAGATATAATTTATTCCTTGCTTGGAATGTTCTTCTTGTGGCTGACAAATTCGACTGCATTGTATAAATGTTGGTGCCATAATCAAATGTTCAATCTTCTGCCCCCAGATGCTTTGTTATTTCTGCTGCAACTCAGGCTCCTTCCCTGGCAATCCCAGCAACCCCCTGCCTGGCACATTCCTCCCAGACCAGCAAGGCAAAGCTGTGATGCCCGCTCTCTTTCTAGCCTTTGAGGAAGAAAGCTTTCTGAAGAACTTGGTCCCAGGGCAAAACTTGTTTTGATCTCCATGGATATAGAAAAGTTTGGGTCGATCTTTTTCCAAGGAAAACAAAATCAACAAAATGTTGACACGAACGGTCCATTCTACAGAGGCTGCAAACACTCTTGGTTTGTTACTATCTGGCTCCATCAAGTGGAAAACACTAACACGATGAAGTCATGATGATACGATACTCCATTTTAACCCACCTCAAAACACTTGCAAGGACAACAGTGGAGCTACGTTGATCCCATTGCAGCGGTCAGGTGACTCTGGCTTATGCTTTTACTATTCAGTGGAACTTTCCAGGAAAAAGTGCTTTACAATACAGGCCTCTGCTATTTAAACCAGGCGCTAGAAAGAATGCTCCTCAAATTTGCAGAAAACATAAAGCTGAACATTGTGGTAGGGACTGCTAACACCGGAAAAGCCAACTCAAAGGTTTTAAAGAATCTTGAAGATTTGGATGTTGGGTCACATCCAACAAAAGGAAATCGTAAGAAATACTGCTCATGAATTTCAGTTCACTTTTAATGGTTTTTCCACCTTGGCAAGTTGAAGAGGTATGGACTTCAACTCCCAGAATCCCTAGCCAACACACCTTTTCAAGTTGCCAACACTGAAAAACACTCCTCCTTTATACACACCTGGAAGAAGATCTGTGAGTTCAGTCTTAATAAAGGAAGCGATCGCAAGGTGCTCAAAGTAATCTTGACCTTCCAATAATCAGACAAATAAAAACATGACAGTCATCCAAAGGAGCAAGATCTACTGGGTAATCATTTTGGATTTAATCCTCTGTCCAGATTCTTCTCTGTGTGTATTGGGTAATTTATGGTCCTCATTTCATTAAAAACTTTGGATTTTGGATTTAATCCTCTGTCCAGGTACTTCTCTGTGTGTATTGGGTAATTCATGACCCACATTTCATTAAAAACTTTAAGCAGATCACTACAAGTTTCAACAACTTATTCAGCCCAACCTTATTATTTTTTAAAAAAAATTCTGTACCACAGATCTGTTTTGCTGGCTCTTCAAACTCTACTCCAAATTGAATCAAATGTTGCTTGGTTGTTTCTAGATCATGGTGCTCGGTGGAAACATCTAAGCACCCATTATTATATAGCAGCAGAAGTAGATTTTGACAGAACTCTAAGATTGCTATCTATCGCAGCTGCATCCCAAGAGGAAGGGAGCTGAAGTCAAAACCTGTGATGCCACATCATCACAAGCAAGCCATCGATTTTGAGTTCATCTCACCCGAAGTTCAGGAGAACTCAGAGTTGGAATGCTTGTTCTGGCCCTTGTGATGAATTGCTATGTCATCTACTGACTATTATTGGTATCAGACATACAGCTTGCATGCCAATTTTAGCTACTGAGATTTTGTTTAGACTAGAAGCAGATGACTGTCTGCAAGGAGAGAAAGCCAACTTTTTTTAAAGGCAGCGATTCCCCTTTCTCAAGCGGTTACAGGGCAGCTTGACTCAACATAGAAGAAATGTGAAGTCATTGACAGAGTCAGGCACAATGATTGCCCTTCGATTTGTTACCTTTGGACAAGGGTCTCCAAACTTGGTAACTTTAAGACTTGTGAACTTCAACTCCCAGAAGTCTCCGGCCAGCTGTGGCTGGAGAATTTTGGGAGTTGAAGTCCACAAGTCTTAAAGTTGCTAAGTTTGAAGACCTCTGATCTAAGTAGAGAAATTGCAGAGGAAGGGATTACAAGAGAGTAAATTATGCTGGTTGGAGAATTCTGGGAGCTGAAGTCCACAAGTCTTAAAGTTGCCAAGTTTAAAGACATCTGCCTTTGTAGTTCAAATATTAGCTAAGAGATCTTCTGGTTGGCTAAATCCAGCAGAGCTGTTCTCAAATAGTTCATTTTTAGAGCAGAGAGTCTCAACCTATCAGTTTGGAGAATAATATAAGCATGGCGGAGGCCATATGTTCAGTAAGCGCAAGGTACTCCCTGAGATATCTTCCTTGGCATCTACCAGATGTTTTTTTATCGATGTATGTATTATGAGAGCCAGTTTGGTGTAGTGATATAAGGGAGCAGGCTACAAACTGTGAGACCATGAGTTTTTATTTTATTTTATGAGTTCTGTTCCTGCCTTAGGCATGAAGCTAACTGGGTATCACACCTGCAGCCATATTTTCTTGTGGATCTCAGGCCTGCCACACTTTCTATTACTTTACGATGCCTTTTCTATTGTGGGAAAATGGGAGGGGGGAATTGTACAGAGTTAGATGATATGTAACCATAACAAGATTTTTTCTAGAAAGCCAAGGGCATCCTTTGTCTCTGCACCTTTGCACCCGGCCAGAATTGGATGGGTGACAGCATGGCAGTGGGAGATTGGACCATGTGATGGATTTGGGGGGGGGGGTTGGGCAAGATCTTGAACTTTCGACTAGGTGGGAAAACCAGGAAGCTTTCAGATTCGGGTTTTCCCAGATGTGCCAACATGGCTCTCTTAATAAATTGGAACTTTGAGCAATACTTTGCCTTGGACTCTGATTTACTTTTGGATGCTATTTGGAAACTTGACACTGGGTAACTTGGGCCAGTCACTTTCTCTTAACCCAAGGAAGGCGGCAATGGCAAACCACTTCTGAAAAACCTCGCCAAGAAAACTGCAGACTGTTCAAAGAATAAGACACAATCAAACAAAGAAAAAAATCAGCAAGTACATCAATAAGGTGGTACTGAAATATGTACTGCTGAGACAATTTCTGAGGCAGCAGCAGATGTGAGAGGAAGAGGAAGTGTTATGGAAAGACAAGACCCTGCATAGGATGTATTATCCACAGAGAGCTGAGGTGATAGACCCTGGGAACTCCTTCCACAGCTGGAATGGGCTGGACTAAAAGACAGCACTGAGACCAGTGGTGGGATTCAGTGACTTTGATTGTCAGAAGATTGCAAAAGGAGATCACATAACCCTGGGAAACTGCAACCATCATAAATACTAACCAGTTTTCAAGCATCCAAATGTAAATCACATGATTGTGAGGATGTTGAAAAGGTCATAAATGTGAAAAATGATCATGTCACTTTTTTCAGTGCAGTTGTAACTAAATGAACTGCTGTAAATCAGATTATCTTGTGCACTAAGCTCAGGTCAGAACGTAGACTCCGTAGTTCAAGGTTATCCAGGCCTAAAATTTCAATCCTGGTGGTATATGGAATTTTATTACAAGCAGAGGAGTTGAATACTCTTCTTGTAAAATACCTCTGGACCCTCTCTAATGCTTTAATGTCTGAAATGCAGTGTGGGTTCCAGGCAGGTGAGCAGTATTCAAGGATAGGTCTGTCCTAATCAGCAGCATAGCATTACCAGAGAGAAAACGACGTAAAATAAGATTGACAACTCTGAATACCTTTTTGGCAATGTTTTTACAGTGAGTTCTGGGCCTTAAGTCTTTTGAAATGAGTACTCCTACGTCTTTGACAGAGTGTGGCTCATTTTTTAGATCGTTTCCGCCCAGGTTGTATTTGATGTTCTGATTTTTATTGCCTATGTGTAGGACTGAGCATTTGTTAGCAGAGATTTGGAGTTGCCAGTTGTTTGACCATTCAGATACATAATCTAGGTTGTTTTGTAGAGTTTATTGCCCCCAACAATCTGGTCCTCATTTTACTGACCTTGGAAAAATGGGAGGCTGAGTCAACCTTGAACCTGGTGAGATTCGATCTGCCAAACTACGGGCAATTGGTGATCAGCAGAAGTAGCCTGCAGTACTGCACTCTAACCACTGCATCACCACAGATATACTTTATTGGACTTCAGTAAGGCATTTAATAAAGTAAACCACAACCTACTATTTGATAACATAGAAAAATGTGTGTTACACAGTCACCAGATGGATTTGTAATTGGCTGACTAACTGTACTCAGCATGTAGTCCTTAATGGAAGTGCATCTAGATGGAGGGAAGTATGCAGTGGGGTACATCAGGGCTCTGTCTTAGGCTCAGTACCCCTCAATGTTCTCATCAATGATTTAGGCAAGGGGATAGATGGGGAACTGATCAAATTGGTGTTACCTGATCAGATAACACCAAGCTGGCAGGGATAGCCAATATTTCAGAACATAGGCATGATACAGAAGGCTCTAGACTGAGTTGAATACTGGGTTCTGACCAGAGGTGGGTTCCTACCAGTTCGCACCTATTCGGTAGAACCGGTTCGTCAAATCTACCAAACCGGTTAGAAGAGGTTCCACCAGTGGACCCGGAAAGCAGGCCACACCTACAGAAGAGGTTCCAAAATTTTTTGAAACCCACCACTGGTCCTTGGATATGATTATTCTACACTCTCATGCTCCTATTTATAAAACTCAGTGCCTCTGTGAAAGGTAAGGATGACTACTGCATTTGTGGTGCAATCAGAACATTGCGTGTGTTGAAGTTGTTTTAACACAAACCAAAGATGCCTTTTAAAAAACAAGTTTACATCATATTCTTATGCATGCCAGTGCTGTGTGTGAGGTAATTTAAGGTGGTTGTGACAAGTGTCGTCGGCATCTTCATATCCGGTCACATGGGTGGCAAGCCACTCCCATCTGGTCACATGGGCGGCAAGCCACTCCCACAAAGGAGGTCACACCCACAGAGTAGGTTCGAACAATTTTTGAAACCCACCACTGGTTCTGACTAATAAAAGGAAATTCATTGGTGAGAAAAGTAAGGTTCTACATTTAGGCAAGAAAAACCCAAAGCACAGGTATAGAATAGGGGATACTTGGCTCAATAGAAGTAACTATGAGAACCGTTTTGGAGTCTTAGTGGACAATCACTTAAATATGAGCTAGCAGTGTGCTGCAGCTGCCAAAAAAGCCAACCCAATCCTATGCTGCATTAACAGAGGGATGGAATCAGGATCATGTGAAATGTTAGTACCACTTTATAATATCTTGTAAGACCACACTTGGAATATTGCATCCAGGTTTGGTTGACAGGATACCACAAAGGTATTGAGACTGGAGAAAGAGTGCAGAGAAGAACAACAGAGATGATTAAGGGATTAATACATATGATGAAGGGTTGCAGGAATTTAGTCTAGTGAAAAGAAGAACTAGGGGTGATATGATAGCACCGTTCCAATATGTGAGGGACTACCACAAGGAAGAGAGAGTCAACCTATCCTCCAAAGCATCTGAAGGAAGGAAAAGAAACAATGGATGGAAACTAATCAAGGAGACAACCAACCAAGAGCAAAGAAGAAATTTCCTGAGAGTGGAAACAATTAATCAGTGGAACGGCTTGCCTTCAGAAATAGCGGGTGCCTCATTACTGGAGGTTTTCAAGAAGAGACTGGAGAGCCGTTTGTCTGAAATGTTATAGGGTCTCTTGTATTGAGTAGGGGGTTGGACTCGAAGATTTCCAAGGTCCCTTCCAATTCTGTTATTCTCTAGTAGTAATAGAACAGAATGATGCTCGTACAAGTCCTGATCTAATTAGTCCTTTTATGGTAGAAATTTGAAAATTTCGCATGGCTGGGAGATGGGGCAGAGTCACACGATCTTTGCAAATAAATTCATAAAATTAAACAATAAAACCATTTAGGAAAATACAGATCAGAGAAAAAAGCAACAGATCAGTGCTTTGGAATTTCATTCAAATTGTAAATAAGGTTCTTTTCTCCCCTTGGCCTGGTAGAATATATCCCTTGCTTTGGATAGAAAGCAGTTCCTCTCTTCCAGTTATATCCTGCCTTTCCTCCAGATGCTTAAATGTCATTTTACCACTTTTTCTCCTGAACATCACCCTGTGGGATAGACTGGCTAAGAAAGGAAGGCTCACAATTTAGTCCAAAGGGAGGGGGGGATATATTGTGTATAGATTATAAATGTCCTCCTAGTCATAAGTGGGAGGAGATGAGTGATAGAAATGATGAGAAGACTACTAGTAATAATAATGCAGCCTTAGTTAATAGTTTGACAGTGGTGAGGGGATTATTTAGATCATCTATCTATCTATCTATCTATCTATCATCTATCTATCTAAACGGCTGTGTGTGTGTATGTGTATGGAACGCCTCGAGCAATTTCAACCAGACTTACTCTGGAAACAAATACTGGAGGGAGGGGGGAGACACTCCTAACACTCCTTGGGGGGTGTGCTCTGTTAAGAGGCAGCCTGTTGTGCCATTCTACCATACTGGCTTCCACTGTACAGCGCAATGGAGTTGCCATGGTAATGGCTTCCCAATTCTCCACAAAGGGGCTCCCTCTGGTAAGGGGGGAAATCCAACATTAGAAATTACTTTTGGTCCTGACATTTCCCCCCTATAAATAAATACCCAGGCAATGTCAGGTTATCGGCTAGTGCTACATAAAAAAGGAACTGAATATTTCTTGTAAGGCTGCATTTACTAATTTTTTGGTGCACTTGCTCTTGATATATCATGTCTGCCATAATCAGTTCGATGAAAAGTGCAGAAGTCAGAAGAATTTCTTTGGCTGACACCATTGCTTGAAGATATCAAATGCACACCAAACCATTATGTAGTGTCCCAGTTGAGGAAGTCTGTCTTCTCTGTTTTCACCACGTTGCTAAGAAATGCTATTAAAAGTTGGTGTGATGCAACCCCCTCCTGCATTCCTGACTATCCATTAACCTCCCGGTCTCAGGTTGACCAACACTGCTGATGTAATGCTGATGGCACTGGAGGAACCGACCCAAGTTTGCAACTGGGCCTCTTGTAGCTAATTTAATTTATCCAAAAGATTTTGCACTTAATAGTTTCAGCTGCACTTTTTGAAGCGGAGTCCCTGGAAACTACATGATTTGTAAATTAAGACAGGCTTTTCCAACCCAGTTGCAGTTCAGAGTTCTACAATCATTTTAAAAGGGTTTTAATGGGGCTAAGCAGGGTTAAATTTTAAACTGACAGGATGAGATTTAAGAGAAAAGCTTTTGTTTTCTGAAGCTAATTTGGTCCTGATTTCATTATTGCTTTTCTTCTTTCATCAGCAATACCCTTTTTTAAAATTAAAACATTCATTGAACCTATCTCAAAAAAAAAAAGTTCCAGTCATGAAGGGATTTATTCCTTGTTTAAAAGGCAAGTGAATGAGAAGTTTTAAAAAACATTTACTAGAAGCTTAGTTCTTATAAAAATGTGAACGTATATTGTTCTATCTCTATATTAAGCCAGGGAAAGGAAACCCTTGGCTAGCCTCGCTCTCAATGGGCCAAAGATATTTGTCCTATGGGCAACTCTTGATGGATTTATATGCTGTCTAGAGAACATTTTATACCAATATTCCCTCAATTTGTGGTTTGCTGTAGATTTTATTGTCCCCTCCTTGTTCTTCCCATTGTTCTACTGCTACTATTTTTTTACAATTTTGTAACCATTTTATCATGCAATTTTTTAAAAATTCTCTTAATCTGTATTGTATTTCAATAATGATGTATAAATATGTCACAGCTGTGTAAAAGCATTTCAAATTCTGCCATCTTTCTCAACGTCCTCCCTTCGTCTCTGAAATGCATTGGGGCACCGAGCTCCTTTTTTGGATTCCCTAGCTGGACAGCTGACATTAAACCAGCACTGCATCTACTGCAGTCTACTTAGACCCCTACAGGAGAGCTGCGATATCAAGATGTTGGCTAAAAGGAGGAGCCACTATCGCAACAACACAACGTGAGATCTAGACAGTCCGAGACCGCGGTTGATACTTTTGCCACTGGACGGTCCAGCAGGACCTAAACCATTAGGGAGAGACAGCGATCAGGAAGACAAAGCCTTGCTGGTCTCAGAGACACTGCAAAGTCCCTGATTGACCCAAGGGAAGCACTTCAAGCCAGCAGCAAACAGGCAGCCCCCAGGCTGACGAAGTTGGAGATGGCTCCGGAAGGAATGAAGTGAAAGTGAGTCCATCGGGTGAGGTTTTTTTTACTCTGAGAAAGATTGCCCAAAGAAACTTTTCCCCCCTAAAGATAAATTAGTACTTTAAGTAAAAGAATGAAGCAGCAAATTTAATTCTTACTGGACTGCCTTGGAAAGTTTTTATTCTTTCTTGTAACAATACTTTGTGGATTGAAACGATTGCAACGTTTCCTGTTTCTCCGCTTGAAGTGAATGGATTGATTCCCCCCCCCCCCCCGCTATTTTTTACCACCTTATTTTTTGGCTTAAATTAAAACTCTCTTTTTTGATTTTAACAAATTCTCCCTTCTATTTGTTATTAAATCCCACCAAAGACAATTAAAGATTTTTGTTTTCCATAAAACTGAGAAAAGTATGAAAAAGTGAATCTGCCATTCGGAAGCCAGAGTCTGAAGTTCCTTCTTTGAAACAATGTATCCTTTGTTCATTCCTATTTGATCTTACTGACTTGGTAACTGAAGGGTTTGCAACTTGCTTACAAAGTTTGATAAAGAGTCAAGGATACGAATTGCTTTTTGCAGGTGCTCTTGGAAAATATTTTGGCTAGAGAAGGAAAAGGAAAGAAAAAGATAGAACCCTTCTCCTTTGAAGTGTACAAAGAACTTGTGCTTAAGTTAAGCTTATATACACCCACCCACACCCACACACACACGAAGCTTGGAAGGCTAGAGTGGCAGTGGCTATCAGACTCCTCTTTTCTTTTTTTCTACCATTTTTTTTTTGGGGGGGGGAATGGATCAATATCCAGATGAGGAAACCTTAAAATTTTGAAACATCCTGGCTCGAATTCAAAATATTTTAGAAGGATTTGGGAGATTTGATAAGAAGTTGGATAGACTATTGTTTATCACAGCAAAAGATGATGGGGTTGGAGGCCCAAAAATTAAAGAAGAGTATGAAAATATAGAAGATAAAGACAAGACAATAGATGAACTTATTAATGGAACAAATATGGGTGAAAGCGGAAAGAAGGGAAGATGGAAATATGAATTTGACAATTTGGAGCTTTATCCCAGATTTCAAGATGTAAGAGAAAAAAAAGGGTTATAATGATGGAGCTAAGAAGAGAAACCTATTCAGAAATAAGTTTGACAACCAAAGACAATCTAATGTTAATAACAATTCAAGGGCAACAAGATTATTTGAGAGATCTTTTAAGCAATAAAGTGCGGAGAGAAGTTTATAAAAACTTTATAAAGGAGCTGAAAAAAGAATTGACACAACAATTGACAAGAGAGATAAGACTGTTTTGCCATTGGAAAGATACAGGTTGATAATGAAAGTTGATGATAAAAAATTAGCTAATTTTGGTAATTAATAAGTAGGGATTTTAGTATTTTGTAGATTGTTTTAGATTATCATTATCATTGAATGTTTATTTGTTAGCATATAATTAACTGACAATAATAATGAAATGATAACCTTAATTAGTATAAGTAACCTGATTATAAATTCTAAATTGGGACTTGGTGAAAAGACCTATAAATTTTATTAATAAATTTTTGTTTAGATCTTGTTATAAAGGTATAATTACTTTGGGTCTGAAGAGAGGAGATGTGATATAAATACTAAATAATTTTTTCGTTAACCACAATAATAATAAGGAAATGTTAATGGATATTTTTGGTGATTAATAAGTAGGAATGTTAGCATTTTGTAGATTGTTTTAGATTTTTATTAAATGTTCATTTGTTAACATATAATTAACTATAATAATAATGAAATGATAACCTTAATTAGTAAAAATAACTTGGATATAAATTGTAATTTGGGACTTAGGGAAAAGACCTATAAATTTTATTAATAAAATTTTGTTTAGAGCTTGCTATAAAGGTATAATTTCTTTTGGGCCTGATGAGAGGAGAGGTGATATAAATAGAAAATAATTTTTAGTTAACTACAATAATAACAAGGAAATGTTAATGGATAATGTTTAATTATATATATATGTGTTTGTGTGTGTGTGTGTGTTATACTAGTTAAAGACAACTGGATATAAGCTTTAAATTGTGAGTTGGGGGGGGGAAGAGGGGGAAATGCTTAGATATCTTACCAACTGAATTTTTTCAGGATATGTCATAAAGGTGTAATAGTATTGGAGGTTTATTGAAACTGCCAGTAGGTGGTTGTGTCTTTAAATACAAATGATTTTAGATAAAAACATGTTTAAATAATTAAAATTAAATGAGAATTGTGGTACAGTGATAGTAAAATACATACATTTTCTTTTTTGATTTAAAATGTACAATTCAATTTGAATGAAGTATATGTAAGGATTGTGGAAGAAACGCACGAAATGTATTTGTAACCAATTGACACGCTTTCTACAAGATGTAACGAAAGGTGATTCTTTTTTGTGTTTTTCTTTAATTAAAACAATAAAACTTTTTCAAAAAAAAAAGAAGATGGATGGCGGAGCAAAGCTAGGAGAAGCCTCCTTCTGAGAAGTGCCAACAGCAGCCCAAGTGGGGCCTGAGTACCAGCTGATCTGATGCTCCAGATTACAGTATTCCCTGCACTTTCCAGCAAGTTCACAATAAAGGCCATAAAAAACTCTTTCCAGAGCTTCATTGGATTGGCCACCAGCTGCAATAGTGTTGACTTATCCTGCCAACTTAGTGTCATCTGCAAATTTGATGAGTTCCCCTTCTATTCCCTCATTGAAATAATTTATGAAGTCATTGAAGAGTACCGGGCTTAAGACGGAACCTTGTGGTACCCCACTGTTTACTTCCCTCCAGTAGATGTAGAACCATTAAAAACTACTCATTGAGTATGCTTTGTCAGCCACTTACTAATCCATCTGGTGCTGGTGTCTATACCACATTTTTCTAGCTTAGCAAGAGGTAGGTTGTGGTCTACTTTGTCAAATGCTTTACTGAAATCTGAGTACATTGTGTCCACAGCATTTTGCTGGTCCACTAACTTAGTCACTCTTTCAAAGAATGAAATAAGATTGATTTAGCCTGATCTGTTCTTAACAAATCCATGCTGGCTTCTAGTTATAACTTTGCTTCTAGATATCCACATATCTGTTTTCTATTATATTTTCCAGTATCTTCCCAGATATTGATGTTAGGCTGATTGGTCTGTAGTTTCCTGGGTCTGTTCCTTCACCTTTTTTTTGGATATGGGAACCACATCAGCTCTTTTTAAATCCTCTGGTAGTTCCCTGGTGCTCCAGGATTTTTGAAAGATATGGTAGAATGGTTCTGAGATAACATCTGCCAGTTCCTGCAGAACTCGGGGATGTAATCAGTCAGGTCCCTGTGATTTGTATTCATCAAGATCTGATATGTCAGATAGGTGTTCTCTTATCATTTTCTTGCTTACTTTAATTTTAATTTCTTGTCTATCTTTTATAGTTATGTTTTTGGTAGCTTGGACAATAGTTTCTTAGCGGTGACATGAAGGGCTGTCACAAAGAAGAGAGGGGTCAAATTATTTTCCAAAGCACCAGAAGGCAGGACAAGAACCAATGGTTGGAAGCTGATCAAAGAGAGAAAAAACCTGGAATTAAGGAGAAACTTCCTAACAATGAGGTCAATTAACCAGTAGAACAGCTTCCCTTCAGAAATCATGGGTGCTCCATCACTGAAGGTTTTTAAGAAGAGACTTGGACAGTCACTTGTCTGAAATGGTATAGGGTCTCCTTCTTGAACAGGGGGCTGGACTAGAAGACCCCCAAGTCCCTTCCAGATCAGTGGTGGGTTTCAAAAATTGTTCGAACCTACTCTGTGGGTGTGGCCTCCTTTGTGGGAGTGGCTTGCCGCCCATGTGACCGGGTGGGAGTGGCTTGCCGCCCATGTGACCGGATATGAAGATGCCGACGACACTTGTCACAACCACCTTAAATTACCTCACACACAGCACTGGCATGCATAAGAATATGATGTAAACTTGTTTTTTAAAAGGCATCTTTGGTTTGCGTTAAAACAACTTCAACACACGCAATGTTCTGATTGCACCACAAATGCAGTAGTCATGCTTACCTTTCACAGAGGCACTGAGTTTTATAAATATGAGCATGATAGTGTAGAATAATCATATCCAAGGACCAGTGGTGGGTTTCAAAAAATTTTGGAACCTCTTCTGTAGGTGTGGCCTGCTTTCCGGGTCCACTGGTGGAACCTCTTCTAACTGGTTCAGTAGATTTGATGAACCAGTTCTACCTAATAGGTGCGAACTGGTAGGAACCTACCTCTGTTCCAGATCCTATCCTATCCTTTTTGCATGAAGATTGATGCAAAGGATCAGTTAAGCAGCTCTGCTTGCTCTCTTCTGCTTGTTATTTACTTGCCATCTTCTCTCTTTAATAGACTGGCTGTTTCCTTGACTCAACATCTGTTTTATAATGTGGTGACCGAAACTAGGTGCAGCATTCCAGACATGGTCTTACTAAGGTTTTATAAAGCAGTACAATATTATTAACTTCATGTGATCTTGACTCTATCTCTCTCTTAATGCAGCCTACAATTGCATTAGGATATAAACCTTAAATTCAAGACAGGGACCACAATTGTGCGGGCAGATTTTTGCATGCATTGTAAATAGAGCAATTCCAGTTACAAGGTTGTGGTTGTCATTTTGACCTTTTGCTGACTCCTCACCCCACCCATGTTGATGCCCTGAGAGACTGCTTAAATATAACTTAAGAACCCAGGTGTCAGGGTTCCAAATAGCATACAAAAGTAAATCAGAGTCCAAAGCAAAGTATTGCTCAAAGTTCCAATTTATTAAGAAAGCCATGTTGGCACATCTGGGAAAACCCGAATCAGAAAGCTTCTCAGTTTTCCCCTCCTAGTGGAAAGTTCAAGATCTTGCCCAAACCCCCTCCCCAAAATCCATCCCATGGTCCAATCTCCCACTGTCATGCTGGTAGTTCCACCCATCCAGTTCCAGTCAGGTGCAGAGGCGCAAAGATAAAGGATGACCTTGTCTCTCTAGAAAGAATTTTATTATGGTTACATAGCATCTAACTCCGTACAATCCCCCCTCCCATTTCCCCACACTAGAAAATGCATAGTAGAATAATAGAAAATGTGGCAGGCCAAAGATCCAAAAGAAAAGATGGCCTGACACCAGGAACAGGTGGTGTTGGGTTGATTTGGTTATTTTCTCTCTCTTACAAAAAGCTTTCAATGTGTTTGGCTGCACTTTTCTTTCCTTTTCTTCTCCTGGTTCAGTGAGCTGGAAACAGATATGGGGGTGGCATTTAGAAAACTGAAACCAAATGAAGAGCTACGTTTGAGCCTCATGCCATGGTGCTGACTCTTAAGCAGAGGGGAAGTTTCCATCGCCATTTCCTTTATAAAGTGGGGAATTTTGAAAATGAGTGAAATTTCACCAGTCCCCCACCCTCACAATTCCACATTGCCTGCTGCTTCGTCAGAGTGTTTCCTCTCATGGAGGGAATACCAGAGTTGCATGCCCCAAAATGTTGGTCTTTGAAGTATTTCTAAAGCGCAGGCATCACGCTGGCCTGCTGTGCAGGGCCAAGGCCCTGTGCGGCTGTGTTGGCTGGGAAAATTTGAAGCTTTGCCCTTTGGGTGTCAAGAGATGGGCGGAGAAGATTTCCAAGAAATGAAGGGAAAGAATGGAAAATGACATTCCGGGTTTGGGTTTTTATTTTGGTTTTTGTTTCTGGCAAGCCTCCTGCTCCTGGAACTGGTGTAATGGAATCTATCTTTATTAGAGAATGAGCACCACTGGGCAAAGCACACTTAACATTTCACGCTAGAGCAAGTTTTTAGAGTCCCCTGGTTTGAAGTGCAATGGAGACAAACCAGATCCCTGTTAGATCAATAAAGTGCTATGCATTGGCCGGGGTCACACAACATGTGAAAGTAAACCCGAGTAAGAAAAATACAATTCCTCTGTTTGCATAGCAGGCTGTGGTTCAGACCAATAAATCATATTGTGGCTTAACTTGATGGCCTGATTCATTTAACACATTAAGCCAAAGATTGGGCTCCCCCCCCCCCCACACCATTGGATCACCACTTTCCATTTTATCCTAATCTGCAACGTTCTGCTTCAGGGAGCCCCAAATACTTTTTCTCACAAATGCACCTGGAGAGTTTTATTTTAGATTTTGCTAAACTATAGTCCCAATGATAAAAACAAAATACTTTTGTAATTCTAGTCCTTGTGGTTCCCGGAGAATCTTATCAAACTTATCTTTCCTACAAAATCACCCTTGCTCAAAGAGCATGAAATGTTTTGCATGCACGAGGTACAGATCTGAGTCTAATATTTTAACAGTAAATTTGTACCTGCTGTGGTAGTATAAAGAAAATATTAGGCTAAAATGGGCTGATGCATTAAAGAGCATCAAGGATTTCTTATCTTATTTTTCTTCCATCATGGTAGCTGCAGGCCAAGATTTCCTTAGTTCAGAGGTCCCCAAGAGAGGTGGTATCCAGCAGGTTCTGACCAGTTCTGGAGAACCCGTAGCGGAAATTTTGAGTAGTTCGGAGAACTGGTAAATACCACCCTCTGGCTGGCCCCACCCCCATCTATTCTCTGTCTCCCGAACCCCAGCTGATCAGGAAGGAATGGGGATTTTGCAATAACCTTCCCCTGGAGTGGGGACGGAACAGAGATTTTACAGAATCCTTCCCCTGCCGCGTCCACCAAACCATGCCCAGTAAGCCACACCACACCTGCCAAGCCACGCCCACAAAACTGGTCATAAATTTTTTTGAATCCCACCACTGGTCCCCAACAACTCGGTGTGGCCTGGCATGCATGTGTGCATGCAGCTCAACTCATGCAAGGGGCGGACTGACACACACGTGCATGTGCTCATTTCTATTTTTAAGTAAGACAGTTGCTAAGTGGGTTTTTTGCCCTATTTTACGACCTTTCTTGCCACATTGTTAAGTGAACTGCTGCAGTTAGCAATAGCAATAGCAGTTAGACTTATATACCGCTTCATAGGGCTTCCAGCCCTCTCTAAGCGGTTTACAGAGTCAGCAACTTGCCCCCACAGTCTGGGTCCTCATTTCACCCACCTCGGAAGGATGGAAGGCTGAGTCAACCTTGAGCTGGTGAGATTTGAACTGCTGAACTGCAGATAACAGTCAGCTGAAGTGGCCTGCAGTACTGCACCCTAACCACTGCGCCATCTTGGCTCACCGCCACCTTGATTGTTAAGTTAGTAACACGGCCATTATGTCAATCTGGTTTCCCCATTAACTCTGCTCGCCAGAAGGTTGCACAGGATCCTCAGTATCTTCACAGGATCCTGGGACACTGCAACCATCATAAATACATGCCAGTCATCAGTCACCCAAATTTTTGGGGAGGGTGGATATAATATTTAGTTTATTCAAACAAATTTAAAATACAAAACACCAGAATATTTTTTTTAAAAAGAAAAAAGAATAAAAAACACAACAAACAAGACATTAAAAAGAAAAAGTGTCTTAAAAAAAGAAAAAAAGTTAACACATATATACATAATATTTTCCTTAATTGAATGCTGGTTAAATAATAAAGGTAAAGATAAAGTTTCCCCTTGCATATATTTGCTAGTCGTTCCGTACTCTAGGAGGCGATGCTCATCTCCGTTTCAAAGCCGAAGAGCCAGCGCTGTCCGAAGACACCTCCTTGATCATTTGGTTGGCATGACTAGATGCTGAAAGTATATGGAACCTGTTACCTTCCCACCAAAGGTGGTTCCTATTTTTCTACTTGCATTTGTACATGCTTTCAAACTTGTTCGTTTCGTTTCATTTGTTTATTGGTTTTGTATGCCACCCACTCCCGAAGGACTCCGGGTGGCTCACAATAAAACAGGGGAGGGGATAAATAAGACAATACAAACAATATTAAAATACACAACAGTCACAATTGAAGCGGGGCTGGATACCTCAACAGCCCCCAGCCTGCCGGAACAGCCAGGACTTAGTAGCTTTATGGAAGGCCGGGAGGGTAGCAAGGGTCCGGATCTCCACGGGGAGCTCGTTCCAGAGGGCCGGGGCAGCAACAGAGAAGGCTCTCCCCCCGGGGGGTCGCCAGCCGACATTGGCTGGCAGATGGAACCCGGAGAAGGCCAACCTTGTGTGATCGAAACTGTTAAGTTGGCAGAAGTTTAAATAATACAACAGGGTTAATTTCTACCTCCTTGTGAATCAAGCAAAAAGAATTTTATACTAACTACTAAATCTGTTTATAACTTGTTAGCCTGTCATCTATATACTATATTAAGTACAAAATAGTTAACATGAAAAACAATAATACACCTATAAAATATACAAGTAACATGAATCATTAATAATAATACTAGAAAAGCTAAATTGAAATTCCAAAACCCTGTTAAACAATTATTGTAATCCTCTCATATAAAAGTTACCATGGCTTCAATCATACTAAATACTAACCCTAATCTCTCCCATATCAAATATCCACATTTATTTCTTAATGCCATAGATTTATCAATTGCTGATTGATTGAATACTATGTCCAATATCCAAAACCAACCTATCTTCCACCAAAAAACTAGATAAGATGGTTCCTCAGTTAAATGTAATGAGTCCATTTCCCACTCTCCTTCAAAATTCTCTATTAAAAATTCTCTATTATATAAAAGCACAGTGTTAAGCTTCCAGAAGAGGCATGAAGTTGACTCTGTTGTTTCTAAGTCCATGTTTCTTTGACTATTTTCCACAGTCTGTGTTATTCCCAGTTGATATTTATGTATTTGAAAAAAAGTTCCTTTTGTGGGTTTAAAGTATTTAGAGCAGTGTTTCTCAACATTGGCGACTTTAAGCCCTGTGGACTTCAACTCCCATTCTGGGAGTTGAAGTCCACAGGGCTTAAAGTCGCCAAGGTTGAGAAACACTGATTTAGAGTTAGTTTCTTCAGAATGTTTTCCACAGTCCTTATGATGTCATCAAACCTTTTTTTTTAAAAAAAATCTGACTGCATGTTGCTAGATCAGCATTCTCCAACCTTTCTGGCTCAGCAGATTGGCGGAAGTGGTGGTAGCAGTGGCAACAGGGGGAGGTGATCGTTTTGTGTGTGTGTGCATGCACCACTTTCACAAAGCAGATTCTTTCACTACTTCCACAGCCTAGTTCTGAATGGGCTGTGGCCTGGCACTGGAGCACAGACCAGAGGTTAGGGACCCCTGTCTTAGACAGTCTCTTCCACCTCCCCCCCCCCCGTCTCAGCCTCCTCACTCTCCCTGTAATCCAATATGCTGTTGCTCAATAAAGTAGATAAATAAAGCAGAAAATACACAGGTAGAACAAAAAGGATATTTTCAGTGGTGAAATTCAATTTTTTTTTTTTACTATCGCTTCTGTGGACAGGGTGAGGAAACTGCAAAATATCTATTCCCACCCTACTCTGGGGCCAGCCAGAAGTGGTATTTGCCAGTTCTCCAAAGTACTCAAAATTTCCACTACTGGTTCTCCAGAACCTGTCAGAACCTGCTGAATTTCATTGCAGGATATTTTGTAACTATTTGATCCAAAGACTTTTTGCAAGTTAATAAAATTCAGATTCTCCGCAACGAATGCTCAATAATACATAATTCAAATATTCCACCGTTCAAAGACAGGTGCTGTGTTTCCATACCAGCCAAATAAATCAAAGATAGCAGAGAAAACAGATAAAAATCCACCAGGGGGGTTGAAAGAAATCAACATTCAGCCAGCCAATTAACACTTCAAGATTAAAAAACAAAAGTTCAAAAAGTGAAGTTAAGAGTCCCTGTCAGCCTTACAAAAACATTTTGCTAGTAGGAAGAGATGTAAAAAGACCATTGATTTTTCTGGCTGTTCCCACAAGAAATCGACATCTTCAAGATTCTCCGTCCCAGGTGCAGCATCAGCCATCCAAAAGTCATCGTGGGACATTCATTCCTAAGGGCCCCCATTCGAATCCAGAGGGAAAGACTGCCAAAGAGCCAGGTCTGGCAGCAAACAAAGCGGATTGGTAGCAAGAGCGGGGAAAAGTTCAGCAGCCATCTTGGGGAGGAGCTGCCAATTTGGATCAAGTGACTGTAGAGATTCTGCTATGGTCATGTGAAAAGAGGTCTTAAGTCACTTTTTTCCAGTGCTGCTGTAACTTTGAATGATCATTCATGGACCATTCATGATCAGAGTTCCAGAAAAGCTTGAGTGCAACCTTGCAAGGTCTCCAAAAGTTGCCATCGACCTTTCATGGCCAAATTAGCATCAGCGCCCAGGCAGAGATGTCAGAATTGAGACTGAAAGCTCCATCCCAGCCCCCTAGAGGTGGCAAAACGAATTAGCATTGATGCACAAGCAGAGACATTGGAATGGAAACCAATGGTCCTGGCCAGTGGTAAAATTCAAAATGTTTTACTACTGGTTCTGTGGTTCTTGGTGGGTGTGGCAGGAGAAGGATATTGCAAAATCCCCATTCTCTCCCCACTCCAGGGGAAGGATACTGCAAAATCTCCATTCCCACTATGAGAAGTTATCACCCAGCTCACTCCCTGGAAAATGAAATGTCCTAGGAAATATTGAAAAGGCAGAATATTACATTTCCCTGGATGTGAAAAGGAAGAAACATATTTTAAAGACAGAATAGCTCCCTGCAGCTTTCTGCCCACCCCCCCTTTTGTCCATGGGCCATTAAGATGCCCAAGCCAGTCCCTTTACATAATAAAGAGTTCTCCCCTTTAGCTCAGCTCTCCTTCAGGCATCATTAGCTTTCACCCACTCACCACATGGCATCTGAGAACTCAACCAAACCTGGATTCAAAACACAGCCTAGAGAGTTGCCCCTGCACGGCCCCTTGGGAGTCTGACAATCATTCAGAGTACAAGATCCAGATCAAAGGCCAGAGAGGGCATAAAACCAGGGACTTTCAGCATCTCACCTCTTCCTTCTCTTCTTCTCCAGCAAGGAAGGCACTCCATTGCAGCCTACATTTAAGAAGTTTGGGATCTGGCTAGCTGACTTGTAGACTGGCCCAGAGGTGGGTTCCTATTGAACTGGTAGTGGTATGCTGGCCCCGGGTGCAGAACTGGCAGCGACCCAGGCTGGCCACGCCCACAAACCGGTTCCCTTGTGGCCGCCACCATTTTTTGGGAAGTTCTGAGCATGCACAGAACATTTTCCATTGAATTGTGCATGTGTGCATGCATGTGTGAAGTGCACGCACAAGAGAACCGGCACTAATGCTAGCCAGAACCCACCCCTGGAATGGCCCCCAAGAAATGCTGCTTAAATACTTCAGAGAAAGCCTGAACTGCAACATGTTCTACACCTGCCTGTCTTGGGGGTCAGTGAGAATCAGAGGTGGTATTCAGCAGGTTCTGATCAGTTCTGGAGAATTGGTAGTGGAAATTTTGAGTAGTTTAGAGAACCAGTCAATATCGCCTGTGACTGCCCATGCCCCCATCTATTCTCTGCCTCCTGCATCCCAGCTGATTGGGAGGAAATGGGGATTTTGCAGTATCCTTTCATTGCCATGCCCACCAAGCCATGCCTTGCCCACCAAGCCATGCCATGTCCACCAAGCCATGCCCACAGAACCAGTAGTAAAATTTTTGAATCTCACCAGTGGCAAGGATCCTCCGAGACTGGTACATCCTAGCTGGTGAAGTGGAAATTGACCTGGCCTTGTTCCATGAATACCTGGGGTGGGAACCATGTTACTCCAGGGATGTGGAGAGAAGGGACCCACCGAAGATGGGCAAGAGATGCCTCAATCCTAAGTGGTCCTCAACAGGATGCTACCAGCATGGCAAGAAAGGCAACCAGGCTATCGACTGCCCTCTCCAGAAATTGACAGCAACCACCCTACATGAGCCCCCAAGGAGGGGAAAGACAGACTCCAAACTGAAGGAGGATGCATGCAAAGGGGCGAAGGTCATAGAGTTCACCCCATCTCACTGATCACCTGTACACAAAACTCTCCAAATGTGAGTTTCACAAAACCACATATCTTAAAGTTGCCTAGGTTAAGCCAGCTACCCTATATATATATGTCTACCATTGGATATGTATACATCCTATACATTAATGGGACATTTCCAAAAATGAGGCTGGCTGGAGAATTTTGGGATTCTAAGTCCACATATCTTAAAGTTACCAAGGCTGAGAAATACTGCTCTCTAACTCTAATACTGCTTATATATAAACAATTGTGCTATAGAACAAGTGCCTATCTTAAGCATAATTTCATTTCATTTCTTGGTTTTGAGCAATTGAAAGAACATCAGCTGAAAAAAGGAGATATGACCTAGAAGCATTGGTAAAGAAAAAGTAAAAGTGGAAACAATAGTTTTAAAAATGAAAAGCAGGAAGCTGACCTTCTAGCGCGATGGGAATGGGTGGAGAAGTCAACTGGGGTGGTCTTTTTCCAGGAGTTCCAGCTTCCTGATTTCCCCCCTGTGGGTTTTGGGTTACCAAAATGAAGGATTAGTTACCAAAATTGTTTTTCTGGCACTAAATTCTCAGCACCTCCTCCTCGATCAGCTAAGTGAGGGTGTGGTGTGTGGGGAACAGCAGCCTCGTGGTGGTTTACTTGCAGGATGTACACATTGCATCAATCTCTTGATCACCGGGAAGGAATCATGGAAATAGAGCAGCAAAGTGTTATCCCAAATGTCTGGAAGAAGTAAGTAAGTAAGTAAGTTGTGCAATCCTGCATCTTGCACACAACCTTGGAAAAGTCAGCCTGGGGTGGGTTGGGGAGTAGTAGTAAATGTAGACTGGACGGAATTTGTAAATGGGAGGATTTAGACTCTAGATTTGTATATGGGATGGAAGGCTAAGTCAACCTTGAGCCAGTGAGAATCGAACTGCCAAATTGCTGGCAGTCAGCAAACAGCAGAATTAGCCTGCAATACTGCATTATGTCTATTATACTTTCAGATGTTACTACAGAATCCTTCAGCTTTTGGTTGATGGAAAAACCAACTCCACCTCATCGTCCATTTTTGGTACCTCTAGTGTAGAGTAAATGCCCAGACTATCAAGTTCAACCAAATTTTTGCCTTTTCATCATGCTTCAAATAATTCAATGATATCTCAATGCATATTGCTGAGTTCAATCAGCAGTTCTTCTAGTCAAGCATTTATTTTCATTGTTCAAATGTTGACCGTTCCTATGGCCAAAGTCCAAAGTCAGCCTGATTTAACCCAGTGATTCTTAGCAGCCTCTGCCTTCTGGCAGGTCTTCCCACCACAGTGGGTAATTGCCCTAGGGCAGTGATGGTTCGTCTTTTTGGCACTGAGTGCCGAAACTGGAGCGCAAGCATGCCGGAGCACCAGAACCCGGAAGAGCAGCTGGCTGGTGCACATGCATGCATATGGCCAGCTGCTTTCTTCCGGGTTCCACTGCTCCGGCATGTGTGCTCCAGTTTCAGCACTTGGGGTGCACATGCATGCATATGGCCAGCTGCTTTCTTCCGGGTTCCACTGCTCCGGCATGTGTGCCCCAGTTTCAGCACTTGGGGCTGAAGACCAGCTGGCCGGCACACATGCATGCACCAGAATCTGGAAGGGAGCAGCTGAACAGTGCGTATGCATGCGATGGAACTTGGAAGAGTAGCTGGCAATGCATGCCATAGGTTTGCCATCACAGCCCTAGGGCCTCCCAAAAATGAAGGCAATTTCTGAGGTTGTTTCGGCATGCAGAAGGAATAGACCATAATCTGCCATACTGGTCCATGGAGGTTGGCAGATCTGATTGGTATTAGTCTGGGGTGTCCATCATGGCCTGTTCGCCTTGGGAGACCCTTCTGGACATATACATGTTCAATGACCTAACCCACAATTTCATTTATCCACACATTCATCTCCTCAAGGCCCTGATCATAGAAGGAGAAGTTCAATCATTCAATTGAACGAACAGTATAAGCTCCAAATCATCCAAGCTTATGTGCCAATAATAAGCTGTAGTGATGATGAGGTTGAAGAGTTTTAGGACAATGTGGCTCACCTTCAAGACAAAGAAAAATGCTGATACAAGATACTAATGGTTAATGCCAGCATAGGAAGAACAAGACCTGGAGAAAATATGACTGGCCCATGTGCAGTGGTGGGATTCAGCCAGTTCGCACCTATCCCGGAGAACCGGTTGTTAACTTTCTAAGCAGTTCGGAGAACCGGTTGTTGGAAGAAATATCCTTTTGTGTTTTTTCCACTTCACAGGGCTAATCCTTTTAAGGAAGGCAGGAAGGAAACATTCTGGTGTTGTTTCTAGCCTAATCTTTATTGCCTTGCTTACAGAAACTGCCTCTCCGGTTAATCCTTATTACATTGTAACAGCTAAGGAGAAGTGCCCATCGACATGAGTGACATTGAGTTGGCCACACCCACCCAGTCACATGACCATTGAGCCACACCCACCCAGCTGGTCATTAGGGCAGAGAACCAGTTGTTAAATTATTTGAATCCTACTGATGCCCGTATGGGTGTTTTGAGAGAGATAATAGAGGCAACAAACTAGTAGATTTTGCTGAAGGAACTTTATATCATGAGCTCATTTTACAAGAAAAAAGTTAGCAGAAAATGGGCATGGAAGATTCCACCTTGGTACACAAGCAAAATTGACTACATCATGTCAAGGGATAAAACCATATTCTTCAATTGCACAGTCATCAATCGATTTAACGTTGGAAGTGACTACAGAAAGGTACAAGCTAAAGTGAAGATAGACAGTCGAAAGGAGCATATGAAAATGATAAAGGCCTCACAAAAAACAAAAACAGAGTGATAAGCTGTTAGAGGAGAACAACAATTTTGAGGTTAATCTATCAAATCGCTTTGCCCTGTTGCAAGATTTGGAAGAGATGAACATTATGGACCAAAATGAACAAATAGTCAAAGCATTCTTGAATCTGTTACATCTTTAGCACCACCGAAAGACAAGATAGAAAGATCTGCACGTGGATTAGCGAACAAATGAAAGTATAGGATATCATCAAGAGAGTAAAAGAACTGAAATGGAAATGGAAGGAGTCCTACAACCATGCACCTACACATCCAAGAAGCTCACCGACACCGAGTGTTGGGTTTGGCTCTTTGTATCGATGAGTGGGAGCTTCAGATTCTGCCTCACCCTCCTGTAACCAACATATTTAGTAAAAATTCTTTTCACTTCAGTTGATTGGAGTAGAGAGTCTGCTTTTCAGAATGATTGTTTTGGGGCAGGTCTGATATTAGATCTTCGTATCTTTTCCCTTTCTTTTCTATTTTACTTTTTTCATTACTGACACATTTCGCTTTCCCATTAATTTTCTTTTTTTTTTTTTTGGTATCAACCTTTATCTTCTTCTAAAACAACTTTTAATAAAATTATTTTTTAAAGAAGAAAGTCCCATTTCCATTTTTGAACCAAGGTCACATAAGTAGGAGAGATGTTGCCATGCCATGGTGGGTTGCCAATTTTGTTACTACCAGTTTGGGCGCACTCACACATGCTCACAACACTTCTGCGCATGCACAGAAGCATCCAGGCAGGTGGGCAGAGCCTCCCGCCACCACTACTACCCGTTCAGACAATCTGGGCCAAACTGGCAGCAACCCACCTTTGCCATACTGTAACCTGCATGCAGTCAACCTATTTCCATTATTTTAAGTCAGTTTCTCAATCTTACCAACTTTAAGATGTTTGGATTTTGGAGCTCCCATAATTCCTAGCCAGTTGTAAGTCATTTTTTCCAATGCTGCTGTAACTTTGAATGGTTGTTAAATGAATGGTTGTAAGCCAAGGACCAACAATACCACCTTCTTCCTCTTCCTTGAGGAAACCGTGAGATGGTGCTGATCTTCTTCCTGAACCCTCTTTGTATACTTAGAAAACATCCAAGATTTCTGCTACTCCCAGCATGGCACCGAGTGATTTGGCAGGAGCTGAAGAATCCTGGTGCTCCTATGGACTAGGGCGGGATGGTCTTCAGAGTCTTATCCATTTGGCTGACCCTGCCTGCTCCAGCTGGAGGTGGCAAGAGGCTGTGATAGGATTCCAGATTTCAGTGCTGATCATCACTCCGCATTTAAATTTGATCTCTTTGCTTTGCCTTTGTCTCAAGGAGTTTTATCTTCATCCAAGTTTCCTCAAAACTTTATTGGTAATTAAGGTTTTTCCAAGAACTGACTCTTGTTTGGTTAAAAAAACAACATTTCAGAGCACACCTTGGCACCTTTCCAAGTATTTCTTTGAGCTACAATGCAAAGGAGTTCAATCAAGCTTGAGACAGATGATTGTGCCAAGTCTAAGAAGATTGGTAATGGCTTTAGAAATCCTAAATCAGGTTTGGGAATTCAACAGCTCACGGTCTTTTTTGCCAGCCCTGGTTCTTCTCCCCACCCCCCAATATATTATTTATTAAAACTGTTAAATAAGAAGGTGAAAGCTAACAAACTAATAATCAGTAAGGGAAAAAAAAGGAAAGGAAATCAAAGAAAAAACAAGAAATGCAAGAAAAGGGAATAAGTTAAAGAATAATAGAAAAGGAAGAAAAAATGTAGAGCAGTAGTTTCCGATATCCTTCACAGCAATTATAAATCCAGATATATTTTGACATCTTTCTCTAAAGTTACATCAAATTATTCCTTTCTATATTTTATCCAGTCTAATCATCACAAGTTCACCCCACCCCCATTTGTGCACAAAAAAAAAAATCCATTTGTGGTTTTTGGTGAGCCAAAAATGCTGTTCGTTGACCAAATAAATAATATTGATCATTGTAGATGCTATCTTTTCTCTAATCAAAGAAGTTAATTTATCCAGTTTGCTAGCTTGTATTGAGGCTCTTCTGAATTCCCCCTTCTGCCTACCAAGATATGACAATCCATCCCAATTTTTGGAGCAAGAGTTTTCACAAGGATTTAGCTGGAGGAAATAGACACCTGTTGATTTCAAAGACAACGTGGACATCCCAGGCCTTCTCTAGATTTTTGAAAACTTCTCTGTGTTGCCCCTTCCCTGGGATTTCCTTGTCTGTCTCTGCTTAGCTTCTGGTCCAGACATGATGGGCCTGTTATGCTACCCACTGAAGAATGCCAGGTGGGAAAGCTAGTAGGATTATCCCACAACCGTTAGTGTAGGATTCTTCAAACTTTTTAAACAGTGGGCCTATTCACGGTCCATCAGACTGTTTGTGGGGGGCAGACAAGCTGGGTGGGCATTGATAAGGGGTCATGTGACTGGGTGGACATGGCCAATTTAGCAGTCCAAGCAAGACACACAAATTAAACTTTAATTTGTTATGCTCCTGGGGGTAGAAAGCAGGTTAATGAAGGGATGTGGCTGCCTTGAAGTGTGTATGAGGGGCTTCTCTCTCTCTCTCTCTCTCTCTCTCTTTCTCTCCCTCCCTCCCTCCCTCCCTCTCTGCAAGCTGAGGAGCAAAATGTGCCTGGTTTTGGCCCCCAGAGGCCTCTGTGCATCCCATTTTTGGCCTCCAGAAGGCAGGTGGGGGCCAGCCAGTAGGTGGAGTGATATGGGCGGGGTAGTTTTGTGGCCCCACGTGGGCTGGATTAATGGCTTTGGAAGACCCCTGCGTTAGTGCATTAATTCCCCTCTTCTACTATATTCAGTGTTACAATTGAATGGAGATTATTAAAGCTGGGAGGCCATATCCAACCTCACCCAAGAACCCATGCCACCCGAGGGCATCAGGCTTCACATCTCTGGATGTAGCTAGCCTTTCTTCATCACGAGACAGAAATCCTTGCATTTCCCAAAAAATTGCAAAACAGACCAAAACATTGCAGGGGATTTTAAAAAGTCACCACTCCTGTTGGCGACCCCCAGGCTCGTAAGAAGACTGGGCTGCCTCCCTGGATGGATGGCAAAGGATTTCAAGGAGCTCTGAACAATTCAGCAACAGCAAATGCAGCACCAGCAGTTTTGACTGTAGCAATATATCTTGCATACAGCCGTTTAAGTCAGTGTCCTACAAGGGGTTCTTGTATGTAGCATTTTATAAGCGCCAAGAATGTCCTTTTAAAAAAAAAACAAAGCTGAGAAATAGAAAGGCTGCTTGCTTACTGTTCATTCCACTTTTCATAATGTTGGCCCTTCAGCTGGAAAACTAGTGATACATGTGGAAAATAGTTGAACTGTCAAGGGACCAGCAGCACATGATTTTACTTTGGGGCAGAAAGAAGAAGGGGGGGGGGGAGATGATCAAAATCCAGAAAGTAAAAGGTTCTAATTGGTCTGAAAGGGCAAGTGAAAGTAAACAAAAATATATCAGCTGGAAAACAAATTGTCCTGCTGGGTGAAGGAATAAATTTGTTTACATACTTTTTAATAATGAGATTTCAGGTATAACCCTGGAGTGCGGAGGGAATGGGGATTTTGCTGTAACCTTCCCCTGGAGTGGGGAGGAAATGGGGTTTTGCAGTATCCTTCCCCTGGAGTGGGGGGGAAATGGAGATTTTGCAGTATCCTTCCCCTGTCATGCTCAGTAAGCCACGCCCACAGAACTGATAGTAAACATTGTTGAATCCACCACTGGTCCCATTGCTTCCACCAACTTAGCCAATCATCATGCGAATCTACTGTAACAAGCATGTGAAAAAAAGCATTTCAGAATTAGGGGGGGGTCAAGAGTCTCCCCTACCAGTTGGAGTCCCTCCTCATATTCCATCATGGTATAGCCATCATATTATGTGAGGATTTTAACTTGCCTGCACCCCTTAATTGCAGAGAGTAAGATGGTTTTCTTCCTTCCTGCAGATTTCTAAATCAGACATACACAGCATTGTCCTGGAATATCTCCAAGCAGCCTTCTCTCTGATGACTGGGAAATTATGGGGGTTGAAGTCTGGCATATCTACAGATTATTGGCTTCAGAAAGGTTACTGAAGAGATCTCGGGCCAAAAGAAAATGTGTTTTGCATGGATGCATAACAGTCATTTTTGTTGGATCTTTGAAATCATAGTCCAGCTGAGCTCTTAGTCATTGTTTGGAATAGGAAGGTGACTGAGGCTCTGCATAGGATTGCACCCATGTGACCTCTCCTCACCCGTAGACCTCCCTGTCCTCCATGGCATAGAGAGGAACTGAGAAGGATGAAACAGATGAAGAGATGTGCAGATCGCCACTGGCGGAAGACAAGGGATGAACTCGACTAGGTAAGAGCTGCTATTAAGGCCTACCTCATGGTGATTCATGTGGTGAAGTGTAAATATTTCTGCACATTAATTGCATCTTCAGATAACTGACCAGCAGCCTTCTTTAAGGTGAGCCACCTTCTCCAGGGAAAGGAGGAGACTAAGGTCCACATGAAGGGGTGTGCTGAGGAATTTGCGGGTTCTCTGGGAGACAAAATTGCTCAGCTTTATTTCCAGTTAGATGCTGGCATGGTTGCTGGTCCAGTGGAGGCCCCTAAGGCAGGTTCTTGCCCTGTTATCTGGGAACAGTTTGACCCTACCACTCCTGAAGAAGTGGACAGGATCCTAGGGAGTACGCACGTAAGCACCTGTGTTTTGGACCCATGTCCCTCCTGGCTTGTGAAAGCTTCCTGGGAGGTGACAGGTGGATCGACTCTGGCAGTGATCAATTCTTCCCTACAGTAGCAGGTAGTGCCCCCGCACTTTCAGTAGGCTGTAGTCTGCCCTCTTCTCAAGAAGCCATCAATGAATTTCACCCTGTTGGGTAATTTCCGACCTGTCTCCAATCTTCTCTTTCTGGGGAAGGTTGTTGAGAAGGTGGTTGTGCAGCATCTCCAGAGGTTTCTGGATGAAACGGATTATTTAGAACCCTACCAGTCAGGATTCAGGCCTGGAAATGGGAGAGAAATGGCATAGGTCATGCTTTTGGACGATCTCTTCTGGGAGTGGGATTGGTGTAGTGCATCTATCCTTGCTCTACTTGACCTCTCAGCAGCTTTTGATACCACCAACCATGGTATCCTTTTGGAGCAGTTTTGGAGATTGGGAGTGGGAGGAGCTGTCTGTGCTATCATGGTTCACTTCCTTCCTTTGTGGCTACTCTCAGTTGGTGTTGATAGGAGGTGAGACATCCAGCCCTTGCCCATTGCTTTGCAGGACCCTGCAGGACTCGGAACTCTCCCTGCTCCTGTTCAACATTTATATGAAGCCACTGGGTGAGATTATCTGTCACCAAAGTCTGAAATATCATCAATATGCTGATGATACTCAACTGTATGTCTCAAACAGTGGTGACTTAAGTGATACCGTATCCTCCCTCTCGCAGTGCCTGGAGGCTGTTAGGGACTAGATAGGAAGCAACGGTTTGAAACTAAACCCTAGCAAGACCAAGTGGCTCAGGGTTTGGGGTTTGTTGGCTCATGGAGAATTGCCATCTTTAGTCTGAATGGCACTGCCCCAAACAGACCCTGTGCATAAGCTGGAGGTTCTCCTGGACTCATGACTCCTGCTCAAAGAGCAGATGGCGGTCATGGCCAGGAGGGCTTTTGCACAACTGCGGTTGTGCGCCAGTTATACCCTTTCCTGGACCAACAATCCTTACTCATGGTCACTCATGCTGTAGTCACCTCCCATCTTGATTACCTAAAAATTTGATAACCTACAGTATAAGAAGTGGCTTGTCCAGTGCACTAAGCGAAAAATACTTGATGGTTTACTACTCCTTAAAGCAGTATTTCTCAACAGCTTTAAATTGTGTGGACTTCAGCTCCCAGAACTCCTTAGCCAGCTTTGCTTAAAGTTGTTGAGGTTGAGAAACATTGCTCTGGGGGGACTGTAAGCAAGAAGACTTTCTGCCATTTGTGAAAATGCAGTAAAATCACAAAATTGGGGAATGAAAGACTTTAGCAAAATGATAATCATAGCCAAGAAAAAATGGGTTTCTCATCAACTTAATGTCAACCATCCGACTCCCAAGAAAAGTAGACACTCTCAAGAACTTTCAAATCCCAAAAGCAAAACTTTATTGGTGACACTATTTTGGCACTGAAGAATCAAAACCAACTCTGTTTTTTCCCCATGTAGTGCTTGTACAGCTAAACAATGGCTTCTCATTCTCCCCACCCTTAGTTGGTCACATTATCCAATTATGAATTGTCTTTTTGTTTTGAGTTCACTTTTCTGTTGGACACCTGCATCAGTGGCCTTGGTGGGATCATGGTCTGTCTCTGGTGCTACCCTTCCCTCCCCCCAGTTTTTTAGCAAGTTGAACAGTGATAAGACCTCAACATTTCAAAAGCAGTTCAGCCTTGACACTTTAGGCTTATCACATATATTCAATGAGGGAATTAAAAAATAAAAGGCAAGAACTTTGCTCGCTTTGAACTTAACTACCCACCAATAAAAATACCCGGATAGTCTTTCCCTTGAGAAATCGTTTGATGAGATAGGGTTGATTCCCTTGCTTGAGAAGGTCTCAGATAAAATCCTCATACTTCAAAACAAAGAGAGAAACCATTATTTTATCTGTATTGGCAAAATCTTACTTGTTCTCTAAATAATAAAATCAGTACCCATCAGCATGTTGGAAAAATTCAGTAGCCTGATATAATATTGTTAATGTAGACGCGATTGTGCATAATGTAAAGAAACTTTATTTTTTAAACATCTTTGTTGTCTTTTGAACTATGAAATCATCCTTAAAAATGCTCATATCCTTGGAAACAAACATTCTTGAAAGTTGAAGACCAATCTGAAATTCAGTACAAAAACAAACAGTGCGTATGAATCAATTAGGGATGAAAAATATTTTCAGATACCCATGGTTTTCAAACTCCTTGATCCAAGAAGAAAAAAAATATGTCCATTGACTATCCCTCTTTACACCCCCCCCCCCACTTTATCTTCAGAAAAACAGAACAAGCCTTTGGAAATGATCGAGAAGTTGAAACTGAGAAGTGTGTAGATTTTCTGAAGAAAATGATCTGTGCCTGCTTTAAAATATGCTGTTTATGCCTAGGTTTCAGAGGTTATGTGTGACTCTTGAATTTTATGGATGTTTTGCCCAATTTAATGATGTATTGGAGTTTTAATGTTTACAAGGAATGTGTTATGAACATTTTATTTAGACGGCAAGCCCAAAAATGACCTTGGAAGATCTTGGATGAGATGTTGGCAAGGCAGGAGGGTTTGCAAGATTAGCCAGTAAAGTCAGGATGCTTCCATGGGGAGTGAACCATGCTCTGCTCCCTTTTCCCAGGCAGTCTATATGCTACCGTAGTTTTTGGAGTATAAGACACACCTTTTTCCCTCAAAAAAGAGGCTGAAAATCTGGGTGCATCTTATACACTGAATACAGCATTTTTTGCCTCCCGAAACTACGCCCCCTTCGCCAAAATGGCTAAGCATAGCCTTTAGGAGGCTTTCAGAGAGCTCCTGGGGGCTGGAAAGGGCAGAAATGAGTGAAAAACAGGCCACGTTTTACTCAATTTTGCCACCCAGCTCCCAGGAGCACTCTATAAGCCTCTTAAATGCTACCCATGCCCTTTTTTTGACCAAAAACAGGTCCATTTTTGTGAAAAACAGGCCTTTTGGCTCATTTTTGCCCCCCCCAGCACTCTATAAGCCTCCTAAAGGCTATTCATGTCCCTTTTTTTGAAAGAAAAAAAAAACGGGCCCCTTTTCACAAAAAATGGGCTATTTTTTGGAGATTTGCTGAGTGCAAAAACTTTTCTTTTTAAATTTACCTCTTCAAAACCTTGGTGCGTCTTATACTCCGGTGCGTCTTATACTCCAAAAAATACGGTAGTTAAAGTTTTAAAAAACTCTGAAAGAAGACCAATCCCTTGTGTAATTGTGCTTCTCCAAAGGGCTGAAAAATTGTGGACTGGTGACACCATCAATTGGTCTTGCAGCCCTCTGGAAAATGGAGAGGCTGGGTAGCTTCCGCTGAACCTTCAGGCCTTCCTGAGAAGCAAGCTGGGAAGTCTTGGTCAAATCCTTAGGAAAAAGAATTGTTCCCACTGTGGCATCTTTTCATCCTCTTTATCATCTCTGGGATTGGCTTCTGCCCTACTCGCCTGTGATCAGGAGAAGAGCATAAATGAGGCAAATACGCAACTAGCATTCTCTCCCTGAGCTCATTTCATCCACCAACATTTCTTCCCTGAAGTGAAGTGGTCAAAAAAGCGACTGAGTTAGTTTTCCAAAATTAGATAGTTGCCAGACTCCCAACTGGGCCTGAGGGCTGGAAAGGGTGGCATGAGTCTCCTTCCTTCCATCTCATGGTAGTCCGGAGCTTCATAGCTCAGATCTGGTTGCCCAGAGGCCATTGAGGCACTTTGGAGAAGAAGGTCCCAACATTTGGCTTCTTCACCAGGTTGAAACCACACTCCTCTGCTTGCAACAGAATACCCTACACCATCAGGCTTGAAATTTTGAGCTTGAACAACCTAGAACTATGCTGCCTACAGTCGGACTTAAGTGTAGTACACAAAATTATCCACTACAATGTCCTACTGGTCAATGACTACTTCAGCTTCAACCACAACAATATACAAGCACATAATAGATACACACTTAAGGTAAACCGCTCCAAACTCAATTGCAGAAAATACGACTTCAGCAACAGAGTGGTCAATGCTTGGAATGCACTACCTGACTCTGTGGTTTCTTCCCCAAACCCCCATAACTTTAACCTTAGACTGTCTACTGCTGACCTCACCCTATTCCTAAGAGATCTGTAAGGGGCATGCATCATCGCCCCTGAAAGAGCTTCTAAACTGGCTTCCCCCAAACTCCATTCCCTGAAACCTTCCCCAGGCTCCCCCTTCCATCTTGCACTTTGAAAATATGTGTGTATTTGCCATTTCCTTTTTAAACTGTTTAAAGGAGTTCAAAGTGACAGGTCAATTAATCAAGGTTTTCCAGCTGAGTGGCCCCTCCCCAGGTGAAAACAAAGAGCAACAAGTGTCAGACCATTTCATTTCAGGGCCTCACTGAATTTAATGTCTGTTAACCCCCAAGGGCTCCTGAACCGTTAGTGATCCCCAGGCTTCTAGCCAATTCTTTCCTGCCCCAGATGAAGTCATGCCATACCTGTCCATTGGCCGGGCCTATTTGCTTTACAATATTTGGAATAAAGATTGAATTTGGCATAACTTTTTCTGACATTGTTTGGAAAGGGACCATTAGGAGGTGTCAGGGAGCGACGCAAATCATGGGGATGTGTGGTCTCTTGATGAATACTTTGTAATGTGGGCTTGTCAGCACGGCCACAAGGTTGTATATGGACCTGACCGGTCCCTCTGGAAGAAAAAGTAATGGAAAATGTAGCTTGAACAAGGATACACAGATGGTAGTGTTCAAGGGCTCTGGAGGGCTTTGGATGGGCAGCTTGTATTTCTACACTACAACTGGGATGGATTAAGCTGGAGTTGTCAGGGGGAATATGTTTGCCATTCCTCTTCAGCAGCTGCAGCTCAGGCCCAGTTTGACCGCTGAGTGAGAGGCAAGAGTTGGGGTTTTGGGGGGAGAACAATGATATTTTATCTCTGAGATCTCTCTGACTTGGGGGGGGCAACAAGACTCCCCATTGCATGTACAGTAGCAGCTGTGGCTGATGGTGGTGGTGGAAGAGTCCCGTCTCATGTCCTTCCCATCCTCCCTGGGATCAGCAGCAAAGCTCGCCTGCCCTTCATCAGATTGTTTCTTTGGGAAGCTGAGAAAGCCAACTTGGGGATTCATCACTGTGCCTACAATGATCCTGCCTGGGAGGTTGGACAGGCCCAAAGTTATAGGCAGGCTCCAGGGTGATTTTAGGGAAACAGGGGCCATCATCTAGCAGTTTCTGTAGTTTGGAGCCAAAAGGCAATGTTCACCACCATTCCAGGTCATCAGACAAGTTCCATCCTCCTCCTCTTCCTCCTCCTCCTCCTCCTCCTCCTCCTCCTCCTCCTCCTCCTCCTCCTCCTCCTTCTTCTCCTCATCTATTTTAAGAAGATACTTGGTTGATATTTAGGACGCTGGCAGCAACCCTTATCAACCATTAGCACCAGTCGATGGTATTTGTGACACATCTTTAAATGTTCACTTGACTGAGTTTCATGCTTAACGAATAAAAGAAATAACAACAACAACAACAACAACCCTCAGAAAGAAACAGAAGGTTTAATACTTGCTGCTCAAGAAGAAGCACTACAATCTAATGCCATGAAAGCAAAGATACAAAAATCCACTGACAATCCAAACCGCCAACTTTGCAACAACAAAGTTGAAACTGTTTCACACTTAATATATGAGTGCAGCAAAATTGCGCAAACTGATTACAAAGCTAGACATAACTGAGTTGCTAAATTAGTCCACTGCTCATTATGTAAAAAATACGACATATCTGTATCCGAAAAGTCATGGGAATACAAAGTGGAAAAAACAACCAAAAATGGGATGGTGAAGATCTTGTGGGACTTTTGAATACAGATCATCATTGGGAACACAATACGCCAGATATCATGGTTGTTGAGGGCCAGAGTGTATAGTTTATTGATATTGCTGTCCCAGGAGATGCCAGAGTCAAAGAAAAATAACTGAAAAAAATTATGAAATATCAGAACTACATGGCTATGGATGAAACATGTAACAGTGATACTCATTGTCATCAGGGCACTTGGTACCATGTCCAAGAATTTGACAAAACACACCAAGAAACTGCAGTTTCTTGCAATAACACCAGTGGAATTTCAAAATAGACCCATTTTTGCCTCCCTAGGAGAGAGAGTGAGAGAGAGAGAGAGAGAGAGAGAGAGAGGGAGAGAGGGAGAGAGAGAGAGAGAGAAACACACACAAATAGAAGTCCCTCCCCCTCCCTCCAAGGCAGCCACATCCCTTCATTAACCTGCTTTCCACCCCATGAGCATAACAAATTAAAGTTTAATTTGTGTGTATTTTTAATGGACTATTAAATTGGTCGCACCCACCCAGTCACATGACCATCTAGCCATACCCACCCAGCAAGTATGCCCCCCCAATAGTCTGAGGGACTGAGAATTGCCCCCCTGTTTAAAAAGTTTGAGGACCCCTGCCCTATGTATTCTATAGCGGATACTTTCTTTCTCACTAGATTATGGCTGGGATTGTGCAATGTAAACTCTAAATCTTGCTAACCAAATGAGTCTGCTAGGCTTCCATTAAATTATATCCCTTAGACATATTTATAGTTTAATCTGATGGCCCTCTAAACAGGGCGCAAACATAAGCGATACCACATGTTGAATGCTGTGCTGATAATCCCAAGGCCTGTTTAACCTAACCCAGCACATTTTGCAACCCTGGTCACCGAATTTCAGTTTCATGATCAAATCCAATGCTGCCATGTGAGACGTGGTGGTAACCCTTTTCCGATAAGACCCCCTGCATTTCATAACGTCAGAGAGTCAGCTAATTTGTTTTGCATTTCATAATTTGATAGGTACCAGAGAGAACCTCCTGGGAAAGTCCTAGGAAGCTGAAATCAGGACCATGGAAAGCTCCCTCAGGAACCCAAGCAGCTAGGTCACAGGGTCCCCACTGCCTACACTGGAGATTTAAGCCATTGGCACCTGTGCTGCCCTTGGCTCCATCTTTCTCAGGGGGTACCTGTATTCCTTCCATGGCTTGATTCTAAAGCTTCCTGTGCTGGCCCAGATGTGGAAGAATTGCTAGCTACCATATGCTGTATTCAATGTATAAGACACACCCAGATTTTCAGCCTCTTTTTTTAGGGGAAAAAGGTCGTCTTGTACTCCGAAAAATATGGTATGTTGCCAAGTCCGAAAGAAGTGTGTGGAGTTAATGCTAATGCATAGTAAGAAGAAGGATATAAAAAAGAATATTGAAGTGAAAATATTGGGGATGAGGAAAAAAATTATGATGAGAGCAGTGGTGGGTTGCAATTTATTTTACTATCAGTTCGCTTGTGCACACGTGAATACTCTGGTGGGCTGAGTCTGGGCGAACCGGCAGCAGCCGACCTCTGGATGAGATAATTATGCATATAGAGAAAAAGATAGTTGCAAAGAATGAGAGCAGGAATCAGTTTTATATATGACAAATGAGGCAAGTTTATTTTACACTCAAAAGTGGTAAGATTTGACCATACTCACAACAGAGAAATGGTCGGTAAGGACAATTAAACTCGCAGAGATGCCTAAATTAACCTCTTTGATTAGAGATTTGATTAGGCATACACATTTAGACATTGGCCCTATTGAACAAAGTAGGATTTACGTCTGAATAAATTTACTTGGAAGAATGCTATCTTATTTTGCTAGAAGAGTTAACAAGATCTTAGGAAGGAGCTAGGAAAAATGTGCAATATTTAACAATTAAATTGAAGAGAAGAGAAAAGAGAGACAAAGAGGGACAGGAGAGACAGACAGACAGACAGACAGACAGACAGACAGACAGACAGAGAGAGAGATTGATTCAGCATTCCTTAGCTCTTCTTTTCTCAATATTAGACTGAATTGTTTTCCTTTAATATTAACTCTATAATTCTTTTCATCATTAACTGTT
This sequence comes from Thamnophis elegans, assembly GCF_009769535.1. Taxonomy (NCBI): domain Eukaryota; kingdom Metazoa; phylum Chordata; class Lepidosauria; order Squamata; family Natricidae; genus Thamnophis; species Thamnophis elegans. The sequence continues at coordinate 37,828,566 of NC_045552.1, forward strand.
CTTATTTACGGAGGCATAATTGCAAAATGAATTAGATGCAGACCCCTTTGCAGGATGTGTTCTTTTTCCTTCTCTTTGCATATTTATGAGAACTTATAAGGACCATAGCCTTTATTAAATAAGAAATCACAAATGATCTGAATATGATTTTTTATACATATTGAATGATCCTGTAAAATCTGAGTGATCATTTATGCTGTTTACACTCATCACCGTGACTGAAATTTATGAGGATTGTAAAGTTTTATGATGATTATAAAACTGAGCATATATGGAGGAGGAGCCAACGTCACGATGAGATGGTCGTGCGGTCTCGATGCTCTGAGACTGCAGCCAATACTTTTGCCGCTGGATGGTCCAGATGGACCTAAATCGTCCCGAAGAGACGGTGAACAGGAAGATCTCAGGGACATCGCAAAATCCCTGAAAGAAGCAAGAGAAGTTCTTTAAGCCAGCGACAAAAATTCAGCCATGGCTGATAAAGTCAGGGCAGCTCCAAAACAGAAGGATACGGAAAGTGTTTGCGTAGTGGTGAGGAACTTTTACTGTTTTAAAAAGAGACTGCCTATAAAAACTTAAAATTAATCTAATTTGGAGAATAGAAGAATCAAGCGGCGGAATTAAATTTGGAATGGTTTTGGACAGTGGTTATCTTACTTTTTAAATGCTATGTTCATGGATGGAATTTATGCAAGCCTTTTGAAATGGATGGATTAAGTTTTCTTCTACTTTTTCTTTTAATGTTCTCTGTAACCTATAGACTAAAGTTTTCCTCTTTCATTGCTGTGGGTATTTTTATAATTCATTTAAAGATTGGACTCTTTTTTTCTAACTTGAAATACAAAAAAGATACAAAAGGAAACTAGATTTTCAACAGTGTTACTTACCGCTGCTTGGAGGCTGGGAGGTTTTGTTGATTGGAGCTTTGTGTATTGAAAATGGAACACTTTTTTTTCTCCACGGATTGTTTTGATTTGGCACCACAAGGTTTTACTGCTTGGCTACAGAGAGTGATAAGAAGGGAAGCACACAGATGTCCCTTTGAAGTATATTTCTAATTAGAGAAAAGTGGAAATAACGTTCTTTGTGGATCTATGCTTTAATTTTATTAAACTTCCAAGTTAGAGCAGCTGTGTTTGTTAAAATGGCACAATTTCCAAAGAAAATAGAAGTCTCAAATTTGCAAAAGATACTTTCAGAAATACAGAAATTAACAAATATATATCAAAGAATAGAGAAAAAACTGGAATACGTAGAGCACATAACAATAAAATATGATGAAAAAAATTGAGGATGTCTATCAAATGCAAAACGGGGTGATTGAAACTCAAAAAATCGAAGTGGAAAATGAAAATAAAGAGATTAAACATGGTGATATTTATGGTAATTGGTTTGTTTCTGAAAATGGAAAGAATGGAATACTGAAAGAGGAATTAAATGGAGAGGAAATCTATTCCAGAGGGCAAGATACAGAAGAAGAAAAAACTAAAGAATCAATGGACTTAAAGAGAGAAATTCTATTAGCAAAAGCATTGATAACACTCCTGACAATCAAAGATAAGCTGAATAAGGAAACAGAAAGAGGGCATCAAGATTATATGAGAGATCTTATAAGCAAGGAGTTGCTAAGAGAAGTCTATACAAAGCTGATCAAGAAGATGATTAGAGGACTGGCACCACAGCTGGGACTCAGGAGGCAGAGAATAGATTGGGGGTGGGGCCAGCCAGAGGTGGTATTTGCTGGTTCTCCAAACTACTCAAAATTTTTGTTACTGGTTCTCCAGAACCAGTCAGCACCTGCTGAATTCACCTCTGATTAGGAGGTTGGAGGCTAAAAGATACAAAGAACAGTTATGGGAATTGTGTATGTCTAGTCTAATGAAAAGAAGGACTAGGGGAGACATGATAGTAGTGTTCCAATATTTGAAGGGCTCCTACAAAGATCAGGAGTTCAAACTATTTTCCAAAGCACCGAAAGGCAAGACAAGAAGCAATGGAAGGAAACTAACCAATGGGTAACGCAACCTAGAACTAAGGAGAAATTTCCTAACAGTGAGAGCAATCAACCAATGGAATAACTTGCCTCCAGTAATTTTGGTTACATCATCACTGGAGGCTTTCAAAAAAAGGATGGGCAGCCATTTGGGAAAATGGTATCGGATCTCCTGGATTGGACTAGAAATCCCCTGAAGTTTCTTCCAATTCTATTCTTCTATTTTCTATGTTCTATGAGAACAAAAACTATATCTATATTTATGACTGATTTTCTGGAAATCATTTTAAGGGTGCAATTTCCTCTTCCTTGTGACAAGAGCAGTCCTACAGACAAAAGATCCCTGAGAGGAATTTCCTCTGAATTCCCAGTCCTGGGTGAGGGGAAATGATAGATTCCTGAAAAGTGATGGATAGTAAAAGGGATTTCATTCATTTCTGGGACTCTTTGGGATTTTTATTCATAAAACAGATCATGCACTTTTTGAACTTTTGTTTAATTAGCTAAGACACTGAGCTTGTCGATCAGAAAGGTCGGCAGTTCGGTGGGTCAAATCCCTAGTATAAGTCTCCTGCGTGAGCAGGGCATTGGACTAGATGACCTCCAAAGTGCCTTCCAACTCTGTTACTGTTTTAGTTAAGGTATTGAGTTGGGAGTGAGAAAATCTTTGGGACTTCCCAGGAATGTTCTTGTGAAGATAAAATAAAGGGATATCGCTCTTGGAAGAAAAGTGGAGCATAAATCTAACAATTTATATTTCATCCTTTTAAAAATCTTCCTTTGCCATTTCCATCTTTGCCATTGTAGAAGCAATTCTGAATTGGATTTTTCTTTATTCCAATGGATCTGATAATAAGGCGTGTGCCTCATGCAATAACTCTTTTGATTTATTAGCTATGGATTATTTTATGTGGCCTGCAGATGGCAAAACATGATTGTGCCAAAGCTTTTACTCACCAGGCTGAAGCGAGCCAGCTGAAAAGATATTCCCTGTCAAGGCTCTTAATTCATTTCTTTTCTCAAAAGGTCTTTTGCAGTTCAAGGGAGATGCATTGTATAATTGTGGGCAATTGACATTAGGACATAGTTTGTTTTGATCTCTTTTCTTTTGTTTTTTTAAAAAAAGGATATTTCACAATAAACAACTATTTTTTTTAATATTGAATTCCTCGATTTGACACTTTTTTCATGCTGCTGCGCTTCCTTTTCTGCAGAATTGGCCTCTTATTTGTAATCCTCCTCCTCACCAGAAATCCTTCAATGGGGAGCAAAGAAATGGTTGAAAAGCATCTGTTTGACTGGCAGCTCTGCGTGCTACAAGATAGACAACATGGTGCTGAGAAATAACATCTCCCACAATCGAGGGTAAGTTGTGGGTCACCAAGCTGGAAAACCAACAAAGACTCCTATGACAACTCAAAAAAAAAATCTTTGTGTATAGGTTTTTCTGGTTCCCAATCTATTAGAACAGGCATCTCCAGTTTGGCAACTTTTAAGACCTGTGGACTTCAACTCCCAGAATTCCCCAGTCAGCATCAGCCTGATTGGCTAGAGAAGTCTGGGAGTTGAAGTTCACAAGTCTTAAAGTTGCCAACTTTGGAAAGCCTTCCATCAGAAGATTCATTCTGCTTGTATAGAAATGTAGGTGGTCAGAAATTTGAGATGAGGGGTATTAGAAATCCATGAAGTGGGGTTCTAGTTCCAGATGTTCCAAATTCAGATGGAAAAATCCAAAACTTCTGGGGAAACATATTTCTAATTGCTTAGAAGAACATGGCCAAGAAGAACATCATCAAACAACATTAACATAACTGGCCTGCAAATCTTCAAAGATTCCTCCATTTAAGGGGAAGAAGAAAAGAAGAAGGAGAGGAGGAGAGAAGAAGGTAGAGAAGGGAAGTTGAGAAGATGGAAGGAATAGGGTTGTTGCAAAACAAGATGGAGGTCTGTGGTGACAAGAAAGTGGCCCCAACTGTGTTTTCTATATTTGTAAGAAGATTGGGATACATGTTAATAGTTAATAGATCAATGTTAATAGTATTTACAAGAATGTATATTTGTGAATGAATTTGAAAGGAAAAATAAAAAAATTTATACAAAAAAACAAGATTCCTCAATTTATGATCACAAGCGACTATAGGGACAGAACTTCCTTCACTATGTAACGCAGTCATTAAGCGAGTCATGAACAATTTTACAATTTTTGCTGTGGCCATTAAGCAAACTGTGCGTTTGTTAAGTGAATCCAGCTTTCCTTACTGATTTTGCTTCTTGGAAGCCAGCGGGGAAGGTCACAACTAGAAATGACCCTGGGATGCTGTGACTATTGTCAACGTGTGTCGGTGGCCAAATGCCTGAATTTGACTGTGGAGATGTTGCCATAGTCCTAAAGCTCAAGGACTGGTTATAAGTCACCTTTTTCAGCAATGTCACAACCACAATCATTAAAGGAATGTCCATAAGTTAGTGACTCCCTTCAGAGGGCAGGAAAGAGAGACCGAACGCTGTCTTCTGTCCATCGATCTGTCCCCTGGACTGTTTCAGGGCAAACAATACAACAGGCTTCCACTAACTCAGGCTCCTAAGTTTGGCAGAAGAGCCCAGCACTCTCTTGCTGCTCGTTACCCTTTTGTAGAGGGCAGTAATTTCCCTGCAAAAATATCATGTGGGAAATTTACAGGCTCAGGGACAGAAAGGCAACGTTGTGTACAGCAATTACCATTTTTTTCAGACTATAAGACGCACTGGAATATAAGTTGCACCATGATTTTGAAGAGGTAAATTAAAAAAAAGTTTTTGCACTCTGCAGACCATCTAAACCCTCTGCATACCTTGTTTTTTGCAAAAAAAAAAAAAAAAAAGGCCATGCAAAGGCTTTGGGAGGCTTGTAAAGTGCTCCTGGAGGTGTGTGTGTGTGGGCGGGGGGGGGGGGAATGATCCATTTTTTGCTTGGTTTTGCCCTCCTTAGCCACCAGGAGCACTTGGCAAGCCTCCCAAACCCCCTGCACATCCATTTTTCAAAGGAGGTGAGGTTTTGGAAGGCCAAAAAATGCTATATTCAGTGTATAAGATGCAGATTTTCATCCTCTTTTTTGGGGGGGGGAAGATGCGTCTTATACTCCGAAAAATACAGTACTACCTATACATCACCACATTATAGAAATGAAAAGAATCGGTATATAGCCAATTAATCTATTTATGTTTATAAGCAACTTGAGGATTCATCAACATTGGGGGGAGGGGGTGTCAGAATGTAAAGGTTAAAAGATGATGTGAACAACTCTTCCAAAATTATTTGACCATGCAAGATGTTGGAAGAAAAATCTGGTCCAGTTCCAATCCGGGAAAAATAAAATGGAGGCTGGAAATAAAATGGAGGCTGACTGGAAAGAAGGAATCTGTTTATTGATGAGCAGAACCAACAACAGCAAGCAGTTCTGGGACAGCTGACAAATTGGTTTGGTGAGTACATGAATTTTTATAGGGTTGTGAGATGCTCCAGGGGGTTGTGCAATGTAGTGAGCCTTGTGCCTTTTGCTATTCTAATGGTGGTGGGTTAATCTTATTCTGTTTTAAACACCATTCTGTACTTAGAATGGAGCTGGTGAATAGGCTGGTCTGGATTTCTAAATGGGCACAAAATATCCATCTGCTTTCTGCCTTTGTTAAGATTTTTTTCTCCATTTCTCCTTTAGGGAAATATAATAGTCTGACTCTTTTAATATCCCCCAAAATATTTCATGCTCTGGGGGTGAGGGGGAAGGCTTCCTACAAAGGCAACAATATTTTACCAGCCAATTTTAGTATTGTGGGGAACATCAAATTTTCTGGGACTGGGGAGCTGCACTCTGCACTCTGAATACGGTATGGCTCAGTTTTTGTGAGTGATTAGCTGAATCGATCATTTTCATTCAATGCCACAAAACAAAAATTGCTGTAGCAAAAACGTAATTAAGAAAGATGTATTTCATGACCCATTCTCCGCTCCCAGATGATGGGCCCAGTGACACCTCTGGAGAAAGAATCCTGGCGGGAGAAACACATTGCAATGAGACACAACTAGAAGAAAGCGTGCCCTTCCACCTCTGGGCCTCTTAGAGTCTTAAAAGTCTCTTGTTTTCCCTGAAACAACATAGCTGTGGATTGATAACCAGCTGTACCTTTCCCCGAGCCATCAATTATCCCTTTCTCTCCCAGCTCTGCAAATATCCCACCAGCGCAGGAGTCCAGCTCCAGCTGCTTGCATTAAGTAAGCTTTGGCTGATGATAACAAATGGAATCAGAAACAGCCTTTGCATGAAATAACTGCATGGTCTGGTGATCCACGGCAATGGCTCAGATATCTGTGGAGCCTTCCTCTGTGCTTTTGCTGATTAGATTTATTTAGCAGTTGCTGATTTGTTCAGCAAAAATAAAAAGTTCAGCGTAGCTGTGTCTTCACTGTCTTCTGCCCAGCTATGCTGAAAGCATTCTGGCATGTTATTTCAGGAGTGGGGAGGGGTGGCGGTGGGGAACAGACCCCCGCAAATCAGATGAGAAGCAGATGGGAACAATTTCCAAGACTTCATCACTGATACCTGGGAACCAATTTCTTTGGATTTCCACAGTTTCTGCATTCCAGCCCCCCCCCCCCCCCCCCCCCCGTGACTGCTCATGGCACCAGAATGGCAGAGTGCACTTGTTCCCATCTCAGGATGCCAAAGGGACACAATTGAACCAATCATTGTCAAGCGCTTTGGTCTGCTTTGTCTTAAGCCGTAATATGGTAACTTCCATTATGGATTTGAGCCCTGGTGGCGCATTGGTTATAATGCAGTATTGCAGTCTACTTCTGCTGCCTGCCTGCAATTTGACAGTTTCACCAGACTCTCACCAGGCTCAAGGTTGACTCAGCTTTCCATCCTTCTGAGGTCTGTAAAATGAGGACCCGGATTATTGGGGGCAAGAGGCTGACAGTTAATAGCTTAGAGGGCTCTGTAAAGCACTGTGAAGTGGTATATAAGTCTAAGCTCTATTGCTATTTTGTGTGTTATGCAAAGGCAGCCATGGTCTATGGCTTCTTAGCGTGTTCTACCAACCTGGCCCATGGCGACTTGTTCAGTAAGCTATTATGAAACGTTGGTTTGTCCTGTGGAAAGCCAGCCTGTCTCTTCTGTATATACTACTTATAGGATACAGCAGTGGACTGATTTGCAAAATCCTAAACAGGGTTGGATTTAAATAGGGTTGGGAGACCACCAGGAAATGTCAGGGTTAGGTTGAGAAGAAGACAGGGTCCAACCTATATTTCTATCAAGAAAACTGCTTGGAAGCAAACTAATGGGGCTGATCTCACCACATTGAGGGAAGTATTCCTTTAATTCACGTGGAATGAGCCGAGTGACCAGTTAATGTCTGAAATACATCTTCAAAAACTTCGTAAATGATTTAGATGAGGGAATAGGAGAAATCATGAAATTTGCAGATGACACTAAATTGGCAAGACTAGCCAACACTCCAACATATAGGCTCAAGATCCAGATGGAACTTGACAGACTTCAACACTGGGCCCTAACAAAATGAAATTCAGTATAGAGTTTTTCAGTTAGACAAGAGGAATCAAATGTACAGGTATAGATTAGGTGAAACCTGACTCAATAGCAGTAACTAAGGGAGGTCTTGGAGTCCTAGTGGACAATCACTTAAATATGAGTCAGCAATGTGCGGGAGCAGCCAAAAAAACCAATGCAGCCCTAGGTTGTATTAACAGAGAGACAGAATCAATGCCACATTACTACTGCTTTATAAAGCCTTAGTAAGACCACACTTTGAATACTGCATCCAGTTTTGGTCACTATATTATGAAAAAAAGATGTGGAGACTCTGGAAAGAATGCAGAGAAGAGCAACAAAGATGATTAAGGGTTGGAGACTAAAACATATGAAGAACTATTGCAGGAATTGGGTTTATCTGGTCTAGTGAAAAGAAGGATTAGAAGTGACTTAATAGCACTGTTGCAATATTTGGGGTTAGTACAATAGGGGCTAGCACAAAAAAGAGGCCAATGTATTTTCCAAAGCACTAGAAGGCAAGGCAAGAAGGAATGGATGGAAACTAATCAAGGAGAGAAGCAACCTGGAACTAAAGAGAAATTTCCTGACACTGAGAACAATTAACCAGTGGAACAGCTTGCCTTCAGAAGTTGTGGGTGTTCCATCACTGGAGGTTTTTAAGAAAAGATTAGACAACCATTAGTAGTATATAGTATAGGGCAGTGCTAGGATTCAAACGTTTTTACTACCGGTTCTGTGGGCATGGCTTGGTGGGCATGACTTGGTGGGCATGGCTTAGTGGGCATGACTTGGTGGGTGTGGCAGGGAAGGATACTGCAAAATCTCCATTCCCTCCCCAGTTCAGGGGAAGGATACTACAAAATCCCAATTCCCTCCAGAGCAGCTTGGACTCAGGAGGCAGAGAATAGATGGGGGTGGGGCCAGTCAGAGTTGGGATTTACTAGTTCTCCGAACTACTTAAAATTTCCACTACTGGTTCTCCATTACTGGTCAGAACCTGCTGAATATCACCTCTGGTTTAGAGTCTCCTGCTTGAGTAGAGGGTTGGACTAGAAGACCTCAACTGTAAAAAGTATTCATAACCATTTAATTTTAAATCTAAGGATTTGAATGCAAAATAATGCCAATTTTAATTCAAGGAACGATTCTAATGCTCTGCAGATGTCTTGGAACTAGAGTCCCAGAAATAGCAGTCAGCCTGCACCCAAATTCTTGGAAGTATTGACCCAACACATCTGGAGAACAAAGGCCGGCTGATAGAAAAGGCTTATTGTGCAGACTATACCTCCCTCTGCTGACTTCCTGATGGAACTACTTTTCCCCCTTTTGGCAGGCAAACCAGAGGTCAAAGGTATCCATTGAAAATGTGCTGCAGTTGATGGCCAACATGAAAATTAGACAGGTGCAAATTGGTCAGCAGTTCCAGTGCATTGGTGTAGCCGGCTCTGTCAATCTGAATTCCTTGTCAGTTTGATACTTCATATCAAATTGGCAGGGTGGATTTTATACAACCTCAGCAGCTCTTCCAAATCATCATTCCAGTTCAGGAGGTGATTTGATTCAGGGACTGGAATTCCTGAATCCCCCTTTGTAATTAATCTCCAAGTAAAACACGCATATAACCCTACAGCAGAGGTGGTATTAGGATTAGGATTTATTTCATTTATATGCCGCCCTTTTCCCCGAAGGGGACTCAGGGCGGCTCACAACTTAGTGAAGGGAAAGGAGGTACAAACAGGGGATAAAAGACAAACAAACAATACACAATTTAAAAACACACAACAACCATACCATTCGAGACGGGGGGGCAGAAGCTCTTTAGCCCCAGGCCTGCCAGAATAGCCAGGTTTTTTAGGGCTTTGCGGAAGGCCTGGAGGGTGGTGAGGGTTCGAATCTCCACGGGGAGTTCGTTCTATAGGGTCGGAGCAGCCACAGAGAAGGCTTTCCTCCGGGTAGTCGCTAGTCGGCATTGGCCGGTGGATGGAATTCGGAGGAGGCCTAATCTGTGGGATCTAATCAGTCTATTGGAGGTAATTGGCAGCAGGCGGTCTCTCAAGTACCCAGGTCCAATACCATGAAGGGCTTTATAAGTGACGACTAGCGCCTTGAAGACCAATAGGCAGCCAGTGCAGCTCGCGGAGGATAGGTGTTATGTGGGTGAACTGAGGTGCACCCATGATCACTCGCGCGGCTGCATTCTGGACAAGCTGAAGTCTCCAAATGCTCTTCAAGGGCTGCCCCATGTAGAGCACGTTGCAGTAGTCCAGTCTAGAGGTCACAAGGGCACGAGTGACTGTTGTGAGGGCTCCCGGTTCAGGTAGGGACGCAACTGGCGCACCAGGCGAACCTGAGCAAATGCCCCCCTGGTCACAGCCGACAGATGGTGTTCAAAAGTCAGCTGTGGGTCCAGGAGGACTCCCAAATTGCAAACCCTGTCTGAGGGGCGTACTGTTTGACCCCCCAGCCTGAGAGATGGAAAACTTGGCCAATTCAGCAGGTTCTGACCAGTTCTGGAGAACCGGTAGTAGAAATTTGAGTAGCTCAGAGAACTGGAAAATACCGCCTCTGACTGGCCCCGCCCCCATCTATTCTCTGCCTCCTGAGTCCCAGCTGATTGGTTGCAGTTCGTGTTGATGGGAGGACAGGGATTGACATTTGTGGGGTGTCCCAGGGGTCGGTTCTCTCACCCCTCCTGTTCAACATATATATGAAACCACTGGGTGAGATCATCCGTGGTTTTGGGGTATGGTATCATCAATATGCTGATGATACCCAACTTTTCATGTCCACCCCAAACCACCCAAACAATGCCCTCGACGTGATGTCCCGATGCCTGGAGGCTGTGCGGATCTGGATGGGGAGGAACAGGCTCAAGCTCAATCTCTCCAAGACTGAGTGGCTGTGGTTTCCGTCATCCCGATTTGAGCATCTTGTTCCATCTTTGATGATAGGAGGAGAAGCTTTATCCCCCTCAGAAAGGGCCTGCAATTTGGGAGTCCTCCTGGATACGCGGCCTAGTTTAGAAGAACACCTGACGGCCGTGACCAGGGGGGGGCTTTTACCAGGTTCACCTGATACATCAGTTGCGCCCCTTTCTGTATCGGGATGCTCTGTGCACAATCACTCATGCCCTCGCCCTTTCTCGCCTGGACTACTCTAACACTCCCTACATGGGGCTGCCCTAGAAGAACACCCGGAGGCTTCAACTGGTCCAGAATGCGGCCGTGCGGGTTATCATGGGGGTACCTAGGTGCTCCCATGTTACACCCCTTTTAGGAGGCCTGCACTGGTTGCCGGTTGTCTTCCGGGTGTAATTCAAGGTACGAATTATGACCTTTAAAGCTCTCCATGGCTTAGGCCCAGGGTACCTGCAAGACCACCTACTGCCACCGGTAGCCTCCCACCATCCAGTGCGATCCCACAGAGTTGGCCTCTTCAGGGTGCCATCGGCCAGACAGTGTCAGCTAGCAACCCCCGGGGGAGAGCCTTCTCTGTGGGAGCGCCTTCCCTCTGGAATGAGCTGTCCCCAGAGCTTTGCATAATTCCCGACCTCCGGTCCTTCTGATGCGTGCTAAAAAGTTGGCTTTTCCAGCAAGCCGGCCTCGCCTGAATAGAATAAAATATAGGATTAATTTGGTTGTTAATTTAAATTTAATTTTTAAATTTTAATTGTAACTATCAATTGGGGGTTTTTTGGATACTTTATTTAATGTCCCTTTTAATTTTTGTAATACGTGTTTTCTTTTATGTTGTACACTGCCCTGAGTCCTTGGGAGAAGGGCAGCATATAAATCCAATAAACCTAAACCTCTGAATAAAATAAAATGTACGGTATATAAGAAAAAAAAAGACCCTCAATCCATTCCAGATTTTTGCTGACTACCCAAACCCAGCATCCATATGGAAAGGGAAGTTTTCTAGATTCCTCACAGGTGGAGGTTGTCAGGTTCTTGGAACTTGTCTGATGATTTTAAATTTTTAACTTTTGTGGACTTTTTTATATTTAGATTAACAGAGTTGGAATGGACCTTGTAGGTCATCTAGTCCAACCTTTGCCCAAGCAGGAGACCCTACACCATTTCCGATCAATAGCTGTCCAGCAGTGACGTGCGGTGAGGTTTATCGCTGGTGAGGCAAGTGGGCAAAAGCCATCCTATGTTGGCGCGGCGGCAGGGCTTTAAAAAAGATAAGTACCAGCAGAGGTTCTCTCTCTCTCTCTCTCTCTCTCTCTCTCTCTCTCTCTCACACACACACACACACACACACACACACACACACACACACACAAATGTGTTATAATAATACAAATTACAATTACTTACAAATTACAATAATTTTGAATTCCTCCCCCCTCCCTCGGACCCACATACCTTTTCCAGCTGTTTCACAGAGGATTTCAACTCTCCTCTTGTCTGCCATGATGAAAATGTAAAAAATGTAAAAAGAAAAAGGCAAGAGCTGCTGAAGTAAGGCGGGGTTAGCTGCTGCCAGAGCCTCCAATGGGTGACTCTGCTTAACTGTTTAAAAAAAGCCTCTAAAAAAGTGTCCTCTGCAGGAGGAGGCGAGAGAACCAAGTGCCTCATCTACATAAGGAATTTTTCGCCTTTTAACCCTTTCTTAACTCTGCTCAAGTGAGCATAAAGTCAGACTAAATGAGGCACGTGGTTGTCTCGCCTCCTCCTGCAGAGGGCACTTTTTAAAGAGGCTTTTTTAAACAGTTAAGCACTAAGCAGAGTCATCCACTGTGACTCTGGGAGCAACTAGCTCAGCCTTTTTTCTTTTAATTTTTTTTCTTTTCATGATGACAGTGGTGAGGCCCTACCTCCCCTGCCTCCCCTGCCTCCCCTGACTGCACATCACTGCTGTCCAGTCTCTTCTTGAAAGTCTCAAGTGATGGAGCTCCCACAACTTCGGAAGGCAACTTCTGTTCCATTGGTTGATTATTCTCACTGTCAGAAAGTTCCTCCTTATTTCCAGGTTGAATCTCCCCTTGGTCAGCTTCCATCCATTGTTCCTTGTTTGGCCTTCAGGTGCTTTGGAAATAGCTTGACAGCTCCCCTTTCTGTGGCAGCTCCTCAAATATTGGAAGACTTCCGTCATGTCTCCCCTGGTCCTTCTCTTCACTAGAATAGCCATGCCAGTTCTTGCAACATACAGGAAAAAAGTCCAGAAGGTACAGTATCTACATGGTGCTCAGAAAACAACTTGCACCTAAACACTAGCAAGACTAAGGAGATGGTGCTGGACTCCCAGAAGCAGAGAAAAGAATCTGCTCCATTCTACATCAAGGGGGGACTGTATGGAGAGGGTCTTCTTTTTCAAATTTCTGGGAGTCCATCCTAGGCAAGATCTCACCTGGAAAAATAACACGATCGAGGTGGTCAAGAAGGCTCAACAGAGACTCCATTTCCTTAGGATCTTGCGGAAAAATCAGGTGGAACAATGACTGATGACTAAGATAGAAAGCATCCTTACATATTGTGTTATGGTGTAGTACGCTGGCTTGACAGCCACAGACAGAAAGGCATTACAGAGGCTGATAAGCACAGCACAAAAAATATGGGCTGTCCCCTGACACCACTGGATGAAATTGCCAGCACCCCTCAACCGAGTGAGGAAAATCCTCAGAGATGATTCACACTCTGGTCAACACTTCTTTACTCTCTTACCATCGGGCAGGAGATAAGGAAGCATAGCTAGCTGAATGAATAGGCTGAAAAATAGCTTTTATCCGTGGGCTGTCAGACTTCTGAACATAACACCCCAATTAGGTTTAACATGATAGACTTGCAGGGCCAATGCAATGTGCAGCATGTTCATATCGATGTAATATAATATAATCTTACATATATACATATATGTAGGTATATGGGAATGTGTGTTAGTTATTACTTATTTGGGTTTAGGGATTCTATTTCTTTCATTTATTGAGTTATTGAGAAGTATTTTGTGTTTTGTGGGTGGGGGGGGTGCACTTTCAACTTCATTGTACACATGTTGTGCATTGACAATAAAGGTTTGATTTGATTTGATTTGAAACTCATTGGCAGAGATTCAAAGTTAGCAAAGACTCCAGGTGTTCATCCTGGATTTTCTTGTAGGCCAAGCAAGGGAAATAAGACCACAAAACATAACTTCAGTAGATCTTAATTAGAGCAGAGACCCACATTTGGGGGTCAATGGGTGTGATTGAAGAGAATGTTATGGAGACACTTACAAAATGGCAGCCTTGGGAAATATGCCAGTCAAAAAGGCACCTTTGCCAGAAGACAAGGGATGATTGTCTCCCATATTATTGTCCAAGAAAACCTTTAGGATCCCCTTTGGGAATCAAATGACTAGAAATGCAGTAATGCCTGAGCCAGATGTTTTATGCCATGCTAATTTCCCCTTGACTCCAACCTGAAGGAGTTTTCATATTTTGATGTAATGGTAGACAAAACAATTCAAAGGAGATTGGCTAAATCCTTGCCATCTGTCTTGCCTTGCCCAGATCCAGCCATCTGTTAAGAAAAGGAAGTAGGTCAGGTGTTAGCATAGGGGCCGCCTGGTTCTCCATGAGGGATCTGGGAAGGGACCCTTCAGCCGGGAAAGCAGTCTCGGAGACACCCAGCCTGGTCTTTAGGCTTGGTTGCCGCAAAGTTCTGGGTTTGGATTCTCTGTGGAGACGAACAGATGTGCTTATGACTGATGTTTGTCCATCATGTTCAAAGGGGACTTTGCTCAAGTAAGAGACTCTATACCATTTCAGATAAATGTCTGTCTTAAAAATCCCCATTAATGGAGCACCCACAACTTCTGAAGACAGACTATTCCACTGGTTAATTGTCCTCACTGTTAGAAAGTCTCTCCTTAATTCTAGGTTGCCTTTCTCCTTGATAGTTTCCATCCATTGTTTCTTGTCCTGCCTTCTGGTGTTCTTGGAGAATAAATTGACCTCCCTCCTCTTTGTGGCAGCCTCTGTCAGACCTGTCCCAGTGGGTTCCCTCAGTAAAGCAAGATTCTTGAATCCATTGGTGTGAATCAAAAGAACTTTTACTGAGAGAAACTGGACGCAGTAAAGTCAAGTGGAATCAGAGGGTCCTGCTCAAAGCGTAAAGCAAATCTTTCGGTTTCCTAATCCCAACTCCCTGCCCAATCCACCGACAGCCAATGCAATGCTGAGAAGATGTTTTGAGAACGCTGAGGTGCTCGGCAGATACCAGTTCACTCTCTGGGCGCATGGAACCTGGTGGAAACAGGTTCACATAGTAAAGGTAAAGGTAAAGGTAAAGGTTCCCCTCACACCTACGTGCTAGTAGTTCCCAACTCTAGCAGTTTGTGCTCATCTCCGTTTCAAAGCCAAAAAGCCAGCGCTGTCTGAAGACGTCTTCGTGGTCATGTGGCCGGCATGACTAAATGCCAAAGGGGCACGGAACATTATTACCTTCCCACTAAAGGTGGCTCCTATTTTTCTACTTGTATTTTTACATGCTTTTGAACTGCTAGGTTAGGGCAAGAAGCTGGGACAAGTGGCACTAGGGATTCAAACCGCCAAACTATCGACCTTTCTGCTCAACCAGCTCAGTGTCTTAGCCACTGAGCCACCCTGTCCCTTCTCATAGCAGCAGAGGCTATTAACTGTTTTGCTGCATAGTATATTACTTCCTGCTGTTTTCTACATTTTCATACCTAGTTGCTGTTTTATAGTTGTCAGGCTTTTACAGGGTGGAGTTCCTAGCCTTATGCCTAAGCGTCCTCCTTTATCCAGGTTTGGACTGGCAATGGTGGTTGATGAGTTACTCAATTCACCCAGTGCCGCCCCCCTCAGGCGGAGTTGTCGATTGGGAGGCACTCGTCCAACACACTGATCACAACTGGCCGGCAGCCAATAGAACGTGCCCAACAGTTTGTATACCTTGGTAGCATCTTATTTGTATTTATTAGTTTGTCAAACGTGTACAAGATAGCAGGTATAAATATAAGCATGGATATAAAGAAAAGAAATGAATACAAATAGATGGGGAAATTACAGAGGTGGTATTCAGTAGGTTCTGACCAGTTTTGGAGAGCCGGTAGCGGAAATTTTGAGTAGTTCAGACAACTGGTTAAATACCACCTCTGGCTGGCCCCGCCCCCATCTCTTTTCTGCCTCCCAAGTCCTAGTTGATTGGGAGGTAATGGAGATTTTGAGGTAACCTTCCCCTGCCATGCCCACCAAATCATTCCCATCAAGTCACACCACACCCACCAAGCCATGTCCACAGAACCAGTAGTAAAAAATTTGGAATCCCACCACTGGGACAGTAGGACAGAGATGTTAGGCACGCTGGTGCATTTATGTATGCCCCCTTTATGGATCTCTTAGGAATGGGGTAAAGTCCATGGTAGACAGTTTAAGGTTGAAGCTGTAAATTGTGTCTAATCCTTTTTCCAACTTATCACAAGATGGCAGCATAGATCCAGATGTCAAACACAGAATTGGTAAAGCTTCAGCAGCATCCTGGTGCTTACGACCTATTTGGTCAGCTCCAACAATAGATAACAAGACCAAGTTACAGCTTTATAAGACAATCGTTGTGCCAACAGTGATGTACACAAGTGAAACATGGGCATCAACAGAACGCACAGTACAAAAGCTCAGTATGTTCCATCAACATTGCCTGTGGAGAACTCTGTGTGTCACTTGGCATAACTGCGTCACCAATGAGGAAATTATCCAGCGGAATGGATCCAGGAAGTTGTGGGCCATTGTGATAGAATGTTGACTGTGCCTAGCCGCCCATATTCTTCTCCTGCCAGAATATCGATACTCAAAAAACTCTGTATGATGGGAACTGCTGGAGGGAAAGTGGAGTCAGGGTAGACCATGCCAAACTTGGTTTAAAGATGATTTGTGGACAGTGGATATCAAATGGGAAGATGCCGAAGACACTGCCATGGGTAGAATTCATTGGAAGAAGCTTTGCGCAAAAAGAACCAATGATGATGATGGAATGAAATAACTGCAAAACATTTCAGGGAGGCAAATTACATCCAGTCCTCTTACTTTGTAAGAATCCTGCTTCCCTCAGCCTCAGACCTGGTGAGAGAAAACTCCTTTCTGCTTTCAGCGACCTAGGAGCAAGGGCGCAAGGAGCCTTCTCCGCTCTGTTGGTACAAAAACATAAGGATAGTTTAAACCTAGAAACTGGCACTTGGCAGAGGCCTAGAGCAGGGATGGTGAACTTTTTTGATGCTGAGTGCCAAAAAGGTTGCATGGAAATGTCATGCATGCTTGTCAGGGCCACACTCTGGAAAAGCCGAACTTCTGGGTTCTAGCGTGCAGGCTCTCTCAACAATCAGCTGGCCAGCACGCATGCACACACCGGTTTTCGGCACTGCCGTACACGCAAAGGGATTGTGTTTCAGAAAAGCCAAAGTTGCGGGTTCAGGCACTCATGTGCACCCAACAATCAGTTGGCTGAAATGCATGCTCACACCAGTTTTCAGCACTGCTGTGCACACAGACAGATGATCGTCACACATACATGCGTCCCAGAAACCCAGAAGACAAACATGCAAGGCTGCACGTGCCAGGTGAAATGGCTTCGTGGCAGTGGTGGGTTTCAAAATTTTTTAGAACCTCTTCTGTAGGTGTGGCCTGCTTTGTGGGAGTGGCTTGCCAGCCATGTGACTGGGTAGGCATGGCCAACTTGTAAAATGTGGTGAAACTCACTTAACAATGCTCTTGCTTAGCAACCAAAATATTGGCTCAGAAACTCTGGCATTTGAAGCACGCAAGTCTTAAAGCTGTCAAGTTACAAGACCCTTGCACCCCTAACCCTTTAGGGGAAAAAAACCCGGATGTTCAAACTTGACAGCTTTAAGACTTGTGGACTTCAACTCCCAGAATTCCTCCTCTCGCTCTTCATCTTGATGATGTGTGGATGGGCGGGGGGAGAGAGCTGGAACCGGTTCTAAATGGCACTGTTGATTTGTGGAACCTCTTCTATAGAAGAAGTTAGAACTGGCAGGAACCCACCCCTGCACTTTGGGCACACATACCCTAGGTTCGCCATCACGGGCCTAGACAACTGAAGCATCAGATTAAAACCTCCGAGGCACAAATGGGCGTAACATTGCCTATTTAAAATCACATTGAGTTTAGACAGAATATAGCTAGCTAGCTAGCTAGATAGCTAGATAGCTAGCTAGATAGCTAGATAGATAGATAGATAGATAGATAGATAGATAGATAGATAGATAGATAGATAGATAGATAGATAGATAGATAGATAGATAGCAAACAACATCAAAGCTTAGACAACATCAAAGCAAATGTAGGATAAGGGTCTTCCTGCACCTCTTCCTCCTCTTCCTCTTCTGGTGTTGAGTGGTTCTTCCACCTCTAGCGGCCCTAACCATTGTTTTTTGATGCTGTTGTCATCTGTCTTTGATGTTGCCTCTCCGTCTTCTTCTGGGCCTGCCTTGCGTTCTTTGGCCTTGTCCTCTTTTTGCGTACACCTTGTATGGTGTAGCTTCCCAAGACATTCTGTCTAGGTGAGCAAACCACTTCTAGTCTTGGTATATAGTTTATGATTGGTTTTATTCCAATTCTTTCTCATTTTAAGTTCTCATTTTTATCTTATCCCTTCTGGTCACTCCAGGAGCTTTCCTCAAAACATCTCATTTCTATGGTGACTAACTTGAATACATGTGTCTATGTTTGGCACTGGTAACATAGATTGAGGATTAATAGGCTTTGTATGGGATGCTTCTTTGTGCTGTTCAGCACTCCTTATGTTATAGGAGTGGGGCTAACTGGCCCAATACTTAGTTAGCCTCCCTGCATTGTATGTTAATCTCTTCATCCATTTTTCCATTTTCAGTTGTTTCTAGATATTTGAACTCTGGTACCTGTTTTATACTTACCGTATTTTTCGGAGTGTAAGACGCACCTTTTCCCCTCAAAAAACAGGCTGAAAATCTGGGTGCATCTTATACACTGAATACAGCACTTTTTGCCTCCCTAAACCCTGTCCCCTTCACCAAAATGGCTGTGCAAAGCCTTTAGGAGGCTTTCAGACAGCTTCTGGGGATGGGGAGGGCAGAAATGAGCAAAAAATGGGCTGTTTTTTGCTCAATTTTGCCCCCCCAGCCCCCAGGAGCAGTCTATAAGCCTCCTAAAGGCTATCCATGCCCTTTTTTTTGACAAAAAGTGGGGCCATTTTGGGGAGATTTGCAGAGTGCAAAAACTTTTTTTTTAAAAAATTGCCTCTTCAAAACCTTGGTGCATCTTATACTCTGAAAAATACGGTATATCATCTATTACTATGTTTAGGGTGTGCTTTTTTCTACTGATTGCCATTACTTCTGTTTTCTCTTTGTTTTCTCTTTGTTGATATTCCTTCCTTTCACTGATCTTAGCATGACCCAATGAACTTTTGTACCGTCTTCTGTTAGTAACCACTAACAGGCTACCTGACGGGGTTCCAAGTCATAGACCCAAAGTAAGCAAAACTCTGAGGCAGGTAGATTCCTCAAAGAATAGCTTTACTGGGTATATCATATTGGCACAGATCTGGTGAAAACCAACTCTGAAAGTTCCCACAGTTTTCACCTAATTAAAAGTAAGAGTTTCCCTCAACCCCAAACAATCAGACACATGGTGTCTGATCAAGATGCTGTCTGGTTGCTTGGTGACACCACTCCTCCTTCCTCTGGCCAGGTGTGAGAAAGTCCTTGGTTCCCAAGAGAAAGTATTTTATTTTGTCTACAAACCACCAGCTATCTCTAATCCCACCCCCCCATCCCTCAGCTCCAGTGTGGCAACACTAAAGTTCCAAGATACTTTGGTCATGCCAGTTTTAGGGTTGCCACTACCACTGTAATCTCCCATTATGTACAGCAGTGGTTCCCAAACTTGGCAACTTTAAGACTTGTGGACTTCAACTCCCAGAATTCTCCAGCCAGCAGAGCTCTGGGAGTTGAAGTCCACAAGTCTTAAAGTTGCCAAGTTTGGGAACCACTGATGTACAGCATACTTTTAGTTTCCACTTTCTCTATCCGTTCAGAGAGTTCATCAAAGAACTTGTCTTTTTGTTCTTCTGTCTAGTTACAATTGCGTAGGGCGTATAATTATGCATATATTTCAATTTGCTCTCCTCTTTTGATTTCCAATTATTCTGTCAAAATAGTTGTAGATATCTATATGCCATATCGATATGCTTTTTGCTATGAGTGGATGTACCTGTCAGCCTCTGCTTCGCTTGCTTGTTTTCGACTGTCATTGCAACGGGGGGAGGGCATGGTATTTGGGATGGGAATAACTGGTATAGGAGGATTAGTCAAAAAGGGAGTTTTGTTCTCACCATATTCTGCGCATGCTGATGGCTGATGTTTGGACCTGGTCAAGGCCGACTGTCCTGCATACCAACCTGATGATGCTTCTTGGAGATGCAACCCACATGACACCTAAGGGAGTTGCAGATTGGGCAATGGGGTGGGGGGTTGTTGGGGGGAGGGAGTTGGGTGAATGTTTGATATATATGATTTCGCGCTTTTCTGCCTCAGACCTTGCTTTACTTTGCTGCTATCTATTCATGACCAGTAAAAGTACTTTTAATTCCACCAACAATGGAGTTGAGAGGTTTCTTTCTAGGTTACTGAGGGAGGCGCGCCTAACATTACCAAGGAGCCGACTCTATTCTTTGCTGTGTCCCCTTCTGAGTAAATAAACAAGTCTCCTTTGTGAACTTTCTCTGGCCTTTATGTTTTACATCAGCTAGTCCCATTATTTTGATCCCTTTTCTTTCTATTATTTCTAAAATTTATTCTGTTTTATTTCCCCAGCTGGTTATGTTCAAGCTTCCTATTTTGTGCATCACTGTTCTGTCTTTTCGATCATTGCCATGGTCATTTCCCTTTAGATCAGACCGTTTGTATCTCCTTTTAATTTCTGTAGCAATATACCATATTTTTCAGAGTATAAGATGCTCTGAATTATAATAAGTACCTAGCTTTTGGGGAGGAAAACAAGGGGGAAAAATCTGCCTCCCAGCAATTTTCCTCCTTGCAGCAAACAGCAAAGAGTACAGACAATATATATTGTTTGTGGTATTATATTTCAGACTATACTATACAGGTTAGGGGTGAAATCCTCCCGGTTCAGCCCGGATCAAATGAACTAGTAGGGATGAATGCCCTTATTTATCTATCAAATTTATATAGCAGCCCATCTCTCTAGAAGTGACTCTGGGCAGTATACAACAATCACATAAAACCACAATATAAAAACAATCATTATAAAAATAATCAGTAAAATAGATAATCATTAATAACTTTTTTAAAAAAGCCATTAAAAATTAAAGTATGCAAGCCACAGTGAAGAGAAAAAGAGATTTGACATACAGCATTGTATGTTATTCATGTGCTTTTATTTGACATGTGGAAGGTTGCAGTCACATGCGGTGTGCATGCTAATTCCATGGGGACCTCTACGAGTCTCTCTATATTATGCTCTTTCTTTGACAACAGGCCTTTCGGTGATGGAAAAGATGATACTAAAAAAAGGTGTGTCTTCTGTTATTCCCACTGGCTAACCTTCTGAGTAGCTTCTAATAATGAATGAATCATATTTGGAAGGCAGTTGCTTTGAACTTCCAAAGAAGAAAAACATGTTTCATCTCAAGATTGTCCAAATGTTTGTTTATGCATTAGGGCTTGCTACTCCTGAAAACCTTTACTGGTTTGAAGGCTTCGAATGGCTTCCTCCCCCATTTTCCACATAAATAATAGTAAACTCTGAATAAACCTTGACCATTTAGAGAAAAGGCAGCAGTTTCCATGATGAAGGAATATATGAGAGACCCTTGGTGCTCTCTAAGCTTGGTTGTTTTCTTGCAGACATTTCATTACTCAAACTAGGTAACATCATCCGCACTGGGCAACCCTAGCACTGATAATATTACCTAGTTTGGGTCATAAAATGTCTTCAAGAAAACAACCAAGCTCAGAGAGCACCAAGGACCCCTCATTTCAATGCTGAGCTACAACAATTCCCCTTTAAGGAATATATATCCTGCCAAAAGAAACAGATGGAAATGAAATAGAAATATCTTCAAAAAGTCTGTAATACTGGAAAAGATGAACAACCAAGGGACCAAGGACATGGAGTTCCAGGACAAAGTTAGAGGTGACAGTGACAGTTCAGCCGAACTGGTAGCTGGAACCAGCAGTGACCCAGGCCTGCCATGCCCTCGAATTGGTTCTCCCAGTGGTGCCATAGATGCTGCCATCTTGTTTTTTGCTTCTGCACATGCGCAGAACAATTTTAGTTGTACTGCGCATGTGCATGGCATATCCCTGAGGGAACCAGCAGTAAGTAGTCTCTGCCAGAACTCACCCCTTGTAGGTGACCCTAAAATGGCAGAAATGGGGTGATAAAAAAGGGCACTTGGGCACCATCAAAACATCTACAGAATCCATCTTTTCTCAGGTTGAGAATAGTACTTTTCAAAGCTAGACATTAATATTCTATCATTTGCATAGCTGCACAGGAGACACCCCAAAATTCCATTAACTGAGTGTACTTGTCCATATGATGACAAATAGATTAGAGATTAAATCCATTTCTCGTGTATTATTACGTTGTAAAATTTACAGGCTTATTAATTCTACAAATTCTGTCTTTAATATGTAAATTCCTACAAAGACTAGACAACTTCTATGTGAATTGTCTTCTAGAAGGTATGAAACTATTCATTACTTGCTCAGTAGCCAAATGTTATGTTGCCACAATGAAAACAAGGTCTAACTCATCCCAGAAATAAACATTTCTGATTTATTCATCACTTCAGATTTAATATGCACATTCTGCCATATTTAAAATTGTATTTTGCAGCTTATTTAGTTTGGATGAAAGAGTGGGTGAGTTTAAGAAATAGGAGGTTATTGGAATTAGAAGGATATGATTTAAGATTTGAATGGCATGGTTATTTGTGGTAAAACAGTTAAAATGAATGTAGATTTTTAAAAAGCTTTTATTAGATATGCCATATGAAACAGGCATATGGTAAAATTGTCTCCTAAAATCCCTTTATAGTTGACACCCCAAGAAGCCTATTTAGAAGGAAAATGATAATTAAGGAAAAATAATTAACAAATACTGAGTTGTTGAATTTTTCTCAAGGACAATTAAAACCAAGAGAAAATCTGGAGTTGGAAGGTTGTACGTTGTACGTTGGTTTCCTTTTGCTCAGCTAATGGAAAGATTTAAGTTGGATAAGAAGAATTATGAATTTAAAAGTCTAAAACTGAATTTGATATAGAGCTCTGTACAAATGATGATATTGTTAACCTACATTATATGTATAACCTTTACTAAAAATGGAAACTGAATGAACAAGTTAAAGATTGCATGATAAAATAGGAAAAAATAAAAGACAATGTACAGTTGGACCAATCAGGGAATATATGAAAGAAAGGATTGAAATTAACATTGAATTATAATCTTAAACTCTCAAAAATGATGTGTGATTAGTACACAGCATTAGATAAGTTGTCA
This sequence comes from Thamnophis elegans, assembly GCF_009769535.1. Lineage (NCBI taxonomy): Eukaryota > Metazoa > Chordata > Lepidosauria > Squamata > Natricidae > Thamnophis > Thamnophis elegans. The sequence continues at coordinate 37,851,637 of NC_045552.1, forward strand.
AACATGTAAAAGGGAATTTCAAATATTTGTTTGACATGTAATCAAACTGAGGGAACATTTTTTTCATCTTTTGTGGACATGTAACAAAGTTAGAGAGGGACGCAGTGGCTCAGTGGCTAAGACGCTGAGCTTGTCAATCAGAAAGGTTGGCAGTTCGGCGGTTTGAATCCCTAGCACCACATGACAGAGTGAGTGCCCATTACTTGTCCCAGCTTCTGCCAACCTAGCAGATTGAAATCATCTAAAAATGCAAGTAGAAAAATAGTAGCCACCTTTGGTGGGAAGGTAACAGCGTTCCGTGCATGTTTTAAGTTGGATCATTACCTTTTCATGCAAAAGTTTAGCATAAAAAAGATAAAAATAAAGGTTCCTCACGCACATATGTGCTACTCATTCCTGACTCTAGGGGGCACTGCTCATCTCCATTTCAAAGCCGCAGAGCCAGTGCTGTCCAAAGACGTCTCCGTGGTCATGTTGCCGGCATGTCTAAATGCTGAAGGTGCCCGGAACGCTGTTTCCTTCCCACCAAAGCTGGTCCCTATTTTTCTACTTGCATTTTTACATGTTTTCGAACTGCTAGGTTGGGACAAGAAGCTGGGACAAGTAACGGGAGTTCACTCTGTTACATGGCACTAGGATTCAAACAGCCAAACTGCCAACTATTCTGATCAACAAGCTTGGCATCTTAGCCACTGCGTCTTTCTGAGATTTAGCATGAAGGTACCCAAATATTTTTAGAGCTTATTTACTTTTATGAAATTTTGTCAGTCTTTTGTAGGTGGGCATCCGAGTGATGTTTGGCTGATATGTATATTCATATCAGCAGAATTACAGCAGAATAAATAAACTGGAAAGATTGAAAAGATGATAGGCTAGTGCTTGCATCACAAATGGATAAAATGCTTTCTTGATCAGTAATGGGATGCAAACATCACCAAACCTAGTTGGGTTGGAACAGATTTAGCAGATCCGTTACTTCTTCCAAAAACTTACTACTGCTGTTGAAAATGAAAACTGAATGGCTCGCTTTTCCATTCTTCCTGAAAGCAAAATTCTTGACAAAACTTTAGCAGGAATTGCTCCCATTTCCTCAGTTATTTTACATTTAAAGTTAGGGGAGGGGGGGAAATGTCCATCAGTTATTACATGCAGATCCCCCCCCCGCCTAGGATTATAGAGCATTTGCTTTCTATTTAACAAAATCTAGCAGCCACAGAAGACTTATCACCTTAGACAAAAGGTGAAATCCAGCAGGTTTTGACAGGTTCTGGAGAACCAGTAGTGGAAATTTTGAATAGTTCGGAGAACCGGTAGTGGAAATTTTGAGTAGTTTGAGTAGAACTGGCAAATGCCACCTCTTGCAGGCCCCAGAATGGAGAGGGAATGGAGATTTTGCAGTATCCTTCCCCTGCCATGTCCACCAAGCCATGTCCACCAAGCAACACCACGCCCATAGAACCGATAGTAAAAGAAATTGAATTTCACCACTGCCTTAGACTAGGGGTGTCAAACTTGATTTCATCAAGGGCTCCATCAGATTTGTGTTTGACCTCGTGTGTGTGTGTGTGTGCGTGTGTGTCTAGGGTGGGCGTGGTTGGCATGATGTCACTTGTGTTGGGGGGCACCTGTGGTGGCCTGTGTGCTCTGCCAGCAAAAACGGACTCCCAAGCTCCACTTTTGTCTGCGATGGCCTCCTTCAACCCTCTGCCAGTGAAAGCGGAGCTCAGGGGGTTACGCATAGCCCTCAAGAGCTCCATTTTCAGCTGGGACAGCCTCCCGCAATCCTCTGCCAGCAAAAATGGAGCTTTGTTTTCGCTAGCAGTGACACAGTGGGCTGGTCCATTGCTATTTCCAGGGGGCCACTGCAGGCCAGCTCTAAGCATCCTGTGGGTTAGATGCGGCCCCAGGCCTTGAGTTCTCATCTTAGAGGTAGAACTAGTTTGTTTTGTATTGTGTCCAACTCTGATTCAAGGCCAAGTATATTGATTGGTCTTTGCTCACACGTCCATTCAGTATGAATATAATGTAATAGAATAACGGAGTTGGAAGGGACCTTGGAGGTCTTCTAGTCCAACCCCCTGCCTAGGCAGCAAACCCTGCACCACTTCAGACAAATGGTTATCCAATCTCTTCTTAAAAACTTCCAGTGTTGGAGCTTTCAGAACTTCTGGAGGCAAGTTGTTCCACTGATTAATTGTTCCAACTGTCAGCCTCCGCTTTGCTGCTGCTTCGGCTGCCATTGAAACGGGGAGGGGGGCATGGTATTTGGGAGGGGACTCATTGTTGTGCTGGAGGAAGATTCTAGAGTTTGAACTGTCCACCTTACTGCGCATGTGGAGGAGGAGTGTTTCCCACCAAGGCCAACGGAACCAGCATTTCATCCTGGTGATGCCTTTCAAAGTTATCTCACACCTGACAATTGGGAGAATTATGATTGGACTGTGCACGGGATGCCAAGGGGAGGGGAATGAATTATACAATATATTATTCGCTTTCGCACCTAAATAATCAGACTTCCCTTCGCGTCGCTTCTATTCATTTATAATTAGTAAAAGTACACTTGATTTCTACCAATGGAGTCCTGTGGTTTTCTTTCCTGATTTTTGAATGAAGAAGGGCTGACACCAACTGTCAGGAAATTTCTCCTCAGTTCTCAGTTGCTTCTCCTTGATTAGTTTTCACCCATTGCTTCTTGTTCTGCCCTCAGGTGCCTTGGAGAATAGTTGGACTCCCTCTTCTTTGTGGCAGCCCGTGAGATATCGGAACACTGCTATCATGTCTTCCCTAGTCCTTCTTTTCATTAAACTAGACCCAGTTCCTGCAACCGTTCTTCATAAGTTTTAGCCTCTAGTCCCCTAATCATCTTGGTTGCTCTTCTCTGAACTCTTTCTAGAGTCTTCACATCTTTTTTACATTGTGGTGACCAAAACTGGATGCAGGATTCCAAGTGTGGCCTTACCAAGGCATTATAAGGTGGTATTAAGACTTCACGTGATCTTGATTTTTTCCCTCTGTTTATGCAGCCTAGAACTGTGTTGGCTTTGTATCTTCCCCAAAATGCTGTCCAGTGTCCTCTAGCCATTTCTGATGTATGGTTTTTGTCCTCATCCAAGGTCACCAATGTTATTTTTATGTCCTGTTATCTACTCTAGACTAATTGTTAGTAAATACCAAAACCGTGTAATGTTCGAAATCCCTGCTTGAAAAATCTTACACGATTTGGTGGATTAATTCCTTAAAATTAAAGCATCTGTAGGAAAAGGCCAATAAAAATATACAGTGCTTCATAGCACACTGTTTTCACTTAATATGCTTAATTGAAACACTAAATTAACGGGGACTACTATGAAAATCCTGAAATGGTTAGCAAGGATTTAGATTTTTTTTAAACGATTCTTTGCCACCATCTAGTGGTCATCCACAATTTGCAACCAAATATGAATGACCGTCCTAGATTAATCTTCCACATCAATTAATTGGCTTCACATAACCATAAGAAAACAAAAACTGAACTTAAAATGTTCAAATATATTACCCACTTTTTATAAATGAACTGGTTAAGTATTTGTGTGTGAGAAGTACTTTTCTTTTTTGTGTTGAAAATATAAATGGTTTTTATTTATTTGATTAGCTGCTCATCTCAACAAGTGACTCTATACAGGTTCCTCAAAGCTGCCTCAGGCATTGTATCCAATGTTCTTATGCTGAGTCAATTCATACATTAAGTAGAAGTATGGCCCACCTTGGAAATGCCAAAGATGTATCTCAGACTTTATCTGCTGGAAAATCGTGGGCTTCTATAACTTTGCATATATGCTGCTTTGCTTGTTTAAACTGCTACATGGATTCTGAAACCTTAGGAGTGAATCATAGAATCCTGGAAGGGACCTTAGAGGTCTTCTAGTCCATCCCTCTGCCCACCTTATGCCATCCTAAACATTGTTCAATCATTTTTTAAAAAAAACTCTTCAGCAATGGAGCACCACAACTCCAACAGGCATTCCATTCCATTGATTAAATGCCCACTATTGGAGAAGAAAGGCTATTTTTGAATGGCCAGACTTTCAGCAGAAGTTGACAGTCTCAAGTGATGCTTTAATGTTGTTTTAAAATTGGCACAGGTGCTAGACTTCTTTGTTCTCTCTTGTTGCAAAGATAGCAAATCTTCAGTATGGACATGTGGTATCTCCTTGGTGGGTATGAGATTTTGCCTTTGTGATACTCCTGTAATGGCATTTATTCACAAGAACCCACTAGAAGTAGTCATCTGTTGGTATGGCATAAAGTACCATCAATTAACTGATGATATTAACTGTCTTAGCTGAAAGACAAAAAAGATAAGAACAAAAAATGGAAAGAGGGACACATAACTAAGGCAGAATATCAGCAGATAACCAGAATCTGCAAAATCTGCAAAAGCCAGGAAAACAAAGGTTTAGAATGAACAAAGACATGGAACAAAAGTCAAAGATATTTTTTTTAACATTTCAACATATAAATAACAAGAAAAAAGTCAAGGAACAGTCAGTCCATTAAAGAGAGAAGATGATGGGGAACTAAAAGGCAACAGAGAGAAAGCAGAGCTGCTTAACTCAATCTTTGCATCAGTCTTCACGCAAAAGTAAACTATAGCCCAACCTACCAAAAATGTAACTGTAAAAGACAGACTAGAAATGATGATGTTTAATGATCTGGGAGGAGTCCTTCATCCTGCCAGCAGTAGGAAAGTCCCTGGGAACTATGTTGCCGAAAATGCCAGAAATCATGCAAATGTGTCTGCCTTTGGTAAATTCCTTAGGACAAAAGATGGCCACTACATATCTGCAGCTCTCAAAAATACATGAAACCAAACAAATACCACAACTTGTCATCCTCTACTTTGCTTGCTTGCTATCGGCTGCCATAGTAATGAGGAGGGTGGGGGCTGGAGGTATTTGGGAGGGGGAATTACTGGTGCTGGAGGAGTTATCAAGAAGGGAGTTTTGTTCTCACCCTCTTCTGCACAGGCTGTTGGCTTGTGTTTGGTCCTGGTCAAGGTCAACCATCTCTGCATACCAACTGGACGAGGCTTTTTGAAGATGTACCCCACATGACATCTTAGGGAGTTGCAGATTGGACGCTGGGCTAGGGTAATTGGGGGAAGAGTGCTGGGTAATGTTTGATATGTATATGTTCACACCTTTTTGGCTCAGATCTTGCTTTTCTTTCACTGTTTTTTTTTTCATAACCAGTAAAAGTATCTTAATCTCTATAAAATGGAGTTGGGAGGTTTTTTTCTTGGTTATTGAAGGAGGCACACCTGACACAACTTATCTATGGGGCCCAGATCAGAGGTAGTATTCAGCAGGTGCTGACCAGTTCTGGAAAATTGGTAGCGGAAATTTTGAGTAGCTCGGAGAACCGGCAAATACTACCTATGACTGGCCCTGCTCCATCTATTCTCTGCCTTCTGAGTCCCAGCTGATCAGGAGGAAATGGGAATTTTGCAGGATCCTGCCACACCCACCAAGCCATGCCATGCCACGCCCACCAAGCCACACCCACAGAACCGGTAGTAATTTTTTTTTGAATCCCACCACTGGCCCAGATGCACCCCTTCTCCAGCTTTGCACCATTGCACAATGCAATTATTACCAGAGATGTGACTGATTAAGAGAAGATCCCACCAACTCCTGTGCTCATCCAGCTTCCTTCTTTCACCTCTTTTTGATTGTAATCTATTACTCTTATTGGGTATATTTATTGTTCATGTTTTTTATTGGCTTTTTATGTTTATAAGATGCCCAGAGTCTCCTTGAAGCAAGATGGGTGGGAAACAAATCAGTCAATCAATAAAATCTCCTTGATGAGCTTCTCTCCAGATTTCCTGCTTAGAATAGTGTATGATCAGGCAAAAGCTCCTATTAAACAGAGCAGAGCCGATTCAGAGCACCGGCTGGATTTAGCCAGGGCTCTGAACTTTATTGCTAGGTATTAACCCGTCCTCTGCCTCCCTTGTGGCATATCTCACTAAACCAAAAGTACCTAGACCCAGAAGGGTCTTTACCAGTGGTGGGATTCAGCCAGTTCGCACCTTTTCGGGAGAACCAGTTGTTAACTTTCTAAACAGTTTGGAGAACGGTTGTTGGAAATTATCTCCCTTTCTTTGATTCCACTTTATAGGGCTAATTCTGTAAGGAAGGCAGGAAGGAAACATTCTGGTGTTGTTTCTAGCCTAATCTTTATTGCCCTGCTTACCGAAACTGCCTCTCCCATTAACTCTTATGACAGTGTAACTGCTAAGGCGAAGCGCCCATCAACCTGAGTGACGTTGAGTTGGCCATGCCCACTCAGTCACATGACCACCGAGCCACAATTACCCAGTGGACATTAAGGCAGAGAACCGGTTGTTAAATTCTTTATTTTTTAAAAATAGTTTTTATTAAACATTTTCTAGTTTACAAAAGAACAAGAAAAAATACAAAAACAAATACAGAACAGATAAAAGCACAAACAACATAACAATATAATATACTTTTACAGCTTCCTGTATCAGCATGTATATTCTGCTTTGGTAATTTACTATTCAATTTTTGTCTTCTCATAGTTTTTAACAATTCTAATGGTAATGTAATAATTATATTATAATATAATAGTATAGTGCATATAATCAAATTTTACATATATACATTTTTCTTAATAATATAATCAATAGTTTTCAAAACTTTTATTTATTGTTTTGGCTTCTATTCTCTAGCCGCTTGTACAGTCTACTCCAAATTTTACAATAGTCCAACTCTTCTCTTTCTTTTAACTCACTGTTGTTAAATTATTTGAATCCTACCACTGGTCTTTACCCTGGCATTATGCCATACCCTGTCCTCAGCTGACCCAGGAAAATTCCTCAGCCAAAGAGATTGCGATCCCTGAGCACAGAAGCAACGTTGTCTCTTCTTTCCTTGTGCCTGCACTACAGAGACATTCATGCCAGCTTCATCTGAGCATTTAGGCATCAATACCCATTGTGCACAGTTCTGTACCATCTGGTTGCTTTCAGGTGCCAACCTGCTGCAACATACTGTACAGTGTTGCCAGCTTCTGTGCCAGCCGTGTTCAATATTTGTGGGACCATCACCTGTGCTTGGGACTCACCTTGATGAAGTATGTCTAATGAGCACCTTGTCTGGAATATTTGAAGGCTCTGCACCTTGATAGATAAAGTCTTTTACATACTAACCTTTAATGCCCCCTAAACACATTTAATTCTCCTACCATTCTTTTAGAATTTCTCTCTCTCATTCTCTCATCTATACTTTCATATGTATAAAATATATCTTTTATTTAACTTTCAGTAATTATTTTTAGATTTCTAGTCTTACTATTTTTAGATCCTTTGTGTGCCTTTTGAATGACAACATTCCTATATTTGTCTACGTTCGTCAGTCTAAAAAATATTTGCCTTGAAACCAAATCATTATATATTCTACCCCAAGCATCCTTTGTAATAGAGACAATATTACATTTTTGCAATCATTTCAGCGAAGGGTCTAGTAATTAACCAGATCTCTCATCTCACTTCCAATATCTTTGCTGTCTTCAATGAATATTCTGCTTCAAATAAATAATTCAGTTCCAGCTTTGCAAACATAAAAACTAGGAAAAATTGTGGCATATTGAGCCATGGTGATGAAGTGGTTAGAGTGCAATATTGCAGACTACTTCTGTTGACTGTCGGCTGCCTGCAGTTCAGCAGTTCAAATCTCACTGGGCTCAAGGTTGACTCAGCCTTCCATCCTTCTGAGGTGAGTAAAATAAGGACCCAGATTGTTGGGGGCAAGAGGCTGACTCTGTAAACTGCTCAGAGAGGGCTTTAAAATACTGTAAAGTAGTATATAAATTTAAGTGCTATTGCATATGTGACCAAAAGTTCCTTTTCAAAAACTTCCCCTTACAGTTTTTAACATTTACCCGTAAAGCATAAAGTGTGTGTGTGTGTGTGTAAAATAATCTCTTGGTGAGTTTCGCTTGCTTGTAATAATTGTGATAATATTAGTGTTGCATAGTTTATTATATATTGCTTAATGTTTGTAATTTTCCTTTCCCTTTTTATTTTCATTTTTCCTTGCATTTTAAAATTGGCCTCTGAGGCCATGGGGAGCATGGAAGTAACACAGAGGTAATGGGGGGCAGTGGCACATACATGAAAACATTGTCATGCAAAGGATCTGATTTTTGTGCTTGCATCAAATTGGTGATGCCGTTTCATAGCCATCTGAGCAATGACATCATAATACCCATTTCATTTGGATAACTTCATGACTTTTATGGATATTCCAAGCACAGCAGCAAAGACAAAGTTTTCGGTTAAAGGTAAATTGTTAAAGTCTGTTGAATCTTAAAACTGCAATGTGCTCTACATGGGGCTGCCCTTGAAGAGCATCCGGCGACTTCAGCTAGTGCAGAACGCAGCCGCGCGAGTGATTGCGGGTGCACCCCGATTCACCCGCATTACACCTATCCTCCGCGAGCTGCGCTGGCTACCTGTCGATCTCCGGATGCGCTTCAAGGTGCTATTGACCACCCATAAAGCCCTACATGGCAGTGGATCTGGATACTTGAGAGACCGCCTTCTGCCAATTACCTCCCTACGGCCTATAAGATCTCATAGGTTAGGCCTCCTCCGCATCCCATCGGCCAGCCAATGTCGGCTGGCAACCACAAGGAGGAGGGCCTTCTCAGTAGCGGCCCCGACCCTTTGGAACGAGCTCCCCGTAGAGATTCGCACCCTCTCCACCGTCCAGGCCTTCCGCACAGCCTTGAAGAACTGGCTCGCCCGTCAGGCCTGGGGATAAGGACCATTACCCCGCCCGAATGTTGTATGCATGTTGCGCATTACTTTTATTATGTGTTGTTGTCTTAGTATTGTATTGTATTGTATTCCCCTCTCCCTGGTTTCTGTGAGCCGCCCTGAGTCCCCTCAGGGAAAAGGGCGGCCTACAAATAAAATCAATTCGAAAAATTCAATTCGAAAACGATCATTTTGCCCTTCCAGAACCTTCATGCTCCAAGAAGTAGCAGAACAGGCCATTCCTGTCCACTTCTGGGCTACTCTGGGAAGGGGAGGTGCCTCGTTACCTTCATCAATAGCATTCTGCTTCTTTCAGCATAGCCAAAAAAACCTGGCTGATCATTTTATGATATCGTCCAAGACAGACCAGAGAGGCAAATTCTATCAGGTGTGTCATTCAGATTCAAATTTGATTTGATTTGATTTGATTGGTCTTGTATGCCGCTCACTCCCGAAGGACTCCGGGTGGCTTACAATAAACAGGGGAAGGGGATAAAATAAACAAATAGACAAAACAACAATTTAAAATACATGACACTCATAGTTACCGTGAGGCTGGCTATTTCAACAGCCCCTCGGCCTGCCGGAGCAGCCAGGACTTAGTGGCTTTACGGAAGGCCGGGAGAGTAGTAAGGGTCCGGATCTCCACAGGGAGCTCATTCCAGAGGGCTGGAGCTGCAACAGAGAAGGCTCTCCCCCGGGGAGTCGCCAGCCGACATTGGCTGGCAGATGGGATCCGGAGAAGGCCTAGTCTGTGCGATCTGATCGGTCTATGGGAGGTAATTGGCAGGAGGCGGTCTCTCAGGTACCCAGGTCCGATGCCATGTAGGGCTTTATAAGTAACGACTAGCACCTTGAAGCGAGTCTGGAGACTAATGGGTAGCCAGTGCAGCTCGCGGAGGATAGGTGTGACATGGGTGTACCTGGGTGCACCCACAATCGCTCGCGCGACTGCGTTCTGGACTAGCTGAAGTCTTCGAACACTCTTCAAGGGCAGCCCCATGTAGAGCGTGTTACAGTAATCCCGTCTTGAGGTCACAAGGGCATGAGTGACTATCTGAAGGGCCTCCCGATCCAGGTAGGGTCGCAATTGGTGCACCAGGCGAACCTGGGCAAAGGTCCCCCTGGTCACAGCCGACAAATGGTGTTCTAAAGTCAGCTGCGGATCCAGGAGGATCCCAAATTGCGAACCCTCTCTGAGGGGCATATAATTTCACCCCCCAGCCTGAGAGATGGAATACTTGGCCAATCTTTGGGAGGGAACATCAATAGCCACTCGGTCTTGTCGGGATTGAGTGCAAGCTCGTTCACACCCATCCAGACCCTGACAGCCTCCAGGCACTGGCACATCACTTCTACAGTAACTCTACATATTCAAATTCAGATTTACAGAGTTGGAAGGGACTTTGTAGGTCTTCTACTCCAACCCCTGCCTCCCCGCAAGCAGGCGACCCTACACCATTTCTGACAAATGACAGACCAGTCTCTTCTTGAAAGCTTTCAGTGATGAAGCTCCCACAACTCCTGAAGGCAACTTCTGTTCCATGGCTTGATGGTTCTCACTGTCAGAAAACTTCTTCTTATTTCCATGTTGAATCTCTCCTTGGTCAGTTTCCATTATTCCTTATCTGGCCTTCAGGTCCTTTTGAGAATAGCTTGACTCCTTCCTCTCTGTGTCAGCCCTTCAAATATTGGAAGACTGCAATCACATTTCTGCTTATTTAAGAAAACTGTGACTCAAAAGGTTGGCTAGTTATAATTATGATGATGACATGAAACAATTATTTTAAAATATGTGCAGAATCACTAGGCAAACTATATTTCACAAATTGAAATAAAAATAGGTAATAAGGATTATCAATATTCTCCACATTGTCATATTTTGTAAATTAGCCTTGTTGGGTATGGCACACATGCTTCCCAATAGTTACTTTCAGGTTTATGAAAAGAATCATGTGAGAGAAAAGTGTATATTTACATTTTCAGCAACTAATCATATTCAGCAACTAATCATATTCAGCAACATTTCACTAAGATAAAGGTAAAGGTTCCCTTGCACATATGTGCTAGTTGTTCCCAATTCTAAGGGGCAGTGCTCATATCCATTTCAAAGCTGAAGAGCCAGTGCTTTCCTAAGGCGTCTCCGTGGTCATGTGGCTGGCAGGATTAAATGCCGAAGGCACACGAAACGCTGTTACCTTCCCACCAAAGGTGGCCCCTATTTTTCTACTTCAATTTTTATGTGCTTTCAAACTGCTAGGTTGACAGAAGCTGGGACAAGTAATGGGAGCTCACTCCATTATGTGGCGCTAGGGATTCGAATGCTGAACTGCCGACCTTTCTGATTGACAAGCTCAGTGTCTTAGTCGCTGAGCTACCGCATCCCTCTAACATTTCACTACTTTGTCACTTTCTTAAGTATTTCAGCTATTATAAAATCCGAAATACACAATTTTGTTAGAAGAGGAATATGTAGAGTTACTGTATGAATAAAAGCTTTGTTCTCCATAAAATTCTGCTATGATTTCTCTTTTATCTTTTTGAAAGATTGAAAGGCAATCAATATATGCCTGAATAGCTGAATCACTTTTAAGGCACTAAGGAATTCAAATAATTTGTCTACCAATGAAATGTTTTCACCCTGACCAAAGTATTTCTAGTTATAATATCACTTTGTCATATAAGTGGAACAGGATGGAGCTACTTCAAACATCATGAGAATGAAACAGAAAAATAGCTGGTTCTTTCATCAGGAAAAAAATCTTTCAGGAATTGGGTAGTTTTCATTGCAGTAATAGCATGCATTTTTAAGCATTCCTAAATGCACAGTTCTCTTATGGAAAATAAGCACATTTGCAATGCATATTAGAAAAGTTTTCTTAATGCAGAATTTGCTGGGGTGTGTATATTTTGATGCACCATAGTTACAGAGATCCTAGACAAAGGCGCCAGAACAGTTTTATACAATGACCATATTAGTCAGGTAGATATAATTCAGGCTTGAAGAATGGATATTTCCCCAGTCCCAACGTCTGGGGGTTGCCATTATGGCCTTATTAGACTCAAAGCAAACATAAATTTAGAACCAAGCAAAATAATTATTCCAAAGCTTTGGCTTTGATTTATTTGGAGATCTCTAAAAGGGAGAATCCTTACCAGCTGGGACCAGTTGCTTCATGGAGGATGTCCAAAATTGCGCTTAAGTGCAGGTCAGAACAATAGCTGGAGAAGACCTTTAAATTATCCTATGACAGAGCAGGTATTTTGCCTGCATTCTTTTATTCTAAATTTCCTCAGCAGAAAGTCAAAATAATTCCTACTGGCTTCACAGGTATTATTTAGGTGCAGCCACAATCAGATACCCCATTCAGAAGCAGAGAAAGAAGTCTAAACTAATGCAGAACTGAATCAACTTTTAAAAACCGCAATGAAGTAGTGCAGTTGGTTTAGTGATAATATTCACAGAAGTGCTGCATCCACATCTTACATGAAAAGCAATTTCTACTCTATGGAGCTCTGCAGAATAGCAGGAAGAATAAGTCTCCTCCTTTGCTAGACAATGAAAGTGAGGGAGAAAGTATAGAAATGAGAACTAAAGTGGGGAAAGCTGGATAAAAGAAATATAAAAGAAATTGCTCAAAGCTCTTGAGCCTGGGTTCATTCCAGTGGTGGGTTTGGTCAAACTGGTAGTGGTTTGGTGGCCTGGGTTATTAGAAATGGCAGTGACTCAGGCCTGCCACAGCCCTGAACCAGTCAGCTCCCCGACCTATAGCACCAACATCTTGTTTTTTGCTACTGCACATGTGCAGAGCAATTTTTATTGCACTACGCATGCATGTGCATCACACATCAAGCACATCAGTGTGTGCGGTCATTAGCGAACTAGGAGTAGTGACTGCTGGAACCCACCTCTGGTTCATCCCACGCTTGTTTGGTAGGGTCTGTTTTTTTGTGGGGGGGATTTAAATCATATGCCATAAATAACTTTATAAAGTGCAATTGCCATTAAAAGGCCAATAGATCAGCTAACTTGCAAAATGAATCCATCGAAACTGGCACTCCTGGAGGTTGGTTGGAGGCCTCTTCAGCATCTCTCCATTTTGCTACCAAACCAGAGGTTTTCCAAGAACCCCTCTATCATCCTGTGCCTGACCATATATATATAAAATCTCCATTCCATCCCCACTCCAGGGGAAGGTTACTGCAAAATCCCCATTCCCTCCTGATCAACTGGGACTCGGGAGGCAGGGAGTAGATGGGGGCAGGGCCAGTCAGAGGTGGTATTTGCCAGTTCTCTGAACTACTCAACACTTCTGCTAATTTTGGAACTGGACATTAAGAAAAAACAAAAGACCAAGATGGCTCCTGTCACTCTTCTCCACAGCAGCTGAATTAGATAAATTTAAGGTGGACCTCTGAAATAAGAACTGTATAATTAACTGTAACTTTGGAATTGGACATGATGGAAAGGTGGGAATTTGAAGAACATAAAAATGTACATAAATCATTAAAATCAAGTCTAAATAAAATTCTGAATTTAAAGAAGCAGGTATTTCAAAAAGAAGGGAAGGAAGAAGGGGGAGGAGGAATAATGAAGAGGTAGAAATGGTGGAAAAGAAAAAGCAGACAAAAAACTCCATTGGGTTTGGCAGTGGTATAGGGAAAATTGAAAAGGGGGGGATGTGTCCCAACAAAAGGAAATAAAAAGCAGACAAAAGATGTTTCGGAGGGTGACAGTGGCATAAGGAAAACTGAAGAAGGAGGTTATGCCCCAACAAAGAGAAATATAAAAGATTTAGTTGACAGTGACTTGGGAAAAATTGAAGACGGTGGATGTGTCAAAACAAAGTAAGGGGAAAAGACAGGACTAGAAAAGTGGGACAAAAGACTTACTAGGAAAAAAATCAGACAACTAAAAATTGCTATATAGGAAATTATAAAGCTGAGATAAGGAGTTTACTCCTAAATATGACAATAAAATTGAGTTGCCAACTGATTGAATATGATAATGGAAAGATAATTAAATAAAGGAAAAATATATGGAATATAGACAAATATTAAACTGATATGGGTAGATTGTAAAGCAGAGATTTGTGATTCACCTTTATACATAATAATTAAACTGAGTTGCTAATTGATTGAATATGACAATAGAAGGACAATTAAGCATGGGTTAAAATATACGAAATATGGACATATATAGAACTTCTAAGATGATGAACAAAGTGAGATGTGTACCGCTTGTTATTCTATACTGTAGATTAAGGGAATTGTAATGAACATGAACAGTAAGGATTGCTATTTATAGGCAATTAAGGGTAACCTAAACCAAGATGGAAAAATGGAGAGGGAACATGAAATATACTTACAAGGGGAAACTATTAAGATTTAAAGACAGAATCACAAAGTGGGGGCATGTAAGGATGCATAATTATATAAATATAATGATGAGAATAGCTGGGAATTGTAACCAGGTCTACATCTTGGCCAAAACTAGGCTGGGGGTGGCATAGGTGGTTTAAAAGCACAATGACTATATATGTATACAGTTTTTTAAAAGAAGGAAGATATATGTTAAAATTAAATATGTATATTGAAAAGGAATTATAAATACCATCAACATAAAATGGAGCTTGCTCAGAAGCTGAAATACACCAAATAAATGAGATGAAGAGTGTGAAGTAGAGAAGAGAGGTAAGGGAAGAAGAGAGGGATAGGAGAGAGGGCAGGGGGAAAGAGGAGGAGAGAAAGAAGGAGTGGAAAGGGGAGAGAGGAGAAGGAGAGAGGAAGGGGAAGTAGAAAAGAGAAGGACAACAGAGAGAATAAAGGAGATAGGGAGTGGGAAGAGAGAGGGAGAAGAAAGTGATGGATACAGGTACAGATATGGTGTATGGAGAGCAGAAGAGCCAATATATATACCTCCCGCCTACCAGACATCTGGAAACTAGCCCTAGTCAATAAACAAGCCCCAGACACAAAAACCAACACAGGACCCAGAACAACACAGGACACCATCACCAATCACCCTCACCAAACATCAATTCCATCAACCAATCAAGATGTGACAACACAACCAACCAATCCGTTTAAAGCAACAAAGTCAACATTCCACACACCTCCACCTATATTTATAGAAAAACGGCAGCTCTGATCATGCTTTGCTCGCACAAGCATGAAGCCAAAGGCACCAGTCTGAAGATGAGTGTGACCTCGTCGAAACATCACCAAGATACTGTCAATCTTACACGGGAAAAGACCCGAATACTCCAAGACCTGCATACCTATACTCATGAAAATCTACAAATAGTGTTTTCTTGAAAATACGACAGGGTCTTTTTTTCTTTTTACCTACAAAATATGGTTTGGGCTTTATTATGGGGGGAGGGTTTATTGTTTTGGGGTTGCCAGAAGGCTGCTCTCTTGTGAGTGGGCTCCCAAAGAGCTGGGCACAGCCTCATGGGCGAATGGCTGTGTTGCGCTGTTGCAGCAGTGCAACACAATAGCTATGAATCGACCACGCTCATGAGCAGCTACCCGGCAAACCCCCTTTGCAGCCAGGCACAGCGCCATTCACTGACCTAGGGTTATCGGCAAGCCGCGTGAGCACCTGTTCGCTGCTGCCTGGCTCCCGCGGCTTGGCGCCTTCCAAATGCCAGTGAATAGCACTCTACATGGCTGGAGATGGGGGTTACGCAAGTGGCTGTTCCACTCTCTCTCACCCACCTCCCAGCCTCACGATGCATGGCCCAGCTCTCATTATGGAGCCAGGGCACCTCCGCCGCCGCCGCCATACCAGACTGGCTTTTTCCGCGGCTTCCAACCCGAGTCTTTCAGCAGTGGCTTGTGTGTGTGTGTGTGTGTGTGTGTGTGTGTGTGTATTCGTATTCATATTCATAACGTTTATGTTTATGTTTATGTTTACGTTTACGTTTACGTTAATATTGTTTACATTAATATTATTTACATTAATATTTGGGGGGGGGGGAACCATACTTCCGGTTGGCTTCAGAATTGAACAGGGGGCTTCCGATTAGGACCTTTGTGGCTCTTTGAGTGCTTAAGGTTGCTAACCCCTAACCAAGACTACCGTGTGGTATGATTTCCAAGGCTGAATTTCTGGAGGTAATGTGTCCTTTCAGATCAGGATAAAACACAAGGGCTGGTTTTCTTGATGGATCTTGTCCTTGTTCCAAAGGCAATGAGTTGCAACTGGGTATAAACCAGGTGACCTTTAAGCTGAGAATATATGCAGTTCCAGGCTACAATGTGAACTGTGTTGAAAATGGAATGCCTAGAGGAAATGCATAAAGGTGTAAGAGAAAATATTTCCAACCAGAAGTCATGTTGAATTCTAAAGAGTGCAGCAATTTTTTTTTAATTTAAAGACATTTAATTTACTTTTTAAATCGAATAAAAGGAGCTGGAAGGGATCTTGGAAGTCTTCTAGTCCAGCCCTCTGCTCAAGCAGGAGAACTGACACCATTTTAGATAAGTCTTGTATATTTTACAGAAAGCAAGCAAACAAGAAAACTATTTGTAACCAGTTTTATTTTCTGATTTTTTATTCAGGGGAATGTTGAGGTTGATTTGTAGGAAGTTAAAACCCACCCCTCTAATAGAAAATAAAATATTTTAGGAAATAGTAAAAGGGCAGCATATTTCCCCCTAAAAGGGAGGCAGGAATTCATCAACCCCCACCTATGTCAATCAACGATTAAGGCTTGAGTCAGACTATTCTACATAACAAAGATCTACCCCTTTCAGGCAGACCCATCTAGCAAACAGAAACTCACCACAAAAAATTATATCATCCAGCAAGGCAAGCAAGCTTGGGTCTCAGGACAGCCTACAAAATCAGCTAAGACCCCCCCCCTCCTGGGAGTCTGACAACCAATCAGAATGCATTTCTTACACAGGAATCGGAAGCTCTGGTGCGGGGCCCTGAGAGGGGAAAAAACCACAGCATTCTCAGCATCTCCTCCCTTTTTCTGCTCAGGAGCTCAATCCATATGATCCTGTCCGCCATTAAACCATCTTTCCAGGCAGCCTCCATGTTTCTAGTCTCTTTTTCCCCATTTGGAACTGATCCCAGAAGGACTTTTCTTCCAACAGATCCTGGATACCTTCTTGATTTTTTTTCCATCTAGAAACAGAACACACACAAGCTTTGCTGTAATTCCTATAAAATGACAAAATATATAAAAGAACTGGTTCTTAGTCTTTTGTTTTTTTATTACACACAGAGAAATAAGAGAAGCATAACTTGGCTCAAAGAAACTAAATTTATAGCATAATTACTGTAAAGTAATTTAAGTTTGTTGATCTTGGTACTAAGCTACAAATAACTACAAATCATGTAGGGACAAGTTAGTTTGCAAAATGGGAGCCCTCCTTGCATTGTCCAACAGATTGCTGTTCTTTTTTTTGTTTTGTTACGAAAGGTTAATTTGCTACAGGCAAAAGGTTCTCCAGAGAACTGGAAAGAGGTATCTGAGAAAACACATAGGTCTCTTAACTAGGTCTTGACAATCATGCCTTTTAATCTTGGGTTTTGAGTGAGTTCCTATTACTTGCCCCAACTTCTGCCAACCTAGCAGTTCAAAAACAGGTAAAAAATGCAAGTAGAAAAATAGGAACCACCGTTGGTGGGAAGAGAACAGCGTTCCGTGCACCTTCAATGTTTAATCATGCCGCCACATGACCACAGAGACCTCTTTGGACAGCGCTGGTTCTTCGGCTTTGAAACAGAGATGAGCACTGCCCCCTAGAGTCAGGAACAACTAGCACACATCTGCAAGAGGAACTTTTACCTTTACCTTATCCAGGTTTAAGGCAGTTTGACAAGGTGTAATCATTTTATCCCTGATCCCAAATTATTCATTTTCTCACCCTGACTTGATAGGGCATGAAAAGAGTTTTCAATTTCTATTTTAAAGACTGATCCAACAGCCAGACTACAACAAATTAAATCAATGCAAGATTAAAAATCAGTAACTACGGTAGCAATTATTATCAGTTGAAGCAAACTTATTTTCTGTTAGTTGTTCTGACAAAGAAGACCTTCATCTAATGTATTTATT
The DNA here is from genome assembly GCF_009769535.1 of Thamnophis elegans. Taxonomy (NCBI): domain Eukaryota; kingdom Metazoa; phylum Chordata; class Lepidosauria; order Squamata; family Natricidae; genus Thamnophis; species Thamnophis elegans. The sequence goes on from NC_045552.1 coordinate 37,869,544, forward strand.
ATTTCATTTCTTAAATTTATATGCTTGCAGGGTCATGATAGTTCAGAATGCTTGTTGGGATACAATGAGGTGGCGATTCTCAACCTGTGCTCTGTGGACCCCTTGGGGAGGGGGCCAGCAATGTCATCAGAGAGGGTCCGTGAAGCCTTGAACAAATGTTCTTTAAATTTAAAAATTTAAATAATATCATTTTTTAAAAAGATAAATAACACTAAAATAAACAAACAAACAAACAAACAAATAAATAAATAGTTATGTCTTGGCAGTCCATGGCTGTGGTCCATTGCCACAATGGGTATTAAAAAGGTCTCCATGGTGAAGACAAGGTTGAGGATCCCTGCAGTAAGATATGGACTAGAAATTCTGGTAGCCGTGGTCCCTGAAAAGATTTCATTATTTCGAAAGCTTGTAGGTTAGTGATGGCTAACCCTTTCTCCTCACGTGCTGAAATCGTGTGCGCATCCCCACACCCATAATGCAATGCACTCTGCCCTGCGCATGTGCGCATGTGCACATGACATCCTGTGCATGTGTGTTACTCCTCCCCACACCTTTCGCAGCATGCGCAGCAGAGACCTGAAAATCAGGAGGCACACAGTTTGTGACTATGTGCAACCATGTTCTGGTAACCTCTGCAATGCAGCTGGAACCAGTTGTATCCATTGGACTATGTCAGCGACGTGGAGAGGAGGGATCTGCTGCTTAAGTAACAGTTTATCATCCATATTAATCTACCCAAGCCTCATGCTCTGGAGAGGACACTCCAGTTTTACCTCTTCCCAGATCACGTTATCATAGTCTTTTGAGACTGAAGGCAGCCAATGAATGGTAAGTCATCTATGTACCAAGTTTGGTTGAAATTGCTCAAGGAATTCCAAAATTATCCTGGAACATAAAACACACACACACACATACACACACACTTTATATTATTACTTATTTGGGTCTAAGGATTTCTTTTTTTCTTTTATTTATTGAGTTATTGAGATGTATTCTGCGTTTTTTTTGGGGGGGGGGCTGCACCAAGGAAGGCTCATTCAATTTCACTGAACACATGTTGTGCATTGGCAATAAAGGTTTGATTTGATTTGATATGAAATATCCATTCCTAAAACTTCTGCTTGAGGCTGTTTTCCTATGGCAGGAAGACTGGGGGTGTTTCAAAAAAAAAAAAAAAAAGAAGAAGGATTATTTATACATCTTCCAATAAAATTCCTGACCATCCAACCTATTACAACACTACAGCACAACCAACACAAGCTACGAAAAGGATAACACTGCCATACTTCAAAAACATCTTCAAAACAGGCTATTGCAACCACATGGTATCACTGTAGCACACAAACCACTAAAGCTGTCCAACACCCCCCCCCTTAAATAAAGAAAAACACCAAGTAGCCAAAAAAAAAGAAAAAAAAACAGGGCTCATTAACAACATGTAAATGAGGTGTAAGGATTGAAATAGTTACTATGCAGAATAGACATGTTGAAGACTAGCTGAGTTATCCAGGAACACCAATTAGCATTTAGGAGACACGATGAAAATCCTTAATTTCAAAACACATAGACAGATTTTATGTGGGTTTTTTTTAGCAAAGTTTTTTTATTTTTATTTCTCATACATACATTCACAAATATACAATCTCATAACTATTATTAATAATATGTGTGATCTTTTATATGTGTTAACATTTATAACAATTTCTTCCTCCTCCTAAAATTAAAAATATAATCGAGATTGCTTTTCTACCATCCCGTACACCCATCTTGTTTAGCAACAACCCTTCTTCTTCTTCTTTCCCCTTTCCTCCTTCCCTCCCTTCTTCTCTTCTTCTCTACTTTCTCCTTTCCCTTCTCTCCTTCCCCTTCCTCTCACTCACTCCTCCCTTTTTCTTCCCTTTCCTATCCTCTCTCCTACTCTTACTTCTGCTCCATTTCTTCCTCTCCTTTTCCCTTTCTTCTTTCCCTCTCTTTCTCCTCTCCGTTTCCTACCTTTCCCTCTACTCCTCTCTCCATTCCCTCTTTCCATTGTTGTGTTTACATATTTTCCTCTTCAATTTGGTGTGTTTTTGAGATGGTGTTCGAGCAAACCTGGTTCTGTATTTACATAGCCATCTTTAATCCCCTCTTCCACAATTTATTTGGCATTTTCATACTTAAAGATATATCATCCTTTAGACATATATTTGTATATTAATACCTTTCTATGTTATCCTCCTTCATTTAATAGTGTGTCATCTGGGTTTATATTTCCTTCCCCCAACTTCCTCTCATTAACTCTGTCCTGTCCAATTATTTGATCTATATTCTTTTATTCATATTCCTTTTCTAACCAATCTTAAAATTGTCCCCATATCTTGAAGTACACAGATCGTTATTGTTATCGTTTATCGTTTATTAAACTTGTATGCCACCCTATTCCCAAGAGGGACTCAGGGCGGCTAACAAACCATAAGGAATGGGGACAATATAAAGAAAACAACAAGACAAAAACAAAATACAGAAAACGGAATTAAAAACTCACAACAGCCACGCAATTCGAGTGGGGCTGGGAACTCATCAGCCCCAGGCCTGCCGGAACAGCCAGGTCTTAACAGCTTTGCGGAAAGCCTGAAGGGTGGTGAGGGTACGAATCTCCATGGGGAGATCATTCCAGAGGGCCGGAGCTGCCACAGAGAGATTCCACTTTATCTTTTATTCTCAATGTTAACTTGTTCATTTCTGCACAGACTAAAATTTTCTTTATTATGTCTCCTTCTGAAGGGATTTTTCCTGCTTTCCAATTTTGTGCAAATACAATTCTAGCCGCCATTATTATGTGAATGATCAGATATGTATCGTCTTTACCATATTTCTCTGGTAAAATGCCCAATAAAAATGTTTCTGGCCTTAACTATGTACATTGATGTAACATTTTCTCTAACCATGTTTGTATTTTAACCCAATAGCTCCTTGCTTCTATATGATCCTGGTAACATATTCCACATATATGATCCTAGTAATTGATGACATTTCCAACATTTAGCTGATTTATCTTTGAACATTTTTGCTAATCTTTTGGGTGGCATATGCCATTTATAGAATATTTTATACAAATTTTCTTTATGTGCTGTTGCCATTGTTAGTTTATAGTTCCTTACCCATAGTTGTTGCCATTTTTCTAACTCAATCGTATAACCAAAGTTTTTTGCCCATGCTATCATTGTTTCTTTTACCTCTTCTTCCTCTAATCTAATTCATAATAGATAACTATATAATTTCTTAATTATTTTTTCATCTGTTCCCATGAATATCTCGTTCAATTTTGATATTCCCAAGTTGAAATCATACTCTCTAACATCTTTTTCATATCTTGATTGTATTTGCAATTGTGTAAGCCAACCTATATCAATCCCTTGCTCTTCTAATTCTTGTTTCTGTTTTAATTCTCCCCTTTCTGATAAAATGTCTTTGTAGCTAATAATATTTCTCATATTACTAATTGGGTGTGTCAAAGCTTCCATTGTTGAAAGCCACATTGGTATTTTTAAGTAGTATTTTTCTTTCACTTTCTCCCACACTGTTAATAAACAATTTCTTACATAATGTCTCTGAAAATAACCCTGTATCCTATTTTTACTATACCATAAAAATGCGTGCCAATCTAGTTGCATATCATGTCCCTCCAAAGTCAATAGCATTATATTTCTCAATAAAATTCATTCTTTCACCCAGCTTAGTGCTTCTGCTTGGTAATATAATTTCCAATTTGGTAATCCAAACCCACCTCTAGTTTTTTAGTCTTGTAACATTTTTTATATTAATTCTTGCTTTTTTCCCTTGCCATATATATTTCCACATTATTCTATTCAAATTTTCAAAGTATTTTTTCTCAAGTTTTATTGGTATTGTTTGAAATAAAAACAAAATTCTTAGTAATATATTCATCTTAATTACTGCTATGCTTCCCATTAATGATAACTGTAGATTTCTCCATTTGTCCAAATCTATTTCAATTTGATTTCTCAGTTTATTATAATTATCTTCCTTAATAGTTACACAGCTTGAAGTCAACTGAATGCTCAAATATTTCACTTTTTCACTATTTGGATATCTAATTTTCCCATTATTTCCCTTTTCTGTTTTTCTGTTATGTTTTTCACAAGAATTGTTTTATCCTTATTAATTTTCGTTCCTGCTATTTCTCCATATTCCTCTATTTGTTCAAATAACTTTAGACCTGTTTCTACTAGATCTTCCATAATAAACACTAAATCATCCACGAATGCTTGTAATTTATATTCTTCTTGTTTTTATTTTCATTCCTTTTATTCCTTTGCTCTGTCTTATCTTTCTATTCAAGATCTCTAATGTCAATATGAATAAGAATGGAGATAATGGACACACTGTCTAGTTTCCTTCCTAATATGCACTTTTTCTGTCATCACCATTCACAATCACCTTTGCCAATTCATCATTATAAATAGTTTTGACCATATTTATAAGCCCACCCCAAAGTCCAGCATTTGTAGTTGCATTATCATAAATTGCCAGTTCACAATGTCAAAGGCCTTTTGTGCATCTAAAAAGACCAGTGCCATTTACTTCTCTGAATGCACTTCGTAGTCTTCTAAAGTGTCAATTTGATCCACATATTGTCTCTAATCTGCCTCTTGGGTAGAAACTCATTTTGATCTGGATGTATAAATTCATTTAACAGTCCCTTCAGTCTTTCAGCCATTATTGATGTAAAAATTTTGCAATCGCATTTAATAAAGAAATTGGTCTATAATTCTTTATTTGCTATAAGTCTGATTCTTCTTTTGGTATAAGGGTTATATAAGTGCCTCCATGCATGAGCCCGGTATCTTCGCTTCTAATAACAACTCATTGAATACTTCCAGCATTCCATTGCTCAGTACATCTTGTAATATTTTATACAACTCTGCTGGTAGTCCATCTGGTCCTGGTCTTTTCCCATTCTTTTTTCTTTTAATTCCTTCCATTAATTCCATCATTGTTATTCTCCGTTCTAGTGCCTTTTAATTTTTTTTCTGGAATCTTAGGTATTTCAGCTTTTTCTAAGTATTTTTTATCTTTTCATCTGCAACTGTCGCATGTTGGTATAATTTTTTATAATAGTTCTCAACTCTTTTTTTCTTTTCCTCATTTTGTAAGCATATGTTTTCTTCTTGGTCTGTTAATTGATTTATTAATTGTTTTCTTTCTCCTTTTTCATTTTATATGCCAGCCATCCTCCTGGTTTATTTGCACTTTCAAAAATATTTTGCCTTGTTGATTTTATTTTATTTGCCAAGTCTTCATTCTCAATTAAATTTAATTTGTGTTTTTGTAGATCCATCAAATTCTTAGTCTTTTTATTTTGTGGATTTTTCTGTAAATCTGTCTCTAATCTCTTATATTCTTCTTCCAGTTTCTTTTCTATTCATCTATTCTGTTTGTTCCTTTTTCCTAAATATGTCATTGCCAGTCCTCTAATGTATGCTTTGCTAGTGTCCCACATGTTTTATAATCATGTATCCTCTTTTCTATTTTTCTTGAAGAAAAAAGTCAATTCTTTTTCCATATAATGTTGAAAGTTCTTTTTATTTAATAGTTTTTGATTTAATGTCCATCTCATTCTTTTTCTCTGCCCCTTCCATGTCATTATTATTGGATTGTGATCTGCCCATATGCTCATTTCTGTATCAAGCTTGTGTATTTTGGAAATTAATTCTGTTGACATCCACATCATATCTATTCTTGATCACATGTCTATTTCAATGGTTCTCAACCTTCCCAATGCCACAACCCTTCAATACAGTTCCTCATGTTGTGGTGACCCCCAACCATAAAATTGGTGTTTCGGTTCTTAAGACTATCAAAAATATGTGTTTTCCAATGGTCTTAGGCGACCCCTGTGAAAGGGTCGTTTGACCCCCAAAAGGGTCGCAACCCACAGGTTGAGAACTGCTTGTCTATTTGAATAAAATGTATACTGGTTTTTTTGGAGTATCTTCCTCTCCAAACATCCTGCATGCTTAATTCATCTACCATTGTAAAAAATGTTTTTTGAAGAGTCTTTTTTGGCTTCATGTTCGTTTTTGTAGTTTTGTAGTCTAACTAATTGTTTACAATCACATTAAAATCTCCTATTATACATATATCTTTATATTCATATTCGATTATCTTTCCATGTAATTTTTCATAGAATTTTTCTTGGTTTTCATTTTGAGCATATATCACCAATAACAATATTTTTTTCCAATTCATTATTATTTCTGCCATTAAAATTCTCCCTTACTCGGGGAGATCAAAACTAGATTAGAATTGACATCACAAGGGGTACAAGTAGAATGGTAGTCTTATTTACTGATACGATCAAGACTATCCTGTTTGCACAGGATAGGAAGAAGGAAGTTATTGCCAAAGATTACACAATATTAGATAAACTTTTGATACAGACAGAAAACAGGCTGATCAAAGTGTTGTATAGATTTTTGTTGGAATATAAACTAGAGGAGGAACTTGTCAAAAAAACTATGGTTGCCTGGGCAAAAAATTTCGGTTACAATGTGGAATTGGCTAAGTGGGAAAAACTTTGGATACTTAATCAGAAACTAACAATGGCTACGGCGTATAAAGAAAATCTTTATAAGATGTTCTACAAATGGCATCTCCCCCCAGCACGGCTCTCCAAAATGTTTAAAAATCTGGCCACAAATTGTTGGAAGTGTAAAAAAACACCAGGCACTTTTTATCATATGTGGTGGACGTACAATGAGACAAATGGTGGGAGACCAAATCTTGTTTAAACCGGAAATTTTCTCCTAGGTATAATACTGGAGGGGTTTAAGAAAGATACACTTTATTTAATTATACATGTACTAACTGCAGCGCACATAACTTATGCACAATATTGGAAAAACGAAAATACACCATCAGAGCTAGATATAATCAGAAAAGTGTTGGCCTGTGCGGAAGCAGATAGGCTCACTCTTGAACTTAAAAATAAAGGGAAATCAGAATATTTTGAAGTCTGGAATAGATTTTATGACTGGTATAAGACAAAGTGACAAAACTGGAACAAACTATATATTGTGATTGGACAGAAAGATAGACAATGTATTAAGTAGGCTAATTGTTAATGGTTGAGACTAGCCGTATTTAATGTGAATGTATGGTCACTTCGACTTCATGGTACTGCATTGTTTTAAATGTAAAACTAATAAAAATATATTGAAAAAAAATTCTCCCTTACTCATCCTCGAATATTTGCTTTGATTGTATTGCTTTTTTGATGTATAGTGCTACCCCTCTTTTAATTTGACAAGCAAGTGCCATGTATAGTTTTCCAAGTTTTGCATATTCAAAAATAGTATGTTGTTTTCTAATATGAACTTCTTGTAAGTATATAATATTTAACTTTAATTTCTCTAATTTATTAAATGTTCTTTTCTTTTTATTGCTGAATTTAGTCCATTTATATTTATTTATATCACTTTTATCTCTTCTTCCACTCTTACTTATTTGTAGGTTTAGTTGATCTAGTTGCTCTTATTTCCCTTGTTCTTTCTACTCTTTTGCTCTTGCCCCTTCTCTTAGTGCTCTTTCTTCTTGTTCTTTGGTTGTCCCTTTTAATTGTTTCTCTTCCTCTTCCTGGCATCTGACCCCTCCTTCCTCTCTCAATCTCTCTTCTGCTTGGAATCCTATATATTGTTCATAAAATAACTCTGCCTTCTCTAGTGAATCTAATCTATGTCTTTGTTCCTGCCAGTTCACCAGTATCCCTTCTGGTACTAACCATATAAAACTCACTCCTTTTTTAATCAGACATTTAGTCAAAAATTGGTATTCTTTTCTTAGATCTCTAACCTTCCTTGGAATTTGCTTTAAGGCCACTATCTCTCTACTCTTATATTTATCATAGTGTTTCTTGCAATCTGCAAAATCTCTTTTCTTAATGTTTTCTTAGTAAATCTTACATGTACGTCTCTAGGCAAGTTGTTTCTCATTGCATATCTTGTATGTACTTTAAATATCTCATTGATTTCATTTAATATTTTTTCTTTACTCTCTGCTAGTATCTCTGTGATTTTTCCGCTACATTCTCTCCTTTTTCTTCTTCAATATTTTGAAATCTTAAATAATAATCAGCCTTATCCATTTCCCAGGACATATTTACCCTTCTCTGATAAGAATCAGTTATTGTAAGTCTGTGGTCCATCTCATCTACTTTCTTCTCTGTTGATTCTGCTTTTTTACTCCACTTTCTGCAGTTGTTGTTCACTTTTTCCCATCATGTCTTTAACCTCTTTAATTCTTCTTCTGCTTTTTCCATTTTTTCATTTACTTGACTTATTCATTCCTTAAGATCTTTATGTATATCCTGTAACATACTTTTTAGTTCATCATTGGTTTTCTCTTGTTGTGTTGTAGTGTTCAATGTCTTTTGTGTAATAGGGCTGGGAGATGTTGTTGTTGATGAATATGCTGTTATTTTCTTCATCTTGTTCCTTATATTTAAATCACTAGTTTTATAATCCAAATGCCAAGTATAACTGTAATCCAAATTTGAGATCCTGAAGCCAACCCAAACCAGCCAAATTCAACCCCAAGATGATCCAATTTTACTTCAAATTTAAATTCAAACTCAAATTAAAATCGTCAGTTTCTTTTTACCCATTAAAAACAAGAGCACTGAAAAAAGAGAGGGAAGTCAATAAAAAAGTAAAAGTAAAAATAATAATAAAGATATTTAATCCATGTTAATAGAAAAATAAACCAAGCACAAAGAATTTTTTAAAAAATAGAATCCAAAAGTTAAGTTCCAAAAATTTCCAAATGGGAAAAACCCAAAAAAGCCAAAGTTGCAAATAAAAAAGAAAAAGAAAAGTAGAATAATTACACAGCTGGTCTTGTTTTCTTCTTTAAAAGACAGCTATTATCCACACTGTTGGCAAGTCTATAAACATTGTCCAAAGTCATTCCATTCTTATCTTCTTTGTTTTTTAACCCAATTTATTGATAGTTCCTCTGGTGCCGCTAGATGGCACTGTAGTTTACTCCCATTAATCACAAGCATATTCAATTAATAAAAATCAAAGTTTGCAAAGCAAATATCAGAGTTTCAAGGTTTATCTATATATAAATTTTGACAAAAACAACTCTGTCCAATCTGCTTTCTATTTTTCAAATCAGTTCTCAAATTCATTTAATATTTCATTTATTTTGCGACCTCCACCCTTTTGCTGCTATTGCCGAAAGTGGAGAGGTAGGCAAAAGTCCACTCCCTCCCTTTTCCTTTTGCCATTTTCTTCTTTTAAAGTTTTTGAACCAGGGAGTAAAAAGGAAGGAAACACTGTACTTCAAGACAAAATCATGATCTCACCCAGACGATCCACATTGCTTTCCTCTCACTCTCCATGTGACCACCCCAGCTTTTTGACAGCTCACAATGGCTGCCTTCCCGGTCATTGAGTCAGAGGCTATTGCCAACTCTTCAGGGAATATGTAACCTCCTCATTCATGCCAGCTCATGCCTCCGTTCTTCACCATTCCTACGAGATTGTTTTGGCCCTCAGAGGGACCCCCAAAATGGCTGAGATATCAATGTTTCTTTGGAGCCTCAAAGCACATGTCGTATCACCACGACACTGGCCACATCTCTCACATGGACAGATTTTATTATAGCTTCAGCTGGGAAGCTGTGAGCATCCTAGACGAAGTTAAAACCAAATATACTAGAGGATTCCTGGAAGGTTGGCACTCAGAAAAATTAACCATCAACAGGTGCAAAGAGATTAAACCACACTTATATACCATTCAAAAGGGACAATACATAGCTAAAAAGGAAACAAAAAAAGTAGAGCACCTCCTTGCCAAAAACCAGCAACCAAATAATAGGGATTAATACCAGGGGCAACACCAGAAAAAAGAAACTATGATGTACTGCATAAACTACAATTTATACTAACTAGGGTTTTTCAAACTTTGCTCATGACCCTGAAATGAATGTGTACACCTTCCACATAAATAAATTAATGATTTCATTGGGTTGGGCAAGAAATAATTTGTTTTACTTTTGTCTCCACATTCTTTCAAAAACTCAACATATCAGGTCTCTCAGCTGAACACCTGCATCGTAAGCCAAATGGAGAGTTCAAATTGGTCTTGCTTTGGCCTTTATAGTGTCTGGAGGAGGTAGAGGAGGAAGGGCATTGTTTGATCTTCCCTGAGTTGGTGGGTTGTAAAAGAGCAAACATGCTATTCATTTTCTTTGTAATTCAACATGAAACGAGAGTGAAATGTATGTAGGAGTACAGATTAAAATACAAATGAATTAATCACTAATCTTCTACCTATGTAAGATCAAATTAAGAAATCAGCAGCAAATACACACAATGAGAAAATATACTACGATTAACTCAATGCTATGCAGCAAAGGAAACATTGCCATTGATAGGTTGATACCACACAGTCTGGATTAGAGGGGAAATCAAGCATTGAAAAATATATTTCTTACACTGGTGATATGAAGAACATCCAGCCAGAAACCAGAGAAGGGTGGGAGATGAAAACAATGGGTAATTGAGGCCATTAAGAAGCCGTTAAAGGACCAACCTATGCATAGAAAGAAAGGAGCATGTTTCTTAGTGGCTGTTAGGTCTATTTAAAGGAAACCAAAGCTTTAAAGTTAATGAGCTTAGTTCAGTACATATAGTTCTCGATGTAGAACAATGAACCCAGTTTTCTTGTGAACCAAGATAATCAAGCCATTCTCCATGAAAGGGCTGCTACTGTGCAGCCCATGTATTCCAAACATGCATTCTAAATGCTGAACCTCAGAAAAGTCTGATCTGAATTGATCTCTTTGCAATCAACTTTACTGAGAAGGAAACATTTTATGCACTAGAAGTAGACACTTCAGCCATCACAGATCACCGACAAGGTGGCCATAACTACAACAAACCACAGCTGCTGTCTTCATAACATTATAATGAGCCACATTATGCTATGGAAGTTCAAATTTTCACTGCTGTTATTCTTTTCATAGCTATTAATTCTACAGGCATTTAATGACATATCTTTTTTTTCCTATATAACAAAATGCATTATGCCTTGTCCAAAGATTCATATCATGCCTTGCCTGTAAATACCTTTCTGCCTTGCCCTAAAGAATGATTGCACAGATTAACCCGTTCTGGTTCCTTCCCATCAAGTGAAATGGCATTTCTTCTTTGTTGCACAGATCTTAACCAACTCCTGGGCTGAAGGGCAAAGTCCATCCTTCTACTATCACTTCAGATGATCTAAAACCCACTCCGTGATGCCTCTGTGATGCTTCCGTGATGCTCCAGCTGCTCGGCGGAGCGTTGCGCAGGTGGCGTATGCCCCTTGTGCATGCGCAGAAACCCTGAACAGCTCAAATACAGGTAAGGAGCGTGTGGGCCCTCTGGAGCACCGTACAGGAACAGTACCTGGTGCTCCCAGCAGGCACTGGTATGCCTGTACCATGACGTACCGGTCGTATCTCACCACTGGATAGTGGTAAAGGAAACAACATGGCTTCTGTTTGGAAATGCCAGGCTACAGATAACATGAATTTGAATCTTTCAATCTTCAGTTGAAAAACAACGGAACTTCTGGGAACTATGTTAGCATAGTGAAACATACAAATGCTCTTCAAATATTTGGGAGGGGGGACAAAAATATACATGAGGCTAGAAATGACTGCCCCCCCCCCTATATTCTCTGCCTCCCGAGTCCCAGCTGATCAGGAGGAAATGGGGATTTTGCAGTAACCTTCCTCTGGAGTGGGAGGGAATGGAGATTTTACAGTATTCTTCCTCTGCCATGTCCAGCAAGCCATGTCCCATCCACCAAGCCACACCCAGAGAACCAGTAGTAAAAAATTTGAATCCCACCACTGAGTAAGACCACACTTGGAATACTATGGCCAGTTTTGGTTGCCACAGTATAAAAAAGCTGTTGAGACTCTGGAAAGAGTGCTGTCGACCCTGAAGATTACATATGTGTAGTCCTATTTTATTTTAGCCTTTGTCTATTTCTTCTTAGTTTTTTAAATTTGTAAGTAAAGGAACTTAATGGTATTTCAGGCTCACCACTCTCTAACTGTTGAAAGGGGGGGTTACTTAGATAAAGGGGGAATGTTATGTCTAGGTGGCATTTCTTCCCATGGGAACAGAGAAGAAGCCTACAGCTGGAGGAAGGTGGAGTTGGGAGTCATCAGACTGATGGACTGAGAATTGATTGGAGATTGTAAGTTGGGGGGAAGTTTCCAACTTTTGCTTTTTATTGGGTGAAATTCCGGATCACTCCAGAGTCGGAATTACACTAAGCCCTTGCCAATTTGATACCTTCCTAATAAATAGATTTTGATGTAAAATGGATGCCTTGGACTTTATTTCATGGGACATGTTACTTGGAAGCTTGACAAGTGCAGAGAAGAGCAACCAAGATGATTAGGGGACTGGAGGCTGAAACATATGAAGAACAGTTGCAGGAACTAGATATGTCTAGTTTAATGAAAAGAAGGACTAGGAGTGATATGGTCTTCCAATATCTAAGGAGCTGCCACCAAGAAGAGGGGGCTCAAGCTATTCTCCAAAGTACCTGAAGGCAGGACAAAAAGCAATGAATGGAAACTAATCAAGGAGAGAATCAATGTGTCCCTAAAAATAAGGAGTTTTCTGAGAGTTAGAACAATCAACTAGTGCAACAGCTTGCATTCAGAAGTTGTGAGTGCTCCATCACAGGAGATTTGTAAGAAGAGATTGGACAGCCATTTGTCTGAAATTGTATACGCCAGGGTCTCCTGCTTGAGCAGGGGGTGTGACAAGAAAACTTCCAAGGTCATTCCAGCTCTGTTATTCTGTTAGTCTATTAATACACTTTAGAAACAAAAACTAATATCATATTTGTTTTTTGTACTAACTAAATCATCCTCAGTACCAAACCAATGTGACTACAGGATCACTTAGTTGAGCAGGTTTTCCTCTAATTTGTGTGGCAGCAGAAGTTAACTCTGGCATAACTTGTTACGTGATAGCTGCTTTCTACTCTGCCTCAATAAGAAGATAAGTTAGTGCAGTGTCCCAAAACCTTTTGGGCACCAGGGACCAGTTCCATGGAGAGAGGTTTTGCTGTGGATGGAAGGGACGTGTTTTGTGTGCTGCCTGCACCCCAAGGATGTGGCCTTGATTTCTTGTGCAGCTCAGTTTCTGGCATGCTGCGTACTGGGGTTGGGGACCCCTGAGTTAGTGGACATCAGCCTCTGGACAACTTCAATGAGGCTCAAGTTCAAGAAAGAGACTGACAGCAGGAAGATGTCCCACCAATCTGTGTATGTTGGGGATGAGAAACAAGGTGAGCCAA